>NW_026575135.1:39235000-39737500 GCF_905146905.1 Nyctereutes procyonoides | reverse complement strand
GAGTTGTTTCATTAAAAATGAATACTGTACACTGAATATGGGATAACTTTCTGCAGCCTTCATCGTTTCACACAGTACGTAGATTTTTGAATCTAGGTAAAGAACATGTCCTGGTGTCACCGCTGAATATGTCCCTGTGCAATCTCTTTTGTTGAGTCCTTGTGAAGCTACCAGTCACAAATCCAATACTCTGCTCCCTGAGGACACGTTATGTGAGACATAGCACTGTTGTAGTTTTCTGCCTATCCCGAATGCTCTGTGAAACGTAACCTTAAATACCATCACGTAACAATCACAAAAACTTTTGCTAAAGGCCGTATATACTAATAAAAAGACAGTGGTGCTTCTGACATTCTGAAATGCTCTGAAAACCAACTTTCCCAATACTAAATACAACAAAATAACCTTCATAAAATATAACTTTTCTCCATTTACACTTTTTTAAAGGATTAGTACCCTATGCTTTTCAAGCACAGGAATCTGTGAAATAACTCCTAACATGGACAGATTTTTTTTTTTTTTTAATACATAACTTACGAGGCTGGAGAGTTTTAACTCAAGTCCAGTCTCTAAACAAGGAATATTCTTGTTTACTTTAAAAATGGAAACAACATATAGTTCCATTATAATTGTTAAAAAGTTAGCTTTACAAACATGGGAATTTTAATTTAAAAAAAAATTCTTAACAAAACTATACAGTGTACAAATTACTGTCTACAAGGTAGGCGGTTCGTTAAGAAGATCTTTCGCTCTTCTTGCTACTTTGCAGCTTCACAGATTCATTCACATATTTTTTTTAATGGAGCTGCCCACCCGAACATTACCCCATAACTATATTGCTATAATTAAGATTTTTGCCATGTCTTTATGTACAGTCTCCTTCACTGCCTTTTATTTACTTAATTTTTTTTTCCCTTAGACAAGCCTCCAACGCTCACGTCACTCCAGAGGAAACACTTCAGAGGCACTGCTAGTGGTGGGCCGCAAAGCCACGCAACAAAAATGCCAAACAGTGCCACGGGATGAACGGGGGGCAGGAGACACCCCCTGTGCCTGGTGCCCTTGGGTGACCTTCGCCATCCCGAAGCTCTGCAGTTCTGGGAAAGGGGGGGGGCGTGCAAGACCTGCAGGAGGGGCACCCTTCGTCAGAATATACTTCCTGGTTAAAAGAGGAGGAGGCCGAAAAATGGATTTGAGATTTTCTACAGATAGTAGTATTTTTAATAATTTTATCACAAAAGGAAAGGAGGGGAAAAAACGGATTAAAAAAAAAAAGAGCAACACTTGAACTAGGCCTTTGTATTCAAGAGGCAGGCAGGAATACCCACAGTGTGTAATTTACTTATTAGCTAGAACTGCTCATTCTCTGGCAAAAAAAGAAAGAAAAGAAAGAGAAAGAAAGAAAAAGAAAGAAAGAAAGAAAGAAAGAAAGAAAGAAAGAAAGAAAGAAACAGACAGACAAACAAACAAAAGAGAGCGAGTCTGCTCTTAAAAAAATACTGCGTGTCCTGTGAGGTTGATTTGTTCACCTACTCAAGGTCAAAGATGCGTGAAGAGCTTGGCTGAGATGAGCTGTTTCGGACTAGGGCAAGTATCACAGAAATGAGTGGACTTAACTCATCAACTTGCGTGGCTAGGATCCTGCTGTGCTAACGGACTGAACGGGCTAATGAAATACAATTCTAGACCTACATGCATTGTTCTAAAGTATTCGTTATGAAATCATACGTTGTGAGAACAATGGACAGTTTATTTTATTAGGCCATGGCCTGGGGGAAGCGGGTCAGGGGGCTCCTTGAGACTGCCCTCCGTGTGTCACTAATTCTGAAAGATTTTCCTTCTAGTAATGAATTCCCTCAATGGGATCGGGGTGGGTATGGGGGGGAGGGGTGTAAGAGCAAAATAAACCCAGCCTCCACTCACCCACTAGCCCTCAGGGGAAACTAAATCAAATATATATTTGAGGCACCATCCCTTAAAAAATCCCATCAGCATCTAATGGGGCTTAATTCATCCACAGGAACATTAATTTCTGAAAATTCTACATTTCCCTTCTGCTCTGGTTCTCAGCTTAAAAGGGCAGGTAAAATAAAAACGTAACAAGATTCATTATTTTTTTGTTCCTTAAAAATTGAACTTTGATTTTAATCCAAAAGTCCAAATACATTTAATACAGCAACCCTCTGTTCAATCCTCTGGATGTATTAAAAAAAATAATTCCAAGTGCGCTGCAATCCATTTGAAGTAGTGAGTCACAGGTAGATCATATGCTACCATTAATGATAAATGAATAAATGGGGGAAGAGAAATGGTGGAGAAAGAATACAGAAGCACTCCCTCCAGTCAGGATGATGTGTTTTGGAGGAGAAAATATGCTCAATGTGTTAAACCCCCCCGAAGTGTGAACCATCCACTTGGTGGATGGTTCCACCAATATTTTTGCCAAATATGAGACAGGCTCACTCTCCACTGTGGATCTGGAACTTTTGAGAAAAACTACCACCACCACCACCACAAAAAAAAAAAAAAAAAAAATTAAAAATTAAAAATAAAATAAAAAGATAAGACAGTTTGTTTTAAGCCAAGTCTGCCTCCAGGAGAATTTGTTGTGTTCACTTTCTTACTACTTTTGTTGTTATGAAAACCAGAAATGAGTTCAGCTTGCACCCCAGGTGGGAAGTTAGAGAGGGTGGAACCTGTGGAAGTTGCAGTTTGTCACAGTAGACAGAACAGTCGCTTTGCAGCCCAGGCCCGTCTCAGGGTGCACTGCTTCACAGCTACACTGTAAAGTGTTAAAAATCCTCCCACCCACCCCAGAATATATATATATGTATATTAAAAAAAATCCCCTGTCCATCTCTCAGTACACAAAGGACCTCATCACACTGCAAAAATAGCAGTACCCACTTTGGTCAATTAAAACAAACAAACAAAAAAAAGCATACATTATTTTTTTTAAATCTGTGTACTTACCTATAATAACCAATACAGCTAAAAGCACTACCTACATAGGCAAAACTTGGTATTGCATAATTCGTATAAATTTGAAACCCCTCCCCCCCAAATATTAATTGGAAGATGAAAAACATGAAAGGTTAATAGAAAAACACCAAAATACTGAAAATATTGCTGGTCGATTACAATTTTTAAGCGGCAACTATACACAGCCATGATATGCTTTATAAATGTGAGATAAAGGTATAACTGTCTAAAAAATCCATGATGTCACACATTTTTCTTCGTCTGGAGTACAAAATATTTTGTCATAAAAATGGTAAAGATTTAAAATGATAATAAATGCAGCAAAACAAGTGTAGTGATGTCACTTTTTTGTGTTTTTTTTTTTGTTTTTTTTTTGTTTTTAGATTTCAAGGCAAGGCACGTAATGTGGACATTATATCTTCGTGCAAATTAGGATTACTGGAAAGAGTATTTTTAATTAAAATTTTAAGAGACATAGAGGCAAAATGTGTCTGCCCATGCACACTACAGATCTGTCAATACAAGAAATTTGTTGAACAAGGCTAATGTCTGAAAGCACCATGCAAGTTTTCAGCACCCTCATTACATTTGTTTTCTCAAGAGTGCGTTTTTATATCCTACACCCTGGCGTTCCCAGTTTGTAAACTGTAAGCTTTACCCTTGTGACATGGATTTGCCTGCCTCTTTGTCTCTATGATGCAGATTTTATAGAACCTTTTGTACGTACACCCTATGGGTTCTTGATGCAACCAGTAATTTTAAATAAATAAATTCTACCTCCAAGGAGGCTGCAGCTAAACCAACATAAGTGCTGTGTTTTCATTAATTTTTTTTTCCTCAAGCACATGATTTGTCTTGATTTAATGCCTTTTCAATGCCCTCAAAAACTGAGGGGAAAATAAATTCGTTCAAAATTATTTTAAATTCTTTTTAATCCCCTCAATTTAGAGTCCAAGGGCTGAAGGACTTATAATCATGATTCCCCTTTAGATATAAATTTATAAATTGCACTTGCCTCTGTTAAGTGTTTCTTTTGTGGGGAAAATATTATATTAATTTTTACTGTTGCATGCAGAGATAACACTTCACCTACATAGAGGCATTTCTTCCATAGAGCCTTTGTGTTCAAACTGTTTTTTTTTTCTTTTTTCTTTTTTTCTTTTTTTTCTTCTCTTTTTTTTTTTTTTTTTTAAGGTTTCAAACTGGGTTACACACTGGAAAAGGCTGGGTTAAGGGCCAAAATTTAATAAATCTGTACTGATAACTAAAGGCTACAGAGATTTTATATATATATTTTTTAACTTTTAGAAATCAGAGTGCTTATAAAATGGCTGGCTCATGGCTCTGTCACCCAGCACCTCTGATGCCGCCTCCTAGCCTTCGTTGGTGAGATAACCAGGAATAGTGATTCCATGCGTAAACAACAAGAATACTAAACCAATAAAACTAGCTTATCATGCAAATATTAAGGCATCTAGAAAGTCAGTTAAAATATATTGTCATAGAGACAGAACATCTATTTCCCAGCGGACTTCATGTAACAAAGGCTACGTTGCAGGGGCTGCGTCTACCATCAGCGAAATATCATCGACCCTTTTTATGTCATTACAGTTTCAACCTTAAGGGAATTAGTGATTGTAAGTGCTGCAATTGCTGGTCTATATCTTCTTTCTTCAGTTGCTTTCCTTTCTCCCTTTTGTTTTGTTTTGTCCGGTCTTCCTCTTTTCCTTTTTTTTTTTTTTTTTTTTTTTTTTTTGATTTCTTAAACTACTGTTGTATTTCATTTTCCCTCAGTTGCTTGTTTCTGCTTGAAGGAAAGGTTCTCCAATTATGTTCAAACCGTAATTTTGGACATTTGCCGGTAGGATGGGTGTCCTATTTGATACTTGGAAAGGAACCAAGCTAGCCCAGGTACCAGGACTGTTGACAGGAGAGGAGCAGGAGGGAGGGAAGAGAAAAAGAAGAAACACAATGTTAAAATCTACAATGATATTAGAAGTATAAATTCCATAGGCATCAAATTACTGCTATAACTTCTTTCCACTTTACAGTTTAATATGAGATTAGTGTGCTAAACTGATTATTATAGGTAGGTACACTGCATGGTCTATTTCTCTCATGGAAGGTAAGACTAATGGTGAGGCAGGAAAAGCTCAAGTCAGGCTTACACACAACTGTTGAACTCTGATGGAGTGTATTCCTAAAATATCTGATCTACTTTGATGAAAAAAAAAGAAAGAAAGAAAGAAAAAAAGGAAAGCAGCAAATCCACAATGGTACCAACATGGTTTGCCAGTCATATTCTGATCTTGCTTTACTTTCAATTCACAAGCAATTCAGTGATAAGATGGGTTTCAATTTTTTACCTGCTTATTGATTGGATACACCTGAAAGCTGTCATGAAAGATATTCCTTTTTCCTTACAATAAGAAAATACACATATTTTAAGAAAGTCAGTACATAATATGTAATTTGAAATGCTGGCACCAGAGGCCTGGGCACTCCCTGTCACCGCCATCAGTATGGAAGGTTACCACATCCAAGCTGCTCTCAGTCTGAAGATCTGGGAGGGGTCGGGGGGAGGGGAGCTGCAGGGAGCAAGCAGACGAGGTTCCTGCCCCGTCCAACCCTCATTTCACCTGTGTTGGGTTTGGGCTGTTTAAAAAACTTGAAGAACAGTTCTCTAGTTGCTATTGGCATAATTGCTCATTAAACAAGTAATCATATGGAAGGAAATGACCTGAGATCTATAGATCACAAAACAACCCCACACACCATACATTTTGGGGGATATCTAATCAGACCATGTTTGTATCAATACTCAACTCAGAATGAAAGTCAGCTAATTAACAGCTGTGCAAATCATCACAAGCCAAAAACACATCAAACTGACAATTCTATACCCTGTTTTAGCATGGGCTGACTTGGAGACATCATTTCAATGTTTTAAATTTAAGGCAGTATCCTTTACTTTTGAAACCATGAGGTGAGATGGATACTGTTATTGTAGATATCAACCTGGACACCCTCATTTTTTCATACATGAATATCAAAGATACAAAAACCGTTATGGGATATTAACTTGAAGGAACCATTTTGTTTAAAAAAAAAAAAAGCTTGGATTTCAAAAAAAAAGAACCTGGTGTGTGTGTGTGTGTGTGTGTGTGTGTGTATCTTTTTTTTACTCTGGTAATACCTCTACACAAAACATGTCTTTTTAGTAGATGTCTAAGGGCATATTTCTGAGTTGATACTTCAACTGAAAAATTTCACAATGATTTTCTATGCTCAAGAGGTTTTAGGATTAGACTATGAGCTCCATGATAGCCAAGTCCATCTTCTTTTGTTCTCCATTTAATATAGTACCAGCACAGAGTGGATGTTCAATAAATTTCTGGATAAGCAAACAAATCACTTATGTGTTCCAAGTCCCACCCAATCCTACATTTTTAAAAAGTAGAGTTTGTAATCATCACGCATTTGCACAAATACATTACGATTTGGCCCCCTATAAAAAGAAAATAGGCATCTCTGAGCTTAAAATTAAGAGACATTTGGTATTAATAAAAATTAACTACTGAGGAATAATTAAGAGTTCGAACAAAGAATTATTCAAACTAAAAAGATATGTCCTTGTTATCTGTTTAAAAGTCATAATTCTCAAGAATTAGAATAGTTGTTACTGAAACCTTTTCCAAGAGACTTAATTATTTTCACATATTTCTCTCTTCCCACACACATCTTCCATTTCTGTGCTTTGCATGATTGATTGGGAGAGAATGTTACATGAGACATCATGAAAGCTATTTTCCCCTCAACCATACTTTCACTGCACTTTGTTACACAGTACTATTAGAGTATTTATTACTTCATATCATAGTCACCTGCAGCTGTGATTATCTTATCGGCTGAAAGGTAAGCTCCATAGAGAAAATGACTGTCCTATCAATTGTAGAGTCTGGCTATAGCTAATGCTAATTATTTCTTAGCAAATAAAGTGAATTACAAAAACAGACAGCCATTATTCTTAACCTGAAATGGGAAGCATGTATGAAAAACAAAGACTAGCTCAAATTGATGACCCTTGACAGTAAAAGACAATGTCAACAGCAAGTAAATCACTTTGCAAAAGCAAGTTCCAAATTAAATGGGCTCTAGAAAGTCATTTAGAGATTGCATACTTTAGGAAAATAAAGTATAGCTTAATGATTGAAAATAGATGTGAGTCCTTAAATGGAGAAGTATGTCTAACTGATGGCAGAAAAGACAAGAATTTGGAGTTTATTTTGCAATAGCTTTCTTATGCAGTTCTAAAAAGAGACATGTCTTACTCTTTGGAAAATGCTCAATAAAAACAAATTGATGTAGGACTTTTGCTGCAGAATATCTAGCAAATTCAACTTAGATATTTACTTAAATTTTTCAAACCTCCCATCCTACATCATGACCATGTCAAAATGGCAGTGTGTGTGATATATTTGTCAATACTGTTTATGAACCTTTGGGGGAAATAAATCTCAAACATTAACACTATGCAGACCTCATATATGAATTTTACAAGTCTCTTATTGCCAATTTATATGTTAGGTTCAAAACTATAAGGCACATTTCTTAGAGCCTTTTGGTAGTCTCATTGAAAAAAATCTGGTAAAACAAATTCAAAGATTATGGCAACAACGTAAAAAAAAAGTTTAATCAAACAAAATAACCTAGATCATTTCATCTCAAAAAGAGAATGCCTCAAATTGCATACCTCAATTTTCAGGTAACAGTGCTTTTTACATATCTAACTCCCTCTATATGAATTAATGCTGCTGATCACCAGTATGGGTAAAATAAACACACATATTCATATTTATCTCCACATACGGACTAGTTATATGTAAAGTATTTAATAGTCTTAATTCATAATGGAATGAGAATTATTTCATGCCCAATCCAATAATCTGTGCCTCTATGTATTAAGAGATGTGTGAACATAATTGAAAGATCTTAAAATATTCAAGGTTAAGTTAAGCTACTTCAGCAATAGATCTTCAAGCATGCACAGATTTTGTTTTCATTCCATTTTCCATTGCCAAATCACCTTTTCTTTAGGCAAACAGAAGATAAGCATGACTAAAATTTGAAAGTACATCTTTAGAAAATATATATAGGTCATACCATCAAAAAAGGAAAAGAATATAAAGTACTTTAAAAAACCAGGCACAAAACAAGGAAAAAGGAGATTTTGACTGTACCTTAACACAAGCAGAATTCACCCTAAAGACTTCTCCATGTATATAATGAGATATTTCCTTATACACAGAACGGATACAAGTTAAATCAAAATTCTAAAAAGTAGTCTGATATCATGAATAATATTTTCACAGTATTCTCACCAAATGCATGATATGGCTGCCCCAAAAAGGGAAGAAACAAAGAAACAAATTATTTTGACCTTAAGATGCATTAATGGGAGGTGACAGCCCATTTTATCCTGATCAGACTACTTCTGAAGCACTGTGTTGCTTCTACCCATCACTCTTCAAGAGAAATAAACTCTGTGACATTTCTTTGATGAAGAAACTCACCAAATCATGTCATTTGAGGAACAGCTGAAGGGAGACAGGAAAGACACAACAGTTAAGTTGGAAAGAAATTCACACTTGTTCTGTATAGTTCAGGTGGAAAGAGCATAAAGCGAGAAATTTCCAGAAGACAATCATGCAGAGACCCTACTATGAGCAAAATAACCATTCTGGGTGTTTTTCATATGCTATCTCACTTGATTTTCTCAATGAACTCTTGAAATTGCCATCATCCCCATTTCACAAATGAGAAAACTAAGGTTTAAACTTGCCCCAAGTTGCCCACCTAGACCTCAGATACGAATCAGTTCTGATTCCCACAGCCACTTAACTCTATTATACTGCTGCCCTGGGAGGTCAGACATCAACCCTACATTAGAATAAAGTTGTGAATCGAGGTTCTGAAGGCAGTATTTGCTTCAGGAGACAGTGAATTTCCCATGCCCCACACAGCTGGATCATAACCTAGCTAAAGGTGCAGAAGACTTCTGCACAGACTATGTGGTTGATCTGAGTGATCAAGCAACTCTGAAATCCCAATATACATCCTCTGAAAACAAATCTAGTTGAAGTTGTTTAAGAACTTAAACAAATCTAGTTTAAGTTCCTATATATGTTTAGAGTGACCTTATGGTGAGGATTACAGGGTAAAAAGATACCCAATTCTGCCTTTTAAAAATGATACACTACTTATATATCTCATATCCTTGGATAAATTGGATAAAGTAGTCAGCCCTTGCATCCACAAGTAGTAAATTGACTCTATACCACTCAATGAAAGAAAGAGAGAAAATTGCTCTGGGCAGGTCAACATTTGATGGTTGTACTTTCTAAAATTATGCAAGACTGTGTCTTCTAGGCCAGAAGGACTGAGACCTTGGCTTTTACCTCAGTAACCACCCAAGAACCACAGAGTGCCAAATAAACATATATGGGATGATAAGTTGAGTAAGGAACCAGACAAAGTCAAAAGCTTCAGTTCAACTATATCTCGAAATAAGAGCTATTTGAAGATAGGCAAAATTCATTTATTACTAGTCTGTGTTTATCTGATAATGGGTTGGGTCACCCATTTATCAAGCATTTTATAAAATGTGAAAGTATCCCAGCACACTAATACTTTTTAGTGGAAAAACAGTATTACCCATCCAGATTTCACATACTAATTTAATCATAAGACTGCCATATTTACCTCAAAGATAGTAAGTACTCTTTCAAGAAGCTTAACAAAAATATTATCAGAATGGAGCAAGAAGAATTTTATATAGTCAGGAATACCTCAACTCTACTAGTAGCTACATTACTTATAGATAGCAGTAAAAATAAGCCATGGCCCAGAAAGCACGGAAAATAAGTAAAACAAAGACCTTACTTTAAAAAGGATTTACCTTTCATTCCTTTGCACCTGTTTTAAATATCCCCAAGAAGACAAGTTTTTTTGTACTTCCTTAGCTAAATACTCCTAATTTTATTAGGAGTAATAATTAACACACAGGTATTAGTATCTCTCCCAAAATGCACAATAAACAATTTCCCCTATTAATAGCTAAAATCTACCTGGAAAAAACAATCAAGGGCAGGTTAATTAAGTATTAATTAAGTTAGAAAAGCCATGCTGTCTTGGACTGTGTATGTATGCATTTGGACTGGCTGCTTACTCCGACATAATACAAATGCTATAGATGGTGTCCTAGGAAAACATGCTGGCTCAGTTGAAGGAACATATGGGTGGTATTTAAGTTCCTATATGTTTAAGAATTATTACATGTTGAGGGCACCTGGCTGGTTCAGTGGGTATAGTATGGGACTCTCAGTCTTGGGAGTCATGAGTTCAAGTCCTACATGGGGTGTAGAGCTTACTTTGAAAAAAAATAAAGTTGTGAGAACTTACTTAAGAATTCATTAATTTATTAGAACAAAAAATGGTACTTAATAAATATACTGTTGCTAGTACTTACATGATGTGCATTATTTGCCCAGTACTATTTTATGAATGTTCAATCCTCGCAGTAAATATATGAGAAAAGTACCAGTTTTATTCTGATTTTACAGATGAGGGAAATGGAGCTAGGCAGTGAAGTCTGCCCAGGCAGAGATGAGAAGAAATGATATTCCAGGAATGTCTGAGATGGGTTGACTGGCCAGCAGAGTTAGGCCTGGAAGACACATTTTTGGGGCAATCGCTTGCCTAAGTTGACCCATGGTATTCCTTGTACTTAGCCTGAGAGGCAAGTGCCTTGCCCAAGTCACGTTGCTATTAAGTTACAGAAGCCAGGATTTGAACTTTAGCAGCGTGGTTCTAGGATGTATATTCTTTCCCACTTACACTTTACCTCATCTCCCTCTCTTGTGAAACACACTTCATGCTTCTCACTGGACATGAATTTATATTATCCTTAAATGATATAAGAGATTCTATGAATTAAGGTCCACTGAAATTCCCCGAGAAGCAGAACTCTTGAATCCAAATTTCAACATAAATAACTGTATTTTATTTATCCAATTCCAGATTCTTTTTAGCTGACTACAATATTTGCCTTTGTTTATGTATGTACAGATGTGGCTGTATGTCAATAATTGGCTTATTGAGTTCCACTTCAGATGAGGCTAAACTAGAAGTGAAATATACAAAGTGCTTTACACAGGTCTTGGGTTTCTTCTACTTATTTCCTCCATTTTTAAGGATCATTATTGCTATCTGAATGATCCTATTTGCATACAAGATGATTTCTAATGATTATTACTATTTGTAATAATCTGTATCGGAAAGCTCCCTGGCCAGCTCTTACCTGATCTGTAAAGTACTCTTGTGGGCTCTCTGGAAAACACCAAATATCATAAACTGCAGGTGGCTCATGGAATTATTCTAACTGCAAGCAATAGCACTTCATAGTAATGAAAAAGAAACGTATTTGTTTCTTAACTAAGTAGGTAAATAGCCTCCTTTATTGCTACTCCTCGGGGACCAACGATTTTGGAAATAGCATATCAAAACGGTAGGCCATCAAAGCTCATTAATTTGTATTCAATTGTTTCAGATGGGTTTTGTTATTAGAGCATGCTGGATTGAATGTTAACTTTACCATGTGTGAGTATTAGCACTTTCTAAGTAAAATAATGACTTCTGCCAGTGAAATATTTTATTTAATGAAGAGCACAGGGCAAGAAGAGCCCTTATGTGTATGGACCACTGCAGCTAAATATGAAATGTGCTCATTGTAATTTCTGTACTCTTTAAGTAAAAAGCTCTTACAAAATCCTAGAAGACGCTTCAACAAGGCAACCTATATACTTAAAAGTAATAAAAACGGATTTCCTTAAAATGTTTACTTTAGACATCAGAAGAATACAATTCCCTTAAATAGGCAAACTTATGTAGATTTTTTTTCGAATTCTGTTTGATACTTTTCATGTTTTAGAACTGAAAATGAGAGATACAGAATTACTACAAAGATGGCTTATTGTAAATAAATTACAGTACACACATGCATACATATGTAACGACTTATGTGCCCGTGGGAGGTTTCAGCCAGTTAAAAAATATAGCATCATCAGGCTCACGGTAGCTATTTGATCTCCTCCCACAGACTGTACCACAGCAGAGAACCCTACGTGTGGATTTCCATCCTTTCTCTAGTCTGTATTCCTCTCTATCCCTGGGTTCCTTTCAATGCTATTGTTACAAGTGCTACTGCTCCCCTTATTAGCATATGTGAGTCTTCAACAGCAGACCAAATTCTCTACAAAAATAGTGCTCCCAAATACTGCCTTTCACTAGAGAAAATCACCCAAGGCATACTAAATTAAAAAGAAATGTAAGTTTTATACAAAAGCAGAAAGCGATTCTTTCCTAAGTGATTTTCATTTAAAAGCAAAAATCGGTGTTCATTTCACAATTTCACCTCTAAATAAGAGAACTTGTAGCAGAATTCCAAACCATAAAATCACAAATGATTAGGGAACTGAATACATTTTTATATCGTGCCTGCTAATACATGTGCAGAAAGAATCAGATGTGCAAAAAAACAAACAAACGAAAAAAAAAACCCAAAAACAAAGACAAAAACAAAAAAACCTTCCTTCGTGTAAAACGAAAATTAACAAAGGAGAGAATAATCTTAAATTTCGACAGCTGGCGGTTATTCAAATTTGTGTTCTTCAATTTCTTGAACTCAAACAGGCTTTTTGCCTTTTCATTTTTCTTACGTTTATTAGTACATTTACTCACTCATCTGCCTTGTTATCTGTGTAAATGCGGCCACAAATCCAGGACATACCTACTAACAGCACTGCAAACAGGAAAATGCAAAAGGTCAGTTAATAGAAGGGGCGTTGGCTGCTGCTGGCTGCTGACTCCTCTCGGAAGTAACGCATATGTAAATATGGCACTTTACGTAAAACGTCTTCCAATAAAGTAGGTGTTTAATGTGCCTCTTTCATGGCAAAGGGTTAACCAGCAAGGTTTACATTTGGGAGTTTTATGAATCATGCTCCTCCCTCTCCTGTAGTACAGCCAAAAATCATCTGACAGGAAACATAAGATTAAGTTTGTCCTACCTAAGCGAACAAAGAGTGCTCTGAACAGGCCACCGGTTTACTGCAGAGCGGGAACTTTTCTCATCCTGCTGGAATCTGCAGTGCTGCTCAGAAAATATCACGGAAAAAGTTGTTTTCTTTCCTCTAACATCTTGTCTCTGGATCATCTCATTTTGGTCACACTGCAGATCCTGCTGCTTCTCCCATAAAGGTTAACTTAAAGCTCCAAACATAATCATGTGGAAAATGGACATTATTGATTCCTATGGTCCATTGTTCCCCTATCCTAAGTCCCTGAAGTTCAAGTTCAATCTGGAATTACATCATGTCTGGTTTCTCCTGGTTACCAGACGGCTTGAGACGTGACCACAGCTACAGAAAAAACAAACAGCCTTCTTCACGCTTCGGCTCCCCTATCGATTCAAACGTAAACTTTTTTCTTTCTCTCAAGTATGCTTCAAGTATGGAGCATGGTTAATTTAGAGATTAAGTTCCAAATTAGATTATCTAATGGCATCTTAATGGATTGCTGACCCATTTCCTGTGGGATGGCAGCATGCAAGTCTGGCTGGAATACAATTAATTTCTTAGGAAGTGTTCTGAAGAGTTTCCTAGATAAAAAGGAAATGTTGTGTTGTGCAAATCTTTCTTTATAAATGGGGAAAGTTAGGCAAAACTACAGCGAATCCCAAAGTATTTTTCAACAGCCAGACCACTGACATTGTGTGTGCACGAACACCATATCAAGGCTGTTTTCAAGAATGGTACCTTTTTTTTATTTCATAACAGGTGCAAATAATATTTGATGAGAATGGAGGAACTCTTAGAAGGTATAGTCAAATACAAAGAACAACACTAGTCAGTAACCCCATTACCAAACAATGGACATGTGCATTTTTGGCTTCTGCAATTCTTCTCTTCAAACCAGATTCTTCTATTCGTCTACCTTATCAGCATTTCTATCATAGTCCCAGAGTGGTGCTAGGGGCCCAGAATGGTGTGTAAAAAGTTGAACATTTTGAACACACTTTAGAGCTGACAGCTGAAAAGGAAATTCAGCACTCTGAGAATAAAGCTCCCCCCAGGAACTCCAGGAACAACCCAGCTGTTGTGCTGTAGTTATGTGTCAAGATAACAAACTGAAAGCAGGAAATGCTAACCTAGTGAATTTGTAGGGATGGTCTTAAGTATAATGTTGAAATAAGAGTTAACTCTTAATACTACCACCAGACCGGAAACACACTGTCCTTATCATATATGTGCCCCATGTCTAGGTATGTGTGCGTATACACACACACACACATGCACACAACACATACACATCTGCATGCATGAACACATACATCATATATGCACACACATATACTTACATACAAACATATAGTTTGGAACCTGATACTGAAGATTATTTTTAAATCTTCATTCTTGTATCATTGAGGATATGTATCTTACAAAGAACACTTTATGGACAAAGCAATGAAGATGGTAAATGGTTGAGGACAGTGTTATGCAAATTGAGTTCGATGTATGAAATGAATGCTCCTATTCCATTCTTTTTGCCCTCCCCCTCCTACCAACCAGATCCAAATAATCTTTACTGGCTGCTAAATTTCTCCTGGGAAATCAAGCAACTCTCTAGAATTGCAGTAATAAACGACAATTTCTTACAAAAACACGTGTAAAGTAACTACAGAATGAAGTATTCAACTCAGAGAAAGGAACTGCTAACACACGTAACATTTTTGCAAAGTACCTGATAAAAGTCTCTGGTGCCACTCGATTATGGCATCAGCAGAGACACAAAAATCCTTCCAATTATTTCAGTGAAATCTTCATTTATTCATTATTTTAGAGGCTGAGCAAATGGTTTGTGTAAACACATCCTTCAGTAACACGCGCATGTTTATTTTAGCCATCTGAAGGCTTCTTCTATGTTTATATAAGCCATCAGACACATACAGCCACTCACTTGTGGCTTTGCTTCTCTTGAAAGGGGTGAAGGCAGAGAAGAGGGAATGAAACAATAAATCCAGTTTCTCTTTTGCATCAAGCACTCCCTCCAATGTTTTAAAATAACTTATGTTTATATTATTCTTGGATTGTCCCTTGGCTTTCTTTTTCATTCAATTATATTGCTCTTTCATACTTGATAGTACAAGTCATGTTCAGGCTATAGTTTCAAGAAAGCAAGCCAGTTAGGGAGTTAACTGCTATGTTTGTTTATACCTACATAATTCACATATGCCACAGTGTAATTTGTCCACATCAGAGGACAAAGCACAAACACAACAGTACCCTTATGAACAGCATCGGCAACTCATCACCTATTAGGGTCCTCAGAGCTAAGCCCTTCCTGACTCAAGAAATGAGCCCTTCGCCAATGGATTTCACTCTGGGTTAACTGCAGTAACCTTTGGGTTAGACAGAAAAACTCGCATTTTCAAGGTGCAAACAAAACACACACACACACACACACACACACACACACACACACACATACTCCTCACAAAATTCTAAGGTCAAAACAACAAAACACCTTCAGGGTTGCAACCTAGTAAGTCTGTGGAAACTTTCCAACGGAGTCCGCCTTGGTTCCTAAGGGAATGTTTCTACGTGGAGGTGGGCGTGGGGCAGAGAGGGAGGAAGAAGGAGGAAATCTTCCAGCTTTGATTGCACTTGCCCAGCTCTCCTCAGCATTGCCATTTGCAGGCCTGTAAAAGGTGCTGCATGTGACACAGAAACACATCTGCAGGAGGGGTGGTATAAAGCAGAAAAGGAGGCCACCGTGGACAAGTGATTGTACTAACAAAGGAATGGCAACAAACAATCAAAACAAAATAAAACAAAGCAAAAGCAAAGCCAAAACACAGAGCAAAACCAAAACACCTTCTCTGCTTTGCCCTTTTTTACTACAAGTCCCCAGGGACTGCCTTTTGTTAAAAACAAAAAGCAACAACCACCACAAAAATAGCCTGATAGTTTCTTTATTCCATTATGACAAAGGCAGATTATTTAATTCTCTGGTTGAACGGCTCTACATTTCTCAGATACTTTCAACTTAATCAGATAATTTTAAAGCTGTAGCAGTGCCCCGATGACTCTGGATGTCTGTTGTGTGCCTTAAAAGTACTAGTACAACAGAAGTTTATGGTTTCCTTTTTCAATATCCTTTCTAGGAAAAAGAAGACATTAAGTTTCATAAATAACCACAGAGCACAAACTATAAACCATGAGTAAGTCATGAATATGTATGTTGTGCCACAGACATGACTACCTGTATTATCAGATATGGACTCTACTTATGCCTATTAAAAAGAAAACAAAAGTGCTATCTTATTTGAGCATATTTATTGTAAATTGTAGGATGCTTTGATTTTTCAGAACCCTGAGCACCTGTTAGCAGTCATCCAGCATTTGGGACAGCCTACCCCACATTTTCAATAAATACCTGTTGAATGCATGAATGTGACAGCCGCCATTATCAGGTAGCCTTCTGAATCATGACAAAAAGGGAATAGACCAAAAGCTACCTTTTTTTTTTTTCAAAAGCTACACTTTTAAAAGCTTTTTGAAGTATTAAAGCCACTCTATATATCATTACCTATTAATCAAAAAGTGTTATAATCGAGAGTTCTGAATTTCTTTCTGATTTCTTCTAATCTGAAGTTGATTACCACACCAATTTTTCAACAAGGAGGGGTTTTGTAACAGGAACAATGCTCTCCTAAGAACTGGGTTTAGTCATCATATTAATTCACGCTGTTCCATATATTCTGTGGTGATTCACTGTCCACTCACCTTTTCCCTTTCTGGGATATCAATTTTTGATTAAAAAAATCACTAGCAACTGGGTGTAGTTATATTTCAAATCACCAATAATTTATATCTTTATTTGGCTTTATGTTCTTTATAGAGGTGCTATCCTACTTAGATAAATAAATGTCAATCAGTAATCCAGATACAGAAGATCACACAGCCATAGGCCACGTTTAAAAAATATGAGTATACTTCATCTGATTCGCAATTCTTAAAAATACAGTAAGGTATGTATGTAGACACAGTCCATTTTGCTAACTGATAGAGAAAACATGGAATATAAAAAAGCTGTTTAATAAAATTAAATCCAAACACGGTGTTACCAAATCTAATTAAATTTTAAAATACTTAATTATTTTATTGAATTTAATTCAAATTTTTAGTAAGAGTATTTAAATAAGGTGCTTTCATTGTGCTTATTTTCTTTTTATAAGCATATATTACATATTTCCAAATGGAGGAATTATATAAACTTCTTGAGAAAAAAATGAAAATATGTAAAAAGGTATACATTTTAAAGTACATGTTATGCCAATCTTCAAAAAGAGGAAAAGTCATATCATATTCATTTTAGGAAGTGTATTAATAAAAATTCGTGAAGTTGATAAAACGGAATCCAACTAATTTTCTTGGTTTTCACCTGAGTAAAAGTGGACATTTTGTTAATTTAGTTCTTTTAAACTCTACTCTTCAACAGTTTCTATCAAGTAAACTGGTGATGGGCAGCACATTTATAACCGATTATCAGAGTATGTGCTTTTAACACAGGCATTACAGTTGGAGCAGGGTTGGAAAATTATGTTGGCTCTACTTTTGGTGAACTCCTTATGGGATTACCTCACTCTTTTCTATAAATTTTTACCTCTTATTACATATGATTATACCATGGATTTTAATTATTTAATTTGTCAATTGGACACAATTTGTTCTTTATTAAAATGATACAAAAGCTGACTTAGCACTAACTTTCCAAAAGCAATACATGAGACAATATCAAAACTAATTTGAAAATGAAGATTTAGAATAATTTTCTCAGCCAACCAAATAAATTCAGTTATTTAATGATTCATATAAATGAACAGAGGTTAAAACTTTATTTAAACCAATTTCCTTCTTTAGCTATTGATTTCAACAATCTTCTGACTCCACAATTAATGAGTGCCACTAATAACAGTTAAATTGACTAATTTCAAATTTTTCTTCTAGCTTTTCCCCTCTGACAGGGGAATAAATGAATAGTAAAATGATTCAAAGTTAGCCATAGAAGAAAATGCTGAAATGAGAGTGATCTATAATGCAAAAAACCAATGCTTTATTAAACCTCAAATAGCTGAAAAGTCTCCCCTAGAACTATGATTTCATTTTTCAGTTCCTAAGATCTAAGTGTCAAATCTTTTCCCCGCCCCCTCCCCCGAATTATAAACTGTTGAAAACATTTGACAGCACTCAGAAATTTCAATGATCAATTAGCATATGCTATAGTCCCAAATTAATTTGAAGTTGCATTTACATAAGAAAGAAAGGAGGAAGGGAGGGAAAGAGGGATGGTATAGCTAAAACAACTGAATTTTTAACATATATTTTCTGTAAAGCTAGTTAAAAACAAACACTATATAGCTCATGTAATTTTTAGGTGTAAGTGTAGGGTTGGAAATAATTAAAATGTTACCTTTGCCAAGTAATTCCCAATGTATCCTCACTGGTACTGGGGTATAAATGCCTGCCGTTTTGATTCATGGTCCAGTCACAAATCCTCAGCTGTCAATTGAAACCTAGCAGTCAGATATGGATCGAGCAGTACTACAGTTTTTAGTATTTAAATGAACACATGCAAACTAGTATTGTACATGGCATTAACCTTACTTTCCCAAGAGGCAACTTAAAGAAAAAAAAAAAGCAAAAGAAAACCTTATTTTGCAAAAGCAAAACTTCCTAGACTCTTTTTTTTTTACTGCAATATGCTTCTCTATTAATTAAAGCATACAAGAGAAACGAGTACTTAGAACATCACAATTAGCCATTATTAGAGTACAAATTGAGCTGAAATAAAAGCAAACGTTAATATTCAATAGAGAGATATATTTTAGGAAGAAAATCAAAAAAGCTTTTTTTATGCAACATACCAAATCATCTGCACTGAGTAAAATAATCAATAACTTTTAGCATGCAGTTTGCAAAACACAGGAGACATGCAGTTTAGAGGAGTAAAGGCCCCACCTATACGTTCTCCCTAGCTTATGTTTAGAAGCATCAAGGCACTCCATTTAGGGTGTTTCCTAATTTTGTTTTAGCCGAAAAGGCACTATTTAGAAAGAGTTGATAAGAATTTTCTACTTTTATTTTAAACTCAGAGTAAAGGCATTTAAAATACTTTACCACATCTGAATAGAGCGAAGAATGCACTGAGTACAAGCTGAAACAAATTCTTCCCAGATATCGGAATCATCAGCTCTGCCCTTCGGAAGAGGGTTCGAGTAACCCTATCCAGTTCTGTTTGGCTCACAGCTGCCCTACAGTGCTAGCAGATTTATTGAAAAGATATATTGCTTATTTTTATGCTTAAGAAAGTAAACTTATCTGACTCTGGGGGGGGGGAACCCCCACTAGAAGGTCATGGTTTTTAATCGTTAGATAGTCTTGCTGTAAATTAACTGCATCTTGCACTGAAAAGATGATTTCCAGCAATCCACTGGACCTTGTTTGCGGCTTCTCAGTGGGGATTTCTACAAGATGATGATTGCAGCCAAAGTGCCTTTCTCTAAACTGATGATAAGTTATTGTAATCCTTTCTGATAATGTTATGGCTAAAAAAAAAAAAAATGGCTATTAAGAACCTTTACTTTTCCTGTTAGACCAATGAGTTTCAACACATTCTAAGTAATAGTGATTCTAGAGTTTTAGAATAATCGCTTTGCAGACCTTTCTACAGATCTACAAGTCTCTAAAAATACCATCTAAAATTTCTAAGACATGTGTTTTCATTATGTTGGTATTCTGGTTGAAAGTAATTTTCTAAAGAACTGAAAAAATTCCCTTAAGGTAGATGGATAGATGGCCAGATAGATTGATAGATATGTAGATCCTTCTCAGAATGTATTCATAAAGAAACCATAAGCCAGTAAAAAGACTAAATTGGAATGAAAAAATATTCTTAAAATGGACCATCATATTTGTATGATGGAGAAAATGTATACTTGCTTAGTTTTAAAACTGAACAGATAACAAACTTTATGGCAAGATTTTTTTTCAAGTTCTCCACATGGATCATCTAATTAGTAGTGCAATGTGATGGGACAATCTGAACTTGTTTTTTTTATAGCAAAAGTACCAATTGTCTATTTTAAAAAACATTTATTTAAAGCTGCACTATGAAAATAATCTAAAAACAGTTTTAAAAAGTTTGACCTTGTGTAAAGATGACCTTAGGGACCACTTATCGATTCTGCTCTAATCAATAAAAATCCTACTTTTCAGTTAATTAAAAATTCTCAAGAATGGAGGTGTCTATTCAGGCACAGTTCATGATAATTCTGCTAACTTCAGGTTAGTTTCTGTGGGGTTCTCAGCTTAAATTGGAGAAGTCTTGGAAAAAGATGCTTTCACAAAGCCAGGTGAATCCAAATATTACTCACTAACTGACTTGTCTCACAAACAATTACAGAACACTATGTTTCTCCTTGGAAGGAAGCATTTGTAAACTGCTTAGTTTTTTTGTTGTTCGCATTGCTCATGTTTTGTTTATTTGTTTATCATATCCTAAAAGATGTCAAAGATGTCAGATGGGTTAAAATGTTGGCCACATATGTAACATTTAAAATCAATATATTTTGGGGCTTTTCTTTCCTAAGAGTAGTACCAAGGGGATTAAACCTGACTATATAGGTTCACTTTCATCCATACTTAAGATAAATAGGCATGTTTTCTTCCAAACAGAAAATATGATGAAATACATACAAAATGATCACTGAATGTAATAGTTAGAAATAATTTAATTAGTGTTGAATTAATTTCTTCTCTGTTACTGAAAACAAAAAATATAAATTATATTTACTTAGCTATTTAGATTATGGTGTGGCATTTATCAACATTTCCAAAAATTTCTGAGGAGACATGTTCCTACATGCTTATATGTTATAAATGACTTAAGCCAAATCACTTAAGCAAAAGCCTTCCTCTTCAGGTTTTGGTTTTTTTTTCTTAATGTATTAATTAACCTTTTCCATAAGGCGTCTTTGAATTAATAAACTTTCTGATAAAGTGATGGTGTGGTAAGGGAAACAAATAATTAAAATAGAAATCATTTCTTTACTGAAGATTTCCATGACATTATACCTAAAAAGATCCCTTACGAAGACTCTTTGTTTGACAGAGATAGTTCTGACTCAGCAAATTTTGAAAAGATGCTAGGTGATAAAAGGTTAATACCAGGTAAAGATTCTTTTGGGAGCATGTTAAATGTTCTTAGTATTAGCATGTCAGTATTTTCAATGACAAAAACTTTTTACATTATGATCTAAATAAATTTAAAATAATATGAGAGGGACACCTGGGTGGCTTAGGGGTTGAGAGTGATCCCAGAGTCCTGGAGTCCCAGGATCCAGTCCCACACAGGGCTCCCTGCATGAAGCCTGTTTCTCCTCCCTCTGCCTGGTCTCTGCCTGGTTTCTGCCTCTCTATATCTCTCATGAATAAATAAATAAAATCTTTAAAAGAAAAAATAGGTCATAATGTTATTTGAGGTTAGTATGACGATGCTTCGGTTTCTGTCCTGTGAGTCAGTGTTATTAGCTATCAATTCTTTTTTAATTAAATTTTGAGACCTTAATTTTAAGTGGTACCTAAGCTTAGTCATTCTGTAATGGTGTTTCCAAGCATTTTCCCTCAGTAATTAGGAAATTACTTGCTTACTCCAACAGTAAACAGACTTAAAATACCAGGTACTGATTCGTTTTAGAAATTTAATCCTTTAAAGTTGTGTCTTTGTATGGAGATGGACAGCAATTCTTATTTTTGTAACAATAGTTTTTGAGAGACCTGAGCATATGCATATCCTTATAGAAATGCACACTCAACGTGAATAATTTTAATTAATTTATATGCATCTACCAATATGAAATTAGACTGTCTAGAAAATTAAGGTAAAAGTTATATTAAAACAATTATGCCCAGAATTCCAAAAGCAAGCAGAAAGTGAAGTAAGGGTGTAAGATTCTCCTCCCAAAAAGCTATGAGTAAAGGGTTAAAGTTGAAATAGTCCAAACAACTAAGAAAGAAGTGAAGGTAAAGTTTTCACTGCATATGTTCTATAAAGTCTCTGGAATGAGAAGGTTGTTCCTTGCCTACGAGGATGGGTCCAAACAGTTTCTCTCAAAAATCTACATAAGGTAAAAAAAAAAAAAAAAAATCTACATAAAGGAAAATACCTAAGATTTGGGTCATTATCCTTTCCTACACTACACTCACATAGTCCTGTAGACAGCTGACAGCCATAAAGAATCAATATTGCTTGTGATTTCCAAATTAAGGTTTTGTTTATTCAAATGAGGGCCCTCCATTGTTACTAATAGGAGCTTTTGTTAAATGTTTAGCACTTAGCTTTGGGAACAAAGGAAAAAAGGTAAGCAAAATGTTCTATTTTGCTAGACTCAGCAAACAGGCCGATGTACTAACAGTCCCTCATGATGACAACAGCTCTCAGTTGAACCAATAAACTATTAAACTGTAAACAGAATAATCAACACAGGCAAATTTACCTTCTCACTTTTTTTTTTTTTCAAGTTTACAGTGACCCTCAAGGGAATAGCTTTAAAGGTATGTTACAATCTCTTAGGTTTTTTTTCATTTCTCCAGATAGCCTCAAGGAAACAGATTTTTGAGGGGTAGAGGTCCTTTTGCAGGGGTGCTTAAAAAGATTAACACTCCTATATCCAAACTCTCCTCTAACTCTTAGATCAGTAGAATTTTATTTTATTGCTGTGATTAATTACTCACGATGGAGCAAATAAAATGGCCTCTGAATGCATAAGGCCTTACTGAACAAGTAAAATGTTCATAATGAAACTGTTAGATGTAAGACATATAACACATAAAAAAAGGATATTCAAGATCTGGTACCTTAAAATCACTTCTATTGTCAATTTCTGAAACCCATGCTTCTTGATATTTAAATTAAGTACAGTAGAATTACGTTAAATGGAGATGCATAGCCCACAAGTGAAGTAAACATAACTGATCATGATGATAAGTATTAGGAAATGAAAGGTTTTTATAGATGGAGACTACTTTAACTCGTAAAATTTAAGGTTTCACGGGAACACAGAGATTGTGTAGTACAACCTCTACATTTTCCTTTCCAAGATAAGGATACAGGACAGCAAAGTTTAGGGACTTGACCAAGGTCAGACATGCTCTGTTTGTGTCAACACTAAAACCAAATTTCCAAATTCCTAATCCCTGGTTCTCCCCTGAGATAGTTTGCATATTGCTCCCCTTTTTCTATCCTGTCCTTCATGTGCAGCCCAAGAATATTTTAGGCTAAGATGGCTGTAATTATAACCTTCAGAATTTCCTCTACTTCCCTGATTCAACTTAGATCTTTTAAAGTAAATATATTCAGAGAAGAAAATTTTTCCCTTGTGATTTTGTTGATTGAAATTTGAGGTTATAGTAAACATAATTTTATTTTTACATTAATTAGAATGGTTTATCTGGTTATTAGCATTTGATAACTACTCTATGTAAGTCAGTAAATAAATGAATGATAAAACAGACCAGGGGAGGTTTGTTTAAAACTGAAGAACTAAACTGAAGAACTAGCCAAAAAGCTAGACATTTGCATAGCCGTTATTTTGACTGAAACTTCCTTTAAATGTGTTTCCTTTCCAGCTAGCATATGTGAAGAGTGACCTCTTATCCATTTACATACCTACCCAGAAGTCATGTGATAGGGTTTTACGTCAAGCTGTCAATTATGATAACAGACACAATAAGAACAGCCCAAGTGTTGATAGCCTGCTTCCTGACTTTATTGAAAAGTTTGTTGATAGTCCACTTGTGTCCTCTCAACCGCTTGCCTCTAATAAAAGGCTACCTTTCGGTGGCCTCACAGTACCTAGCTTTGGCTTTGCCATTTGCGAGGACAAACTTTGTAAAGAAATTTCAATTAATATCTTAATTAAAAAAAAATTCTTACAGAGGCAAATTCTTAGGAAGGCCATTTGGTGTAACAGAATGTCCAGCGTTAATGAAAAGTATACCTCCAAATTCTAGTTTCACAATTGTTTATCAAGAGAAGTACTGAAAATATTTTGATGTGAGGTAGCCCAGTAGTTGAAATTGAAATAAAAGCATT
Source organism: Nyctereutes procyonoides (assembly GCF_905146905.1). Taxonomy (NCBI): domain Eukaryota; kingdom Metazoa; phylum Chordata; class Mammalia; order Carnivora; family Canidae; genus Nyctereutes; species Nyctereutes procyonoides. The sequence continues at coordinate 39,713,245 of NW_026575135.1, read as the reverse complement.
AAGTAGTCATGCAAGAGATGTAACATGCCGAAGCTCAAGCACCAATAAAATCCATGCAATTGTGTACATAATGCAAGGACCGGAGTTGATCAGGAGATTCATTCATTAGCTCTAATAATAAGTACTATATATCGTCAGGAGATTATGATTTTGAGAGATTATGAAAATAAGTCTTACGTCTTAAAAACCAGAGCTTACTTGACTTTGTCATCTCCCTTTGGAAAGGCAAAAGTGAGCTCCCATTTATTTTATCAAAATCTCAAATCCATATCAAAAGTTAATATGCCTTTTAATAGCTGGGTCAGATAGTAATCTTTTATTTCCAAACAAGATGCTTCTTAGCTACAAATTTTTATTTCCAACTTGCAATTGGATCTTTTTATATGTTGTACTGATGCATAATAGTAAAGATTTATTTTTTATGATAACCTTATGCTCAAGTATAAGGGTGAAAATCAAGTTAACTGGAGCCTCTTTGATCACGCAACTGTCTATGAGAGCAAAGAAAGAAGGCCAAAGAAATTTAACAAATTCATTGTGAGGTTGACCAGATAAGGAACTGGTCCTAATTCAAGTAAGTTGTCTCCTATTCACCATTTACACTAAAATCGGTAGACTGGATTCTAAAATAATTTGTTATTTTCTGAGTAACATCCAACACTCTGCAATAGAGCTCCCATTTTCTTAGAGACAAAACTTGGGATATGTGGGTTCCTCCTTGCCTGTCACAGTGAATGTGCAGTTTGCGCACACAGTACGAGGAAATGAAAACACTGCATTTTGCTAAACTTCTGTGAGGTTAAGTCAGAGAGGAGGTCCTTGACACTTCTGAAAAAGTTCTGAATCACAGAAAGACACTGATCAGGAGAGACTACAGAGTTTAGCTTGCCAAAGCAGGACCAGGAGTTCCTCAAGCCACCACACCACCTTCCAATAGAAAAGTTAAAGAAGAATGGAGCTCCAGCTGATGTCTGCTTTTAAGAACTCCCCAAGCCAATAGTGAACACGTTAACTAAGCCAGTCATCCTGCACAGACAGTCTAGTTCCAGACCTTGAACTACACAACACATAAGACTGTGTTAGGGGCCAAAGGAAAAATTTCAAGTCCTGATCAGCCAGCATGAGCTGATTATTAGGACCAATTAGGACTGTTTTTAATGGCAAGTTATCCCTAACTGGTTTAGGTGAATCTTTTTGAATTATTCTTCATGATTATGGGTTTTTTTCTTTTTTAGATTCAAAGGAGGTATCATATTTTCAGTGACCAGGTGAAATTCTTATGTCAGAATTTCAAGTCAGTGACCAATAATAATCAGTAATAACTATTATAAGGACCACAGAAATGTATACTTACTAGTAACAGCTGTATGTGTACCAAGTTAACATAACAGCATGCACTTTTAGTATTCAAATTTGCCAATATGGATGCATTACTCTTACAAGTGGAGTATAGGGTTAATTTTAATTTTTGCCATCTCAAATGAAGAAGGACAGTGTCCTCGTGTATTAGAAATGACTATATTGAAGGGTCTGCTTTATTGTCATCTTCTGGAAAGATTATTTATAACATAGTCAGAATTATTCAACAATTTTAAATTTATCGTTAACCCTAATTTATGTAGGGTATATTAAAGTTCTTTTCTGAGAAAAAATAGCACTGCACAGTGCACATCAATACTTTTCATAACCTAAAAGGATAAATCTTTATAAAGCAGCCGCCAATAAACTGAAGAATGTACCTGGTGACAATATTTATTCTTAAGGGGTCATGTATATTAAAGGCTATGGGGAATGTTTAAAAGAACTCTCTCAGACTAAATCCATTGCCTTTCTAATTTTGAATTTCTCCTAGCTAATATAAAATGATTGATTACCTTTATTTCATGTACCCCTTGATTTTTCTTTTCATTCATCACTGAGTGCTTTAAACCAAATGCATTTAGAACCTGCTGTTACAAGAGTGGTCTCTTTTAAATCTTTGTAAAGTAATGAAAGGACACAGTAAATCAATCTCATTTCTGCTGTGGGAAAGCATAACCTTTACTCCACTGAAGTCACTTAAACTATTTCTGTCCCTCTGTTCCTGGATAGTTAAGCCTAAAACTTTAGCTCAGTGGTTCTTTTAAAATTTAAAGGCATAAAAGTAATGATCTTTTAACTGGAACCTTCAATAATATTCATGTATAGTATGAGATGCATGCATCTTCTGCATGCCTCAAAAATATGGCTCAGTATAAATGTGGCACATTGAGCTTCTTCATTTCAAAAAGTAGCACTAAGTCTTCTGTTATATATAGGGCAAATTATCTGTCTGCTTGGTAAATACCAATTGAACATTACATTTTTAGCTGTAAAGCTTCTACAGCTTTTTTCTTCCAAGGCTCAATACACATTGTATAGTCCATAAATATCAACCACATTCGACCAAACAAATCCTATTTATATTGTAAGAGGTCTTCATTTGACATTGCCCACTTAAATAAGAAGTGGTGGTCTTTGATAAGGAAAGTTTGTACTTCCAGAACTCATATATATATATATATATATATATATATATATATATATATATATTTGTTTCAATTAAAATGTGCTCAGAACTACATCTATATTAAGACTCACACTTTTCTAATGCTTGCTAAGTTTTCTTGATTTACCCTTGGACATGTGAAAGAAGTAACTTCTACATGATGAACTTTACTGATAATTTCCTGAGCCTCTAATGTTAGTCATAAGGAATAAACAAAACAAAACAAAAAATTAAGGTTGCCATAGGTTAGCACAGGGGGATGGGAAGACTACTTCTAAATACATGGAACTGGGCATAATCTAAATGTGTTTGGGGCAAAGGTTTAAATAATGGAGGTGTGTTTCTCTGAATTAAAAATTAACTGGAAAGTAGAGATGTGTCATAAAGAGTAATGCAAACCCCATGATAAAAATATTTCTGAAAATATGTGGAATGATTTTTAAAAGAACAAGTCTCTAAAACTAGAAATCTTACATATGTTTTTAAAAAACACAGTGAACATATACATTTGTCAAATAGAACCATATTATAGTAATTATAACACATTTCATATTATAGCAATTTTAGAGGTGAAAAAGTAGCATTCCAGAGAATTATGTTGATAAGCCAATGGCTGGCAAAGCCACTAATTATTATTTGGTATTTTCGTAACTGTGTACAGATGTTTTCAGTTAGTTCTCACTCTTTTGTATTGCTTTTTAAAAATCTGGCGCAACGTCAAGTATCTTGAATAAGCTATTATCTTTATGATTTTCTCTGAACTCTGCATGGGGTGACCTTTGATACATGCAGTCTGCTACCTTGGTCTACAACTGGGCAGGACTTGGGAATTTGGCACGAAGCACAGCTAAGAGAGATACAACAGGCACCAGCCAGGTGGGCAGGTCCAGAACAAAAGCAGCAGGCAGGAGTACCTGCTATGTAAAAACACAGACATAGGCATATATAGTTTATGAATGAAGAGCAAGTTTACACAGCTCCTTCTTATTCATGATGGCCTATTTTCCCCTATTTAATATCTTGCACAGTTAATTTCAAACTGCTCTGCTATCAGAACTTGAGAGCAGCAAACATATGCACCATAAAATATATTTAAATTTGGAAGCGTTTGGAATTATTTCTGTCATCCTGTAACTAGAATCGTGGGGTTTCTGTATTGGTATGTTCCATGCCTTTGACTGTGGCTAATTTGTTTATAAGCCACCATTAATCCTGGCTGTATATTTTCACAGTTTGGGTAAACACTTCATTTGCATTAAATTTACAGCATTAATGAGATGTGAAATTTAAAATGCTACTTGAAACATAAATGATGTAAGAAAGCAGAACAAAAAAAAAGTGTTTTATCACATCTGAAATCAGTAAACCAATTTAAACCTATTAAAACAGGAATGATGTGTCACCCAAGATTTTAGCTTCATAACTCATCCTCTTGGACTGAAAGTCCAAAATGAGGAGTAAAACATCTGGAAAATATGAAAGAGCTCAAAAACACAAATTGTGTACTGCTTCTCCTCTGATGGGCTTTTAGATCAGTTTTCAGTTTTTGTCTTGGGAAGCTAAAGGCTAGTAAGTTCTCAATAGCCAATAAGATAGAGAAAAATATCCTGGCCAAGACTTTGTTACTTATGGATGTTATCGATACAGGCCACAGAGATGGAAAAGGTCTTGAGCCAATTTGAGAAACCCTGTTTAGAGAGGCAAGAAACAAAAGATAAATGAGAAAATATTCTGGAAAATGTAATGATCAGTTTCTTTCCCAGAAGCCCCGGGAGTCCCATTCTGAGTCCAGATCTGAGAGGCAGCATGGAGAGAGCACCAATGCGAAAGCGTGCTACACCGTCACACCTGGGTGAAACTTGCCCACCTGTTGCTGATGTAGGAAGGATGGGTCTCTTGGGCTTAGTCCCACATATCGATTGGCTTGAGATGTGCCTGAGGCTGTGTAGGCTGATTAAGGAAGAACAAAAACAAAGATAAAAATTGTGAACTATCAGAATGAACACCCTGTCCATGTAAAAGAAACCCAGAGAAGTGGGACTTGCAATAAAAAAAAAAAAAGTGTCTTTATTTTTCTAGTCTTTTGTCTGAGTGAACACCAAGTGATATAAAAGAAATGGCAGTTGACCTCAAATCACCTAGTTTATCCCCCTCCCCAAAAATTTGTCCAATAAACCACATCCCATCCTTTGGTGTGGGCATCTCACACTTACTTGCTCCAGTTATACTCTTGCAGGAGTACCGAGAACTGGCTAAACAGAAGGGTCCTTTTCCTACTTGAACTGTTTCACCAGATACTAGCTGTCTAATAATGGAATAATCAGTGATGGTCTGTGATTCTAAATGTAAAAGCAGATTGAAAGTCTATTGGGAAAAAGTGAAAGCTTGTAATGAGTGGGATTTAAGCAGATGTGCTTGATGATATAGAATGAAACATGTCTTACTAAGGAGAAAGTCCAGTATTACTAACATGAAGGAGAAGCCTATATTTATTATATCATATTGAGTGAAGTAGGTCAGTATTTTATTCAGTGTGAAAATGATCTTAAGTTTGATAGAGGTATTTCTGAAAAAAATTATTTCTTTTCCATAAGCACAAAAAGTCAGTTTCTTCTCATTGGTCCAGAGAAGGAGGGATGGCACCTTTTAAATACTCTGCCACCAGGTGGTAAGTACATATGGTGAATATTCCTTAAGTTATTTAGTCTCACCTTAAAAGCACTTTTTGTAAAGGTGCTTTTTTGGTACACAGTGAATTTTCCAAAGAAAACCTATTCCTTATGATTTGTTTGTTTTCACAAGGAAAGAAGTTCCCAGCACTAAAGCAATCCCATTGCTCTGTGTTGGAATAAACAGAAGAACTACGTTTTCACCATTCATATTATATCTATAGGTCTGAAGGAAGCTAAAACATTTAGTTTAACACTATCAGATTACTGAGAAATCCAGACATTAATTTTTAAAAGCCTTTTTTTTCAAACAGAATATATTAATTCTGCCCTGTTTATTCAAAGGATTGCAGAATTAGATCCATTGAGGAAACTTTTTAAAACAGTGAAGATGCTCAATATTCAGCATTACTTACTCTTGAATAAAGGGCCCCTCTAAGGGCAGCCATAAGCAGCCAGTGGCCCCCATTCTCTAGGCCTCTGGAAAGCAATGCACAGCACAGACAGCTGGAGAAGAGCCTCAACCTTATAGAGCAACAAGTTTGTGGTATTTTCTCTTTCCAGCCATGAGAAAGAGACTACCTTGGTCTATGTGTGTTTTCTTTAATTTTATTGACTTATCAGTTCAATGACCAATTTCTCATTATCAGTGTTGTCTTGGGAGCTGGAGCTACAAGTTTGTTTATAGGAAAAACAACTCACTGTATTTCTTTTATGCAGGAGTGGAAAATGGACTGATACAGCTGTCTTTATACAACCAAGATATTTCTTCTGAATATTTTATAACTTTACTAATCAAATCAGATGCTTTTTCTGACCAGCCTATAGGTGAGTATTAGAACAATTCATTAGCAAGCAGGCTGACAGCACTCCCATAGTGAGCTGTGATTGTTTGGGTCTGATCTTCCCCTGAAGGTCATCTATTAATGCCACTAGAAGAGTAGGTACCTGAAGTTTGTAGAACTTGGTTTAGACCATTTATGCTGGGATAGTCTTTCAAATACTTTAAATAAAAAATCTTTGCTTTCTATTTGCCTTTATTTAAATTGTGGACTTTGCTCAAAGATGCTAACACATCCACTTTTAAAATTTAGTGGCTATAGTGTACATAGCAAACCTTTAAAACAAAAGAGTTTTTAGTCTTCCTTGACTGGATTTCATCTATCTGTGCATTCAGGGAAGTGTTCACTAGACACTCTACCAACAGATCAGTTACAAACATTAATGATTAGAGATGGGAATTATAAGCCTACAGGGACTGATTAGGCTATGGGGCCTCAAGAATTTTGAGAAAGAAAAGAAATGTTGAATTCACTGTACACTCATGGTATCATACATTCTGCTTGCAGTGTTCCTTCTCAGGTTTTCAGAAGCCACAAAAAAAAAAAAAAAAAAAAGGAAAGCATCTCTCCAAAGCCTGAGAAAGAGCAAGTCAGTGGTGTCTCTGTAATTTCACTTAGAAATTTCCAGAGCATGTCAATTTTTTTTGCTCTAGGAAAGAAAATGGAATCTTTGAATTTCAGATATATAATGCATAATTGGTGAGGAGCATGCTAATTCCTCCTGACTAGAATTTTATCCACTCCACTTTACCAGCTCCAGTTCTAGGAAGCCAGTAGTTTGGATGAAGCCAATTGAAAAACCATGTAATAATTTTTTGTGTATTTATGAGTATTCTGTGTGATGAAGCAAAGCAATCATTGATTTATTGTATGTAAGTTCACTATGTAAGTTCACTGGCTAAATCTGACATTTTAAAATGTTATGACCATGTTAAAAAGCGTAGTACCTGATGTACCATGATAAGCAAAAAAAAGAAAAGAAAAAGAAGTCGCAGACAATGAAAGTGCAGGAAGCTTACATGTGCCTAATACTCAGCTTTGGCATATTCTCATCCACATCTAACATCCTGTAACTGTTTTTTTGCAATGACATACCCTAAAGCACTGTAAGTGTGCAATTATCTTACAGAGGCACTGATTTTGTCTGCCTTGTGAAGGGAATGGACTCCTACAGGAATGCTCCAATAAGTAACAATGATCGATGGTCTGTCTGTGTGACACAGAAACCTCGTATACTGCGTCATGTTATTCGGTGTATTTTCGATGTATACCTTGAACAAGCAGGCATGACTTATTCTTATTAGAGCTGTTTATTCAAACAAATAAGCTTCTCCCTTTTCAAATATGATGTTGAGACTGAAATTTGATAAGAGAGAGCTTGTCACAGCCAGGCCACATACATGCCTGCTAGTTCCACATAAATGAGAAATCTCCATCTGGTCTGAAAAGTTGCCTTGTGTTCCACCTTGGATCAGATATCCAATGGTGCCTTTGATGGCCATTTCTCATTTCCTACAGAAATACTTACTGGTTGCTGTAGGTGAAGCTGCCTCACCTTCAGTGGATGTAGTGATGGGTTTAGTATCTGTCATGGTCAGGGTCACAGGTCGCACTGCACTGGGATGGGGAGAGGGTGCCAAGACAGGTGTGAAATGGCCAGGCACTTTCCCTACCACTTGACCACTGCTGTTAGGCTACAAAACAAAAACAGAATGCCGGGTGAAACAATCCAAAAGGCAGTCGTCTAGCCCAATAGCTCCGTTCAGCCCACCTGGCTGTGTGAACCCTGTGTACTTGCTGGGACTGCCACAGGCCCACACAAGTCTGAGTCATGGAGACCAATCAATGGTTAGTAGTAAAAAGAAGCAGTAGCATTTAATAGAAAGTCTTCACCCTCAAAACACTTTATATAGGTGAATTCATCTTTACAACAGCCCTGAGAGCTGGGCAGAACTGGTCCTTTGGTTCGGAAGCACAGAAGACTCAAGTGGAGACTTACATGGTGAGCCCAAGACAACAATGTAAATCCTTCCTGAGCTAGTGAGAATGTGAACCATGCCTCCTTCTCCTCTGCTCTTTGTTTTCTGCAATGAGTCAGTTCTGGCTTTCAGAACACAAATTTCACCTAATGATGCTATCACTGACACACAAAGATGACAAGGATATCCAGGAGATCAAACCCATTAAACTCAATAGTTTCCATCATTTACGGTCAAGGCTCATCCTCTGCGCTCAGAAACTCTAGCTCTCTGTGACACACAGGGACACCTGGACACACACATCAAGCAGTTTAGATTCTAGGATTTCCACTTAACTTTTGATGCTTTACTAATAGGAGCAGATAGAATGATATTTAAAGCATTTAAAATTTCGGACCCACACAATGATATACAATGATGGGCTAGGTCTGACCTTACAGCTACAAATAAAAGATTTCCAAAGTCAATTAAAATGTGCTGAAGTAAAGCAGAGGGCAATCAAATATACTTTGTTCCTTAAGTTACTCCTCCACTGCTGGGCATGGAGAGTTACACAAAACATTATTGTTGACATTTGTGGGAATCAACTGAGAAAATCCCCTGGGCAATGATAGAAAAGATATTAATATCTGAGTTTTAGACCCGGGTATGAAAATAGTATCTGTGGTAGGAGACAAAATCCTAAGGGTACACAGTTTGAAAAAAAAAAAAAACTGGAATGTATTTTTCTAGACAGAGAGTGCTATTCTTGATTACACTCATGTTGAAATTCTCCACTGTTTGGTGTACATAACAATTTGCCACAAGAGTATTCCCCACAAATATTTAGCCTTTATAATCAGCACTGTTAAAGGCAAAGAATGTAATGAAACAGCATATTTATCTAAATACCTGCACATAAATTACCAGGAGATATTTCTTTAGACAAAAATATGAACAGCTAATAACACTTAAATACTGTAACTTACAGACATGAACTAAACTTTGGTTGGGTTCCTCAGAGGCCATATTATTTATTCTATAAAGAAAATGGACTTCTTGAATATCCTGACTATTCATCATGAGTAATTTGAAGTATTTAACTTTATGTCAGGAAAATTGACCAGAGTTTCCCCCTACGGAAACCTATGAGAGAGTTATATCTTTAAACTAATTTTATTTAAAATAATCCACTGAATAGCATGACTGTCTCACTCTAATTGGTGCACCAGCAATGCAATTAATCTCTGAATTGCTGTGGGGAGGATGAGGCATCTCAGTTGCTAGACTTAACAATCAAAATCGATTCAGGGCTGGAGGATATCTGGGAAGAAATAGTGGACTACAGGTGAACAAGTGCTTATTTCTTCCCCCCATTTTTAAAGCTAAAAGGTAAGTATCAAGAGTCCTCTTCTGAAATGCAAATTAATTGGTTTTGAGTTGGAGTTAAAAATCAAAGCATATATGATGTGCCCATAAAAACAATTCTGCGGTTTACTAGAAGGACGCATTTTCTTTCAAGGGGAAAAAGTAGTTTTTTCTAAAGCAGACCATCAGCTTCTGGTTATCTGAACATTGCAAAAGACTGTTTTACATATCTTCCTCAAGAAAGATCTCATTATATCATTGATGGTACATTCGGTATACTGTGTTCACCAAAATGGTTCAATAGGACCTACCTGAGAACATGGGATAGAAGAAGAATGGCAATAATGTCAAGAAAATGCTGCCACAGAATCTATTACCTCATCCATTCTGCAAGCTCTGGAAGTCTCCAATAGACATTGGAATGGAATCAACATGAGCCAACAGACATTTCTCTCATTTAAAAAGACTAAAACTGACAAAGAGGTCCCAAGCCAATACAGGCAACTTATCTGGAATTCAGGGTCAGAAGAATGGGGAGAGTTATTCCTTTTGGATCTTCTACTGATTCAAACGGATGAAGCTCTACTATAAAAGCTTCTCTTTTAAGGCTGTTAGATGAACTTTCATACCATAGATATGAAAAGAAAGACATTTTATCTGAAGATGAAGTTGAATGGCATTAGGAAAAGATTACCCTATATAGTACATCGTTCCTATTATACAAAATCCTGAGAGGGGATTTTTTTTTTTTTTAATTGAGATGAAAGTAAGATGCTTTTCTTAGAAGCTGGATCTTTACCTTAAAAATAGGGAGAAAAACAGAACAATATAGGCAGATTATCACCTAATATGCCCTCTTAACTTATAAAGAAATGGAAATATACCTAAAACAAGCACTGAATAATTAAAGAAATGCGTAACACTAAGGGCCTGATTTTAATTTGCATAATTTTTCCCCTAACAGTGCCTAATTAAGACATCAGTTAAAAAAAAAAATCCAATGGAACTCTAAGATTTTCCACACTGAATTAACGTTAAGGACTTTTAATGGATGTCTTAATTAGACTTTGTTATTCATGGAAATTCTACACAAATTAAAATCAGACCTTGTGTGCACTGTTCCCAGCTGAGTCTAGCAAAATGCTCTATGGAACTGAGACTCCTGAATCCACGATCTGACAGCAAATTTTATTTCTAAACTGATACATTAAGATCCCACTGTTTTACTTAGTAGTTCTTATTATAGTCATTAAAAGGTTATACCATTTGGACATTTTCTTCTAAAATATAAATGGTTAAACTACAATTCACAACTCAAGAATGGTGTATTTAGTTTAGTATTATTAGTCAATAGAACTAAAAGTACAGGTAACTTTTTAAGTAACCCAAATGGTGCTGGCTATGTTGTTATTCAAAATGAAACATTCAAAAGACTATTTTGCTTCATTTTAACAATTATCACCAAATATGATTTTTTCAGATCTTTTCCTTGTTAATTCTAAACTAATATGTACATACTATTCACTGGCATTTTAGTAACTGAACAGCATTAATGACAATGTTTATGACAATCTCTCAGAGCATTTAATGGTATGATAAGGAGTGGACAGGAATCTTGAAGCTGAAGCAGCAATGCCAAATACCAGACCTTAAGATCAGAACTACATTACAGATTCTGGATATTATAATTTGTGCCAGCTTTGGCACAAAGACTATCTATATGACAACGATTTTCCTCTTATATGAATCCCTAGGAAGTGACCTCTCCATAGAAGAAGCCACATGTTTAAGGAGTGAGAAAGGTACATGAGTCACTATATTTACACAATAAAAGTCCCTAAAACCACTACACAATGTTTAAAAAGAGAGAGAGAGAGAGAAAGAAAAAAAGAAAGACACTTCTGGTAATGTCACTCATTATTAAATGTAGTCATGTCTGTGCAAAGAATAGTCAAGTAGTCATCAAACACTGAAAATGTTTACATTACCAAAGCTTATTTTAATACCTACTAGTTGGTCTAAAAATACAACTGTAAGTTCTTTTGTGTGTGTTTATTTTAGCGCATACCTTGCTCCTATGTTAAACCAGGTATTTCAGAGGTGTGAACTCCAGCTCAGAACTTTTTTGTCAATGTACTTTCTGCATAGACTTTCTTTTCAATCAATAAAAATTCAAAAGCATCAAAACAGACACCCTCACAAATGCGCCCCTTTGGGGCAATACATTTCCTACCTGTCATTCAGCTACCTTTAAATAAAAACTTATTGAGTCACCAAGAAACTTCCTGAAGATGGATTTCAAAAGCTTGAGGTTTTGCCAGACATACTGTCTGAATGAACTTCGTGTTCTAGAGTCAGACCTGTTCCATCTCCCTTAGGCTCTAATCTTATTTTCTCTCTCGTTTTTACCTGGCTGGTTTGCGGACTGGATGGGTCATAAGAAGGTACATAGTTCTTCAGAGTATCCTGAGGATTCAGGTGGGGAGGATATCTGATTGTTGGATGAGAAAAGTAGCTCGACGGGGCTGGAGGAAGAATAGCTTGTGTTGGAAATGGCAGCGGTGAGGGTGGAGGTGGAGTTCGAGTCGAGATGACTGCACAGGACAGAAAAGGGGAGAATGACATCAGGTGTGGAGCCCACTGCTCCGTCCCGCCCCCTAGAGCCACATGAGGCTGTCACCCTGACAGCTCCTCACTGCTTCCCTGTGACCTGCCCCCATTTTCCCGCAGCACTCTATTGTCCACGCTGGCAGTGAGAACACACAGACCTAACCCCACTCTGGGGTACTAATGATCTGGTTTTCTAGATCCATGAATGCTGAGACAAAGGAAGTTTCTCTTTTATAGGTTAAGCCAATATTTCACAAAACATTTCTTTAAGCAGAGTTATTTCCCATCAGAATACAATCTTTGATCAGAAAGTCTTTGTGTCTTAAGTCCAGACCAACTTGCACATTAATCAAAGGGCAGGGGCACCCACAGATGCTCTGCCGAAATTCAAAATAGAAACATAGTCCAATTTTAAATAAATATTTTCCCTATACATCCTAGCGGGTGGTTGGTTAAAAGGGAAGCCAATAACTAGTAAACAATAATGTGCTGAATAATTACCTGATCTTTGTATAAATGCTCATGAACATTTGAACACAGCGCCTGGGAACTATTTTTCCTAATGAAAATGTTCCTTTCAAAACCAAAAGAGCTCTACTCTGTAACTATTTTTCTTCTACTCTAACTTTTATTACACGTAGCTTAAAAGATGTTGTTAAGATAAGATCAAGAATAAAACCCACAGAAATGTGAATTTAAACTTTCATATAGGCATATTAACTTACCAATAAATCACAAAGGGAAATTATATATAAAACATATGCGATGTAGACAATGTTTAATTGTATTGTAATTTTTCAACATCAGTATGACCATAATTTATTGTTTAGTTTTTGAAATACAATTCTTAAGTTTGAAAAATGGAGAAAGAATATAATTGCACGATCATTATCTCTATAATGTTGAGGAAAATAACCACACTAAGTACAATTTAAGAGTACCAAAGAGTATATGTAGAAGTGAAGATTAAATGTCTATTTCCATTTAATATTTTGATCCAAATCATAGGAAATTACATATGATAAATGTTTAGTGTTTTATGAGACAACTTAGCAAACAATATGCAAAATAAATTCTTTCCATGACATATTAATGAAAATCATCTGGACTAACTTATCTCCAACTTTGTAATTATGTACAAATATATATATATAACATATATATATATATGCTTTTAAAGAGATATTATTTATCTTCTCCAAAGAAAGCTTTCTTCAGAAAATATGAGAAATTAAGAATGTATATCAGCAAAGAATCATAAATTCAATTTTATGGTCACAAGTTGCTTCCTGAATGTCCGGGCCACGCGGAATCCTCTGGATTGTTACAATGCAGATTCCAAGGCCTAACCACAGACCTACTGGCTGAGACCCTCCAGGGGTAAGGCACCAGAAAGTACAATTTAAAGAAGTGCCTCATGTAATCTTTCCACACCGAAGTACGCAAATCCTCCAACAAAGGGACACATTTCAGAGAACAATTAAATATTTCTTTAAACGAAACTCCTTTTTGACATACTACTCTGTTGAAGAAGAACATACATCTGGAAGTATAATTTAAGGAAATGCAAACACCCAAGTTAAATCTTTTTTACTTGGTGTTGAAGTGCACTTAATCTCAGCTCAATTTAACCATGGTCTTCACCTGCATCTGTGCACAAGCCCTTGACCATGGTCTTCACCCGCATCTGTGCACAAGCCCTTGAAAGATACATATGCAGTTCCATCTTGGGCCCCCTGGGCTTTGAGATCAAGGTGGCACCAGTAGTTTCAGAGACATCTTTGTTCAATGGAACTGGCACATATCAAATCAGGCCTCAGGCTCTAGGCTCCCTTGTACTGTGCTCACAGAAGCTGTAGCTGGCCTGATATAAGCTAAGAAGAATGTAATATTTCAACTGAAAGTAAAAATGGCTACCTTGTATCAATAAAATTCATTCTAGTCATCAGAAAAAGGAGAAGCAAAATACAAGGCAGAAAACGTTACCCTTGTTCATGAAAGAATTCATACATGCATACATGTATGTATGTGTATTTCCTGCCTACACTATTGCAAAGCTACATTATTTCTTCATTGTCTTTCCCCCAGTCTCACTCCTTCCAAAACAGCCTTTATAGTCTTATATGAATGAATTTTGTAAAATAGCATCTCAAGGATATAATTTTGTTGCTAAAAATCTTTCCATGGCTCTCTACCACTTCCAGAATGAAAGCCCAACAACTTCACAGGTTTGTACAGTCCTCAAGTGCTGTAGGAAACCCTCCCTGGCTCACTTCTTGGGCTTTATATCTGGCCACTCTCTTTCCAGGCCACATTGAGATATTTGTGGATCCCTAGATACATGGCAGTTCCTTGCCACAGTGACCTCTCTGACACAAATACAGGCTGTTCACTTTGTCTGGAACAACCTTCCTCTTGGCTTTTTCTTCTTTCTTGCGGCAAATTCACTCTTTAAATTTTAAGAACACATCTCTTCCAGGCATCTAATCCTTTTCCAAGTGTCTGCTCCTGTTCAGATTTCATGCCTAGATGATGTGGTACTCTTGTCTCCATGCTGTCACATTAGCTCTTTACAGACAGAAACTGTCTCTCATGACCAAGGTGCCATGCCTACCAAGGGCCCTAATACATTACATACTGAGTAAATATCTGGTGAAGGACCAAGGCGGAAGGCTTATCTAGGTTTCTCATGGTTTATTCTATAAAAGTGTACTATTTAATTTTTTCCAAATGTCAGAGATATGAATATTTTGTCATAATAAATTAATGATTTGATTGCTAAGTTAATTTTGCTAAAATAGTCAACATTACAGATCTGTGAAATAATTACAGATTTTTTGACATATCTTAGCAGTACAAACAATATAAATGTAAGAATTTTATAACACATTTGATTTATATATTATTTTCTTAATTAAATAATTTTCTTGGTAGTAGCAATAAGGGCCATGCATTTTTTTTTTTTAGTATAAGATACACTTAGAGACCAAAGCTAAGAATTTTTTTTTATAACTGAAGTTATATCCTTTGAATAAAGGTTTAAAAACCAGATTCAATTTGTTTGAAGAATAAGAAATTGCCTATCTATTAATTTAAAGCAGTAAGAGTATCGGTACAAACATATTTATATACAAAAATTCTGGGGCGCCTGGGTGGCTCAGTGGTTGAGCGTCTGCCTTCAGCTCAGGTCATGGTCCAGTGGTCCTGGGATTGAGTCCCGGATCGTGCTCCCCACAGGGAGCCTGCTTCTCCCTCTGCCTATGTCTCTACCTCTCTCTCTGTCTCTCATGAATAAATAAATAAAATCATAAAAAAACAAAAAACAACTTTATCCACCAAAAATTCAGTATACTCCTTTCTAGTGCTCAAGAATAACAGGTAGAAAGTATAAAGTATTGCTTATTAATTATATCTCACTTTTAATTTTTTAAAAAGATTTTATCAATTTATTTATGAGAGACAGAGAGAGAGGCAGAGACACAGGTAGAGGGAGAAGCAGGCTCACTGCAAGGAGCCTGATGCAGGACTTGATCCCGGGATCCCAGGATCATGTCCTGAGCTGAAGGCAGATGCTCAACTGCTGAGCCACCCAGGCATCTCTCACTTTTAATTTTTGAAAGAGGATTTAGTTTAGTTGTTCTTTAAAGTATAAATGTGAAATACTGTATTCTTTTTCCTACATAAGACATAGTATCAAGTGTACTAGCTCACAGAAAAAACTTATTTGTGCACATAAAAAATGCCAAAGAACCCCTTTTATTTTTCTGATTAATTTCACTCCTAAATAAGTAATTAAATATTGATTTTTGCATAGAAAATAACATCTGTGGAAATAGTGCCTGTATATCTTAATGCCTCTGGAAATACTCCAAACTTAGCAACATATTTGAAATTCCATCTTTCTTTAGTCAAATAACATAGAATGCGGACCAATCCTGAAGCTATAGTTAAAGATAACCATGTACCCCACTTCTTCTAATTTCTCGTGATTGTAATATTTCCAATAATGGCAATTAAAAATACATTCATGAATGTTATTCATTTGAATGCTTTGGAAATCTTTTCTCATATTGCTAAGAAAAAAATATTTGATTGGATCATGACCTTCCCTCTTTTGGTTGAGAAAATATGGCCACCCAGCTGTAATTATAACTCTTGCTCCATCCCTGAGAGTGAGCTCTGAAAACAAGAGATAAGCTTCTCCTCTATGCTTGAAACTCCTCACCACTGTGTGCAACTCCAGGTATTCCGGGATGATGGTGCTGGGGGAAAGTGCTCAATCTTGGGGAAGAATCTTGTGGCGATGTAGAGCTGAACAGTGGCTTTTCAGGCTTCTTCATAGTAGTCGGAGAAGACATATCTGAAAAGGAAAATGGAAAAACCCAAACGTTATGACCTCCTTTAGCTATAAAGTTCATGTTAATATAAGAAGAGATCTCATTTTCTAACATTTCATTATTTCTGTACTTCGGCTCTCTACAAAATATGTATGGAGGGTCAAATGCCTAGTAATGTTGGAGATTTGAAATATCTGTCAGAAACAATCTCCACTGAAGTTAACCCAAGGCTTTATTAAAATTATCATCGGAATTATTTCTCCTACTAAATAAACCTTGAACTTTTGAAAAGCTAAGTATCATGTTTCCCTTGGCGCCTTGGTTCACATTAAGGTCTTTTTTACCTCAGCATTTCATTCTTAGATTTATACGATTCCGGGGTTTGTCTTTTGACCTGCTGACTACACTGTGGAAAAAAAAAAACAGAAGAAAACCTGGTGCAAATGTGAAAAACAACCTTTGGGTATGCTGGTAAGTCTATCATTGATTTAACATCTTCTGTGGAAAACTCAGTACTTGTTTAACAAAAAGTACATTCCTTAATTTGCTCATTCTGCAAATATTTATTGGCCTCCTCTATCTGCCAGGTAAAGTGAAGATGTTATGAAAAATACAAAGTAACTGCTGTAGGGATACTCACTGTCAGTGAAGAGGAGAATGATAAGAAGAAAATGGCTGTCAACCGCTGAGAGGGAGGAAGTGTGTTGAGAGCTAAGGTGCTGTGTTTGCTGCTACATCTCCAGCCTCACTGCACAAGGACGGTGACCACTTTAGCCTTCCCAGGTTAAGGAAGATGCCTCAGTGGCACCGTGTTTAAAATGTGGATGAGGATGACACTCCCAGACAGAGGAAATGTTCAGAGGAAGGGAGGCAATAACATCAGCAAGTAGTACAAGTAATGTATGGCATAGCTGGCAGGACCCACACAATAAGGAACTATGGACTTTGTGTATAGATATCTGAATGCTTGCCTTGATGGGGAAGTGCTACTGATGAGCAAAATATGATCACACATTAACAGTTTAAAGCTATCCTTCCCAAAACTACATGGAGGATGGATTAGGCAAATGGAGACAGCAATCACAGGGACCCCTTAAGATGACAGATTTATTAATATACTCCCTCCATAAATATTTACTGAAGGCTTAATTTATGCCAGACACTGCACCAGTTGCTGGAGACACAATGGTTAACTAGATTAGATTAAGTTTCAGCCTCTACAAAACTTAAAAACCAGGGAGGGAGGGCATACATACAAGTTAAAAGGTAATTATAAAACAGTGTGAAAATTGCTATGGTAGATAGCACTACCACAATTATTAATTCATAGCCAATCTTATTTCACCTTTATGCCATCTACACTCCCTCCTGTCTCACTTTGTTTTTTTTTTTAATTTATATTTATTTATGATAGTCACACACACAGAGAGAGAGAAAGGCAGAGACACAGGCAGAGGGAGAAGCAGGCTCCATGCCCCGGGAGCCGGACGTGGGATTCGATCCCGGGTCTCCAGGATCGCGCCCCGGGCCAAAGTCAGGCGCCAAACCGCTGCGCCACCCAGGGATCCCTACACTCCCTCCTGTCTTACTTTGAAGCAAACTGCAGACAGCACATAATTTCACTTATAAAATGTTGCAATTTGTAGCTCTAAGAGAAAAAACTTTTTATTTTAAAAAACCTAAAACTTTAGCATATTAAATATATATACATGCATATACATACATAAGGTTTATTTTTTAACTTTTTTAACAAGAGAAAAAAACCTCACAGTGCTATTTAAAGAAATTTATGGTGCTATTAATATAAGAAACTGGTGATCATTATGATTTGCCATTTGAAAAATCACATAAGCACTGGTAAAAGCATCCAATGAAATTAAATATGTGTTTTCAGTACATTAGCACTTAAAGAATGGAATTGTAACTGTTAAAACAGTAGATATCACAGTGTACAAAAAATGACAGGTGTATTTGTAGCTATAATTTGTGATTAACTGGCTTTCTCACTAACCTATCAGAACTTCGATGCGTTGGTGAGCCATTTCCTTATATCTTTCACAAAAAGAAAAAAAAAGAAGAAAAGAAATTGCTAATGAAACCATGGCAATTAATGCTGCTACAAAAAAGAAAGAGGAAAAATGTTGAGACTATTTAAAAACATACAAAACAAAGTCCCTTTTGGCTAAGGTCCCTTAAAAATGCCAAAAATAATACTTAATTTCACTTAAAAGCTACATGATTTTAAAAGGTAATACTACAAATAGAAGTTTTGGCCTGCTAGAAGCTAATCACAGACATATATAGGTCTTCAGGAGAGGAAAGAACCTTTATTTCTCCCTCACTTTGCAGATAATGTAGTAAGTTTCTATTCCAAAGTTTTAATTTGAAATTAACTATTTGAAAAAGAAATCTATTGACACTCTCATGCTTTACCTGTGGTTAAATATAGATCTCAAATAAAATTAACCAGTGTAATAAGTTTCTAAAGACTCCACATCTAGGGCCACCTGAGTGGCTCAGCTGGTTAAGCAACCTACTCATGGTTTGGGCTCAGGTCATGATCTCAGGGTCATAAGATCAAGTCCCTCACTGGGCTCCACACTCATCAGGGAGTCTGCTTAGAGATTCTCACCCTCTCCCCTCACTTGCACACTCTCACTCTCACTCTCTCTTTCTCTCAAATAAATAATCTTTGAAAAAAAGAGAAGACTCCAGATATAAGCAATAGAGCCTTTACTATACATTACTGAAAAATAATGAAATATGCCAGAGCTTGGGCAACAGAATGAATATTATTATAGTTCTGTCATATCTGGGGATGCTCAATCAAGGCTATTGCAAGTACTGTACTGTTTCCAAATTTTCATTAAATGTACCTGAATTCACCTGAGTCATTTTCTGTAAAGAGCACATAAATCAAGGGTGTTTGTCAGAAGTTCAAGAAGATGGGTGATTACGTAATTTTTGGGAAATGAAGCCTTTGCATTTTCTTACTCAAAATAATACACTTGGCTTTCCTGGGTAATTATTACAAGTCGATTTATTGTTCAGGTTCTCTTTAGGCATGTACTGAATAATAATGGTACCTTCATGTTCAGAACACACAAAGGAATTACAGAGGCCAACGGGGCAGACAAATTAAAATTCACTCTTCAAGTTGTAAAAGGGACCACAAATTGTCTTCTCCTCAAACAATCAAGTGAACTTATAAAAGTAAAAGTAAGAATGAGAAGGTCCACTGTTTATACTGACACTACTTCTTTTAAAAAGATAAAGAATGATAATATGGAAAGTGAGCTTAATCAGCACTGTCTTCCCACTAGATGAAATTATCTTTGAACCCATTAATCAATAAAGATACACTGGTACCCTGCTTGTGCAAGGCATATGCTAAGTGTTTGGGGGACACAAAATGACCCGCTACCCACCACGGCCACAGGAAAAAAAACTCACTGCAATAGAGAAAGAATAAAAATAAAATCTCAATTATCTGGGAGAAGTAAGGGTAGAGTTTCTAGCTATTATATTTTAATCATGAATCAAACTTGTATTGTTTTGATTTTAATTTTATTTTGAATGTCTGCAGTCTAGTAGACCTCATGCCAAACTGAAAAATGATACTGCTTCTATTTTTAATGCATGTCTAGGCTACAAAAATAAAAAAAAATGTTTGAGGAATGAATATATAGGAGAGATGGTTTTAAGTGACCTTTCTCTGGAGAAAAACAAATGTCATGCTTTTCACAGTGTATTGTCCCTCAAGCCAGAAGAATAATACATAAAAAGATTGAGTTGAAAATAAGTTGAATAATAATAAAGCTGAATAATATATAAATATATAAAAAGTTGAATAATAATACATACATAATAATGCATACGTTGAATAATACATGAAATAAAGAAATTGGCGAGAGAAGCAAGATGATAAGAAAAGGATTATGTGGTGTTTCTTGTGGTGGGAAGGAGGCAGGAATTGCTGGTGGTCCATGAGAAAGAAGCAAAGGCCAATGAGGGCTTGCTGTCAAACAAAGACACCTAATTTGATTTGGAAAGTAAAAATTTATAAATGAACTGATCTCAGGAGGGAAATGCTTTCCAAAAGTATATTTTTTTTCTGTTTCTTGTAGCTTCTACTAAGCCCTTTTCACTAGTACCTGGTTAAATGAAAAACCGCCTGTCCAGTCTCCTTCCAAGCCTTCCTCCTCATAGTTCATTGCAAAACCAGTAGTTGAAATCATCTCCTTCTGACAATATCTTCCTCAATTTAAGATCTATGATGGTATCACATTTTTCTGTAAGTTTTTCCTTACCATTCCATTTTGCTTAAATTTTAGCTAAACTCATTTACTTATGGCCTCCTGGAGGGGGAAACCAGGAGGAATGTACTTTTAACTCTGTCTTTCTCCTCTGATGACATTCCCTTGGGCTAGAGAATGATGTTTTTCTCCCCTCTTATTCCAGCTATATAACATTATTTTATCCATTGAACTACCTTGATTTATTTTCTCTCCAAGCAACAACTCCTGGGACTGTGGAGGTATAGATTTCCTTAATGATCTTCTGTTTGTGTCTGATATTATCTGAAGGATTTATTATTATGATTATGATTATTATGATTATTTTGTACTTGTTCTATCCTTTGTGTGTGTGTGTGTGTGTGTGTGTGTGTGTGTGTGTGTGTATGCTTGACTTGAGGGTCAAAAGACATACGGAGGCTGGAAGAACATGCTCAGGGAGAGAATTTTTTTAAAAATCTAGCACTGAAAGACAGTAGAAGAGGTAGAGCAGATGCTGCATCTAGGCAGTTTATCCTAGAATCGCGTGCATACGAAAGAAGCTGTATGGTGGACTGGTAACTAGTACATAAGTAAGTAAAATAACCAGTCCATATATCGTAAAATGCATGGTTGCATGAGCAGATCTCATCAAATGAGAAGTAACTGTATGTAAGGCAAAAAGATAAAACAAAATTAGTCACTCAGTTTCTAATAAGTGTGAGAAGCCAGGACAAGGCCTCAAGTTCAAGATGTTAAATAAGACCACCTGCTCCCTGACTTGGCAATCCTTATAGTTCAGCAGAAAGGACAGATATTACAAATACAAATACAAAAATTCACTAATTGCAATTGTGATATCAGATTATACAGAAGATTCTACTTAATGACAGAAATCAACAAAGCTAATTTTAAAAAAAGGAAGATTCACATTGATGGTGATATTCTTCTGTGTCTATACCCATGTTTGGATTTATAATTGGACAATTAGCTATGGCTTTAGCAACCAATTGTGAAGTCAAATACATCATAAAAGATTACTAGGTAGGAAAAAGTTCCACCCATATAAGTTGGTTCATTTAGATTTAAACATAGCTTTAAATAGTATTTTGCAAATCAAGTCATCCCATGATTTTTACTAGCCCAAGTATAATTTTTTTTGGCACTGGGACATACATACATCCTAAGCCCTGATGTGTCATTCATTTCACAGCATCACTTCAAAGAGATAAAGGCTTAAGCAAATAAAGAGTTAGATCAACTCATCTCCCAACAAGGTAATTTCATCTACAAAGGAAGAGTGTTGCTGTGAAACACAGCGTATGCACTCGACTCATCAGCAGCTTGCACAAATGGCGCTCCAGATGTATATCTGTTCAAGTCAGCCCAAGGCAACAATTTTGATCAATTCTAATGTGATAAAATGCTGCAGGGAAAGTGTGCAGAAACGTGTTTACGTCAGCCCTTAATTAAACTGTTGTTCACTTCCAAAGAACCTTAGGAAACACTAATGAGACATGAGTTTTGGCAATTTCTTCATCAAAGCAAAGACCCCTTCCTCAGTCTGTAGCAGCCTGTCATCCAAGTTGCTCCCGGGATAAATGTCACATGGCACTCCAATCAGTTAGCCACCTGTTAGTAGAACTTCACTGAAGTCAACTAGTGATCTAGGGCAAGCTCAAACAGCCACCTTAACACCTGTCTGTCTGGGACACCTGCTCCTTTTTTACATATAGTAGAGCAATATGTTAACTTTTCCAATATGCTTGGCTAGATTAAGGTTACCCAAATTGAATTTCTATCACCTACATAAAAAACACATCATTTTCTTAAAAAAAAAAAAAATCTATTCTTCTTCCCTATAATGACCCTTACAGTTTACAACTATTTCAAATCAATTATGTAAGAATTATGTAAGAGCATAAAAGTGTTCTAGATGCTATTAATCTCAGCATAACATTAAAATATATTAACTGTGTCATTCCTATAATTTGGAAAAACATAGTTCTATCTAGTTAACAAAGAAACAGTCTCAAAATATTTTAACAGTGCAATCCTTTTCCATATTCCTAAGTTGTCTTTCTTATTTATGCACCATGCTTGGAAACAAGTCCAAATGAACCCTCTAGGTTCAAGTCATCATTTGCTGGCTTCTCTTGGTTTCCAGTATTTAAGTTAAGGTATGTTTTATTATGAATTGCTTAAGGAGCTACCATCATTGTTAAAAATGTCTTCTTTATTTTTTATATTATCAAGCTGCTGAACAGATGTTACAGGATTTTTTTTTTTTTAAGATTGTATTTATTTGAGAGAGAGCGAGCATGAGCAGGGAGGAGGGGCAGAGGGAGAAGCTCACTCTCCACTGAGCAGGGAGCCCAATGTGGGGTTCCATCCCAGAACCATGGGATCATAACCTGAGCTGAAGGCATATGCTTAACACCATCTGAGCCGCCCGTTTTTTGTTTTGTTTTTTTCAGAAGAAAACTCAAGGTGTAATGAAAACTGCAATAGGGAGGCCTCTGTTACCCCTGACCCTTTGGGATGAGTGTGACAGAGACCAAAACAAGGAAAGTGCATAAGTGGTATAACTTGGTTTTGATAGTTCCGTGACTCAGATTTGACAAGATTATGTTATACTGACAACTCTTGCCAAGGCAATACCTCTCATAGCTTTCTAGGCTTCCTTATTTTTTTTTTACTTTCATGTATTTTGTTTTTCCCTAGTTTTAGAAATTTACAAAAACCTGGGACATAGGAAATCTCAGAGCGGGAGAGGACATTCACGGTGGGATAAGGCAAGGGTGGTCAACACATCCCTCACTCTGCTGAACCTCTGTCAAGCAACACAAAACACGGAGAGTGGAAAATGAACTTCAGCTCAACGGGAATCTCTGCTGTCCATTAATGTGCCGCGGTGGCAGCTGGAAGACAACACGAGAAACAACAATCTGCATAAAATAATAAAGCTGGTTTCTAATAAATGAGAGGCCACCACATCTAGGGTGTGGGACGAGTTCAGGAGCTAGAAATCTGATACTTTTATGTCAGGCCATAAATCCAGAGTCAGTCCTGAAAGAAGGAAACAGCTTGGGCTCGGTGCCCAGAGGACAAGGAGAAGACAAGGAACACAACTCTGCCAACTGAGTGCTCACAGAAACCAAGGATTCTCTTCCTCTGTTCTGGCCTGGGGGTAAATCAGGAGTAGGAGAAGGAAGTTTAAAGGTTATTTATAACCATATAAACGTTATGTAAAATACTGCAATTATCAAGCCTAGGACATTCCAGCCCTAAGCTCTGATGTATTTATTTCAATTGTTTTCCTGTGGGGAATCAAGGGGATCTGTGCCTTACCAAGTTCTACCCATAGATAAAGAAGTGATGGCTGGGAAGTGCCCTGAGGGAGTGTGTCCCGCAGCAGAGCCTGTGGGCTGGCTATACCTTTGCCATGAAAGACACAACCTCTGAGGTAGGTACCCCCATCCTGCCCACCCCCCCCCCAAGAAAAAATGGAGCTAACGTGGCTCACAGGAGAACGTGATGCGATGCACAATGGTTTCAATTAAATATAAATGATGAAAAAGAGGTGCATGGGTAAAGTAAAAAAGCCATGGAGACATTGTTCTTTAAAAATATTCATAGGACATGTTTAAAAATTGCTTACGGGGGGGGGGGGGTGTCTGAGTGTCTCAGTCGGTTAAGTGACTTATTCTTGAGCTCAGCTCAAGTCATGATCTCAGGGTCATGAGTTCAAGTCCTGCACTGGGCTGCATTACTTAAAAATAGATGGATAGATAGATAGATAGATAGATAGATAGATAGATAAATAAATAAATAAATAAATAAATAAATAAATAAATAAATATTGCTTCTAGAGCCATGTGCTATGTTTAAATGCTATGGATATGACAGTGGAATTAAACCACTCAGGCACCACTAGTGAGAACGTAAATTCATAAGACCTTCCTAGATTCTATACCAATATCTTTCAAAAGCCTTAGAAATGTACAATATTTAACTCAGTAATTCTACAGTAAGCGTATATTTATTCCTTTAACAAAATTTCATCAACTATCTACTTGGTGACATGGTGCCAGGGATTATGCTAGGTTTGGAAACAGTAACTAGAACTATACAAGAACACAATAATCAGATTTAAGCACAAAGATCTCTATACGGTGATGATCACTGTGTCTTTATAATATAAAAACTTGCAAACTACTTACACGTCAATAAGCAAAGTAGACATTTAAAATTTGGAGGATCCCTGTGTGGCTCAGTGGTTTAGCACCTACCTTAGGCCTAAGGTGTGATCCTGGAGACCCGGGATCAAGTCCCACATGGGGCTCCCTGCATGGAGCCTGCTTCTCCATCTGCCTGTGTCTCTGCCTCTCTCTCTGTGTCTCTCATGAATAAATAAATAAAATCTTTAAAAAAAAATTGTAGTATGCCTATACTACTAGGGGTGGCATATTATGCAGTCATCATAAAGTAGAAATTGAGTGACATGGTAAAATATAGTTATATTATAAAAATCTATGTGATAGGATTATAGGTGAGTTTTATTTTCTTTTTATACTTGACAGTTGTTTTTTCTAAAACACCCACAAGTGATTTTTATTACAATAAAAAAAATAAAGGTAAAAAATATATTTTTTGGGAAAAATACTGCCTGTGACTCCACAGAGCATTACAAATGGGTAGATAATATTGGATCTTGTTATGTTACTAGTTATTTCCCTTCTTTTTTAAAAAGATTTTTATTTATATATTTGAGAAAGAGAAGGAGCACGAGTGGGGATGGAACAGAAGGAGAGGGAGAAGCAAAACCTCACTGAGTAGGGAGCCTGACTTGGGGCTTGATCCCAAGATCACGACCTGGGTCAAAGGGAGATGCTTAACTGACTGAACCACCCAGGCACCTCTAGTTATTTCCTTCTTAAAGTAAGGAAATACCTTATTGGTCATCTAAGATATTGGATGTTGCAAAAATATACAATGAAATGCTTACATTTAACATTTACAGTTTAGTTGGCTAAAGGCAAAACAATGTATTTTTGAGAATACAAGTGAAGAAAAGAGAATATCTGAATATCTGTTTCTAAAGACTCTTCTAGATGTAAAATTTTATGATTGTGTGGCAAATGTGAATAAGCCTTTCCCACACACTCCAAGTTAACAAAAAGCTCTGAATGTTATGACAAGACATATGGACTTAATCCCACTACAGTAGTTTCATGATGATGCCAGATGATTAAAAAAAATAATTAGCTGCCATGTTAAGAAAGTATCTCCATATATATATATATTTACATTTATCACACTCTAAAATAACTCTGGAAAACGGCAAGCTACGTTAAGAAGAGATAAGATAGCATCTTCAATTAAATTTTTCAATCTTTTTAAATGAAATCAGTTCTTTTTTTAAAGGAGAAAATATGGTAGCCTTCATGTTAAATAAATGAAAATTCTTACTTTAATCACTGAGTTATTTAATCTTAACTACACTTGTGCATATTACTGTATTCTCCAGCAATTTAAAACATTTGTGATAGTTTAAGCCTCTCTCTATTATATATTTCAATCCAAATACGGTAAGCTGCATGCTACTACAAGTCTCCATTTATCACATCTCTATTAAAAAAAAGTCTCCAGGCTACACCTACACCCAATACAAAGTTAAAGCTTAAACCCCTTTGAAGCTCACAAACACCTTCCTGAGACATTAAAAAAAAAAGAAAGAAAAAAAAAACCCTTTGAATAATGAAGAACAGTGCTAAAAGAATAAATAATGAAAAATGAAAACTGCTTTTTAAAAATACTTCAAAATGCTTTTGTCCATTAGGCAATTTCATTTTAACGGACAATGACAAAGTGTCTTGAGTAATGTCAGAAAACCTCATTTGAAAGGAGGAAAAACACCACACAATTATGCAGGATTTGGAGTATATTTTAGTCCCTTATTAAGTATTGGCATAGGTAAATAGCTGCTATTCACTATGCCTCTGGGGAAAACCTCTTGGCTATAGAGGCTTATTAGTGTTAAGCATCTGAGAGCCATGGACTATAAAATAAAATCAATACCGTAACCTTAACTGTAAAAGTCAGAAAGATACTGGAAGAGTTCTAATTTAACAAGATTACAGATGAGATTTCAGAGGAGAACATTTGGGGAAAAGCCATGCATTTAGAAACATTTATGCTACAAGACATCTCAAGGTTTCTGTTGTTACTAATGCTGTTATTATCCTTGCTGGTAATGGTTAGGGTTGATTTAACTGATGTGTTACTTTAGTGGATTTACAGGAAAGTCCTAGAAATGATCTGGAACTTATTTCAAAATAAAATCATTAAATTGAGGTAGTAAACTAATTGCTTAGGAACAATTATGATTTGATGTGGTTTAGTGTGGTAGAGAAAAAAAAAATCATGAAAATGTTAAGGTCGTTAGTTCAGCAGCTCAATGCAAATATGATTACTCTGCACAATATTCTATTTCTCTTAATGGAAAAGTAGTCAAAACCAGTATAAATTGTAGTGTTTAAGTTCAACCTAAATCTATATTTTTCCTCTAACAAATGTAAATGAAGAAAAAAAGAACATTCTGTCAATGAAATTACTATGATGGCATATTTATTATCCTAATGGTTTTAGAAATCACGTGAAATTGATCAGTAACAAAACCTCTATTTAGTAATGGACCAATTACATTTGTGAGATAATGTCAATGAAACAGAATATTGTCACAGGATAATGGTCTCCTATTGCTACATCCCTAGTCATTTAGAGAAAATAAATGTTGCCGTCTGGCTGAGTCATTTATTTTCAAAGTAGGAGACACTGATCCCATAACAAGGTTCTGTTATAATAACTCAATCTCTATCAATCATTTGTTGTACCAGGATGGCGCAGGACAGGACATGTATTTGTAAGAGCTGCACATTCCTCAGCTATAAGGCAAAACATATGGTGCCTCCAAGCATATAAACAGCCCAATTATTGCTTTATTCAAGGAGAGTATTTAAAATAAACACTTTTTTAAAAATTTAGGAATCGGAAAACTTTCTAAATTTTCAAAATGATCCCTGTTAACGAAAGCTTAAAGACTCAAGTACTGAAGATCTAAAAATTATTTTATTCCAATTAATTCAAAATCTAGAATGTTGGACACGAAGGGACCTTAGTATTCAATTCTGTTATTTTACAGATGAGAAAACTCAACATTTACTGAAATTAAGTGATTTGTCTAAGGCCACACTAGTACTTGGGAGTTTCCTGATCACTATTATGGAAAAATAATTAAGTGATTTGTCTAAGTCCACACTGGTACTTGGGAGTTTCCTGATCACTATTATAGTGCTCTAAGCATGAGGCAAAAAATTGAAAAGAAATAATATATGTACATGTATATGTGTGTGTGTGTGTGTGTGTGTACACGTATGATAGTCTAGACTTTAGGATTATTTATTTATTTATTTAATTTATTTTTATACTTTTTTATTCTTATTTTTAAAGATTTTATTTATTTATTTATTCATGAGAGACTCATTTTATTTATTTATTCATGAGAGACTCACACACACACAGAGAGAGAGAGAGAGAGAGAGAGAGAGAGGCAGAGACACAGGCAGAGGGAGAAGCAGGCTCCATGCAGGGAACCCGATGTGGGACTCGATCCCAGGTCTCCAGGATCAGGCCCTGGGCTCAAGGTGGCGCTAAACCGCTGAGCCAACAGGGCTGCCCTACTTTTTTTTTTTTTTTAAGTACACATAATCTCTAGGCCCAGCATGGGGATTGAACTCATGACTCCAGATCAACAGTCATGTGCTTTATCAACTGAGCCAGCCAGACACCCCAAGGCTTTAGGATTATTTATTAACAACATCTTAGTATTAAATGGAAATGAGATTCTTAACATGAGTCCAGTCCAAGGATTGCACTCATGAATCCCTGGAGTCATGAACCCTTCTGATATTATGTGCATTTACCTGTATTTAAGTTTCATTTGTGAGGAAAAAAAAAAACATAATAGAGGTTTTGTAACTAGTTTGCAACACATCCCAAAAACTTGTTTGGAAGGCAGTGTGTAGAGTAGGGCTCTAGAGCTAAATGAACAAGGGTGACCATTCTACCTCCGCTACTTATCATTTCTGTGATTTATGTCAAATTTCTTAATCACTGTAATGATTAGTTTAATGAACTGTAAAATGGCTTTACTTTTAATAGGGTTGAAAAGCAAAATATATATAAAGTCTTTGCCCAGCCCTCAAGGGTAGTAAGTGCTCAATAAACAGCAGCCACAAATGGCAGGGGAATCTGGTTTTCTTCATTTATATGTACTTATTGAACAAAAATTTTAAATTTCTGTAGTTCCTTCAACAAATAAATAACACAGAAAAAAGAGTTAGTATAAAAATAGTTAATAAAGAGGAGCATCTGGGTGGCTCAATGGTTGAGCGTCTGCCTTTAGCTCAGGTCATGATCCCAGGGTCCTGGGATTGAGTCCCACATCAGGTTCCCCATGGGGAGCCTGCTTCTCCTTCTGCCTATATCTCTGCCTCTTTATGTGTGTCTCTCATAAATAACTAACTAACTAACTAACTAAATAAATAAATAAATAAATAAAATATTTTTTAAAATAATATAAGTATTATAGGTTTAAAAAGGCTGAAAATACAAATATGGTAAATGGACAATTTTGGATCCTCATTTAAACAAAACTACCTATAACATATTCTGAGGAATTTGGACATGAAATATATATTAGGTAGTATTAAGGAATTACTGTTATATTTATTACACTGATAATAGTATTGGAATTGTGTTAAAAATAAGAGTCACTATCTATTAGAAATACTTAGAGGTATTTATAATAAGTAAAATGACATAATGTCTGGTATATACTTTGAAGAAAACTCCAAAAAACTGAGAGATAGTAAATGCAATAAGATTGGCAAAATGTTGATAACAGTTTAAAGCTGGGCACATGGAAGTTCACTTTTAAATGCTCTCTGCTTTCACATTTTCCATTACAAAAAAGCTTTTAAAACAGTATGCTTAAACATTCAATCCAAAGCTCTTCTCCACAGTTCTCTACCACAAGCACTCATAGTTTCTATTTTTTTTTAGTTCAAAAACGTTTAATCATGATACTAATATTAAGAGTTGTTTTTTAAAGCATATATACATTTTACTATCTCAAAATTTTGTTTTGACAATTCCTCCAGAACCCCAAAAGCTCATAAATTACTCTCGCATTTTAGTTCCACAAGATCTAACAGTCTCATGAAACTCCACAGAAAAACTGTCCATCTGCCAAGCCATGTTAAGCAGTATTCAAATTTTCCTATTTCTCTGTTTCTCCCTATATTTAGGTAAGTTACATATTTAGTAAGGTAAGTTACATATTTATTCTCTAGATGGGTTGCAGGGTAACAGGGAAAAACGTTAGCCTTTAAAAAAGAAGACCTCAGCTCTGCTACTCATTATCTGGACACTCTGGACAAGACAGCCTCTCACTGATCCTTAGATTGTGTAGCTGTATAAAATTAAGGAGCCGGAACCACATCTTGCTAAAGGTTCTAATAATCTGTGTTCTATCTCTGAAAAATCAACCTCTTACTATATACAATATTTGTAATAGAGTAACTCAAAAGAAACTGGCTTTCTAAACTACTTCAAAATAAACATGACATTAACGTGGAAAAGAATTTGAAATAAAATATTTTACCACTCCAAGAAACTTTGCATGGCACGCTATTATACTGAAGTACACTGTCTCCCATGGGTTTTCCACTTTCCTATTTTAGGCTGTGTTCTATCAATCTAGAGACGCAGCATTAAATAGCAAGCTGTTATTTTTTCAAACTAATTATCCATTGTGGTTTTTCTGCAAAATGCTACACTTTCAAATCGTTAAGTCTCCAGAGCAGAGAAATATGAATATAGCTTTCCCCTACTAAGTAGTATTGGTCCTTCTAACATGTACCCAGCTTTGCCCCATCCAAAATGCTCTTCCTGGTTAAAACACATGAAAGGAGCACAAGCTTCTGTTAATTAGTAGGCAGTGTGAGGGATTCTGACAAAAGTTTTCACCAATAATTTATTGTTTTCCTTTCTGTTTGAAAGATGCTCATGTTGGGATTTTTCAACTACAGCAGTGCAGCTAGAGAAAATGAAATACTCCATAACAAAGGCATCCCTGGGGTTTGCTCTCTAATGGCATCATGATACATGGAGAGGGTCAGGCAAAGTTTGGCAGAACTATATACATTGTTCACTTTTGATAGTTTCAATAATAAGCTAAACAAACAACATAAAACCCAAATTTAAAAATTGTGCTTGAACATTAAATCCAAACCATTTCTTCACATTTATTCATCAAAAGCACTTGTATCTCTGATTTTGTCTGGCTCAAAATTTGATATTTGAACATCTGACATTTAATCCTTGTGATACAAATCTTAAGAATGTAAGGAATTGTTGGTTTTCTCTCTGGTTCCCAAAGGGAGCTTAAAAATTCTTCCAGGAAGATTACTAAGCATTTGCCTTGCCATTTTCTAGGACTTCATTTAATGTTAATGACTCCCAGATAGTAGTTATTCAACTATTTGTAAAAGGCTCCCATATTTCTACAGACATCTTCAGATTATATCATTTGTTGGATTGTAGTTTGGGCTAGAGTACCATTTTCCAAATTGGAACCTAGGGATTTTCCTTCCTATAGATTCTAGAATGGAAAAAAGAAATATCTTAAAGTCAAAAACTTAAACACAGTCAATATCCACTCATGGATAGTCATGTTGATGGCACCCAGCAGTATATTAAACATTATACAAATTCAATCATGAGTTTTAAAAGTTTATATTTTTGTTAAAATAGAATTTTCCAAACCCAGTTGAATGCTCTTGTATCCGGCGTGTCTATTAACATCCCTTAAGCTCACACTAAGAAATGCTGGTCTCTGATTCTGGTTCTATCACTGTATTTCCTGTGCCCGGTTGAACTCATGATGCTAGGCTGGTATTATTATTGTCCAGCCCATGTTCCCTGGAGAATTTTGGTTTAATTCATTAGATATTTAATACTATATCCTCATAGAACTCTATGAAGTGCAAACTGACATTTAGCACAACATTTAAAACTAGATTACTAATGAGAATGTTTGAAAAATTATTAGAAAGAAATCTCTAGGGTTCAGAAATCTATTAAAATTTCAAAAGACTTAACTCAAGAGACTCATTTATGTGACAGAACTGTAAATTTTTTTAAAAAAATTAGTGTTATTTCCTAGTACTCATAGCAACCAGAACATGATGCCTAAATATTGCCTATTTGAGAGTCCAGTATGCATTTTTAAACTACCCTTAAAATTGTAATTACATACCAATATACCACTAAGTAGTGCTAGTTTGTACTCAAGTACCAATGCATTGATTTTTGCAAAAAGATTTACTTCTCATACTGCTTAAAAGTAAGCTAGTTCTTAGGCACGGAGAGAGTCCCCTCCTAGTCCGGTTTACATGATTTATTCTCTGTGAATAACCTTTCTTCATAAATAGTAAAAAATTCTTTTTCTGCTCAGCAGGTCAGGGGCTGGAAATTTAATTTATTCATATTTATGTGCCCAATACCTAGAAAACTTCCTGGCAAATAATAGGCATTTGATAAATTTTAACTGAATCCAATTATCTCAAATCCAAAATGTGTAGTAATTAATAAAATTTTACTGCATACAAAATCTTTTTGAATTTACATTTTATAAAACTAAGATTATAAGTTGCTTAAATACTCATCAGACTGAGAAGCTGTTAAATTTTCCATTTAGAAAGCCCAGCTGTATATTATAAATATATTTACTTTATAATAAATGTCTGTTAAATAGTGTTTCAGGAGCCTTAGATGCAGGCCTAGATGAATCAGCAGTATTAGAATGGCAGTGGCAGAGTGATATTGATAAAACATTGTTTTGAAGGTCCAAGCACACCATTTGTCAGTCTGTTAAATTCCTAGGCATTAACATACAAAATTTAGTCCCACAAAAGTAACTGGAATTAGAAGAAAAAAACAAGACCTATCGCTTCTTTTTCCTGTTTTTTCAGAAGTTACAAAGAAGCAATCTAACGATTTCAAGAAAAGTACATCAACTGGGAATTGAGTTTCTGAATTGCCTCAGGTCACTTAAGGTACACAAGATCTCAGATGGCATTTTTTCTGTGGTACTGGAATAAAGGCAGTTGTTAGCATGCACATTAATAAGCTCATCGGGTTCTATTTTTAAAAGTTTTTAAAAGATTTTATTTATTCACTCATGAGAGACACAGAGAGGCAGAGACATAGGCAAAGGGAGAAGCAGGCTCCCATGGGGACCCAGATACGACCTGAGCCAAAGGCAGACCTCAACTTCTGAACCACCCAGGCGTCCCTCATCTAGTTCTATTAATGTAACCATTAAAATTGAAAATTATGGATTTATCCAAAAAAATCCAAGTTTTCAATAGAAGTAGAAAAAGTCACAACTGGGAAATTCCTAGAAAAGATTAAGGAGGAAAAAATATTCTAGAATCTAGGAAAGGAATATAATAGTGGCTGTGTAGCCCTTTGTTAGTGGCCAGTTTTCTTCCATTTTTGATGTGTAAAACAACACAAATAAAAATATGAATATGAATATTACATAATGTAGATGCTGGTAAATTTGATTTCCTTCTCTATACATCAAGAGAAATGTAGGCAAATTATATAGATTCATACCAAATGTTTAATGCTATTACATAATGCTCAGTCTTAAAATGTTCATGTTTCTATTCTGCAGAATTAAAAATTGTAATTCTTTTATGAGTGGGACATTGTAACTTTTCTGTGTTGTGAAAAAAAAATCAAACCTTCAAACATATAAATATAACTAATTATGTTTATGTTTATTTTACCCTAAAATAAAAATACTTTTTCCATTAAATTATTAAAAGGTACATAAATATTTGTCACTATATGAACCTAGATTTTACATTAAAAATTTGCCTAATGTCTTTTTAAAATAATGTGAGTACACTAATTTGGCTATCTTACATTCTTTTTTTTTTTTTTTTGGCATACTTGGAAAAACTCTCAATGATTTAGATTGGTGTTTCAGATTATAAGGGAAAGTAGAATGTCACATATTGTCCATAATTTTGTTCTCTTTGATTCTTCTATTTCAAAAATCAATATTGCTAAGGGCTATGGCAAGAGCAGATTTTAATGCAAAGTTAACACTAACAGCATACCCAGGAAATAATTAATGGTAAATTTCAAACATTTCTGCCAATTATAAACACAAGCATACTTTAATCAACCAATAAGTAGTTATTGATTACCAATTAGTGCAGGGCTTTGTGGGAGAAACAAGCATAAGACATGTACTAAAGCCATTACAAATATCAAGTGGTACTCAATATGTCCCTTAGAATAGCATCTTCAGGACAGGGAAGTGTGTCTGGAGAACATTTAAAGATGGACAAGAACAACCATGGGGCATTTTATTTTTTTTTAAATTTTAAAAAAGCAATTTTTTAAGAACAAAAGGACTGCATCTGGCTTAGCAAATTTATAAAGATAGTACTGTACTGTCCTCATTTTTTTTATTGTAGTTCAAGACTTCTTCCCACAATGGCTTATTGTGCATATTACAAAGTCTTCAGGGTCTTCAGAATTAAAGTGACAGAGTTTTTTTTAAGCATACTTGAGAACAGATCATTCTTCCTTATGCTTAATAAAATATGCCCTTACAGACTTCTCTAGTAATTCTAGTCATCTTGACAAAAGAAAATCACCAAGACAATACAATGATTTAACAAAGCGAAAGAATGACAGTTTCCCTTCTACTTTTCAAAAATGTTTTATAATATGATTTGAGATTGGCTTTATTCAATAGGCTGGAAGAGGAATCAATTCTTACAAAGTGACACTCTCTATAATAAAGAACACCTACACTTCTGAACAACACACCCATTCCCACACATTCACAATGTTATTATTATTACCATTAGAATCTCTTCCAGAATAATTTTCTGAAGAGCAAATATGGCTTTGTTTAAAGCAAACTGACAATGCCAGTTAAACAAGCAATAAAATATAAAGGGTTGAGAGTTTTGTTTTTATTCTTACTTCTGCAAGTCTGGTGAAAGTTCCTGCCTATTATTTCTTGCCTTCACTAATGAGACTGATGTTCTGCCTATCAATGTTTCATTTGTCCAACAAATATCTTTTGTGCCCCTACTATGCACCCAGGTGCTGGTTACATAACAGCCAAAAAAGATAAGGTCCCTGGCCTCACAGTACAGACAGATTTAGACAATGAATCTCACAAACAAGTATGTAACTATCTACTAAGAGAACCATGAAGGAACAATGCTAGGTGTCAGGAAAGAAAATAGAAGACCAAACTTAGATTGAAATTCCTCAATTTAGGCTGGGATTTGAAAGATGCCCCAAATTTGTGAGATGACGAGTCAGAAGAAGAGAATTCTAGAGGGCATGGCTTAGAGGAAGGTCTTGGATTTTGCCTTCCCAAATATTAACAAAGGAGTAAGCTAAGGTGCAAGAAGCAATAGCAAGGAACATATGAGGGGATTCTGATTTTTTCTCCTAAGAGGAGTGGCAAGTTACTGAGAGATTTAAGTAGGGGAGTAATATAATGGTCTGATGTTTTACAAATTTTGTCTACTATCTGAAGAAGACTTGGAAGGGGCAAGGGGAGGTCATCTCAGAGCCAAAACTCTCCAGCTGATTTTCAGATCCTTCTGTAACATGACCCATGACCTCTCTTTACTTCCTTATACGTACAGTGTCCAGCCGCACAGTACGATATGGCCATTCTGAAACTTCCTCTTACACAGCGTTTGGCCATGGTTTTTCTCTCTGGCAAATCTGCTCCCTTCTTTACCAGTTAAAAATCTCAACATGCTAAAGGAGACCCACCTGACTCAAAGTCCAATTCCTCCATGAAGATTTTTCACTATATTTTTTTCCAGTGGAATAGTTTCTTTAAGTAGGCACCACATGTAGCATGGAGCCCAACACAGGGCTTCAACTCACAACCCTGAGATCAAGACCTGAGCTGAGATCAAGAGTCAGCTGCTTAACTGACTGAACAACCCAGGTGCCCCCTTCACTATTCTTTAAATCCTATGGCACTCTGCATAAAACTATGGAGCCGCAAATAAGTCCTGAATAAGGAACTGATTTTGGCTTTAACTTCTATGCTTCAGACTTATTTGCCTCCTGAGATAATCTAGTATACAGCTCCCCAGCCTCAGATACATAAACTCAAATCACAGGCTAAAAACCATTGATAAAGAGATTTTTCTTTTACATTTTAGTTAAATGTAAAATTTGATTTAAATATGA
This sequence comes from Nyctereutes procyonoides, assembly GCF_905146905.1. Lineage (NCBI taxonomy): Eukaryota > Metazoa > Chordata > Mammalia > Carnivora > Canidae > Nyctereutes > Nyctereutes procyonoides. The sequence goes on along the minus strand of NW_026575135.1, from coordinate 39,677,279 downwards.
TTTTCAAAAATAAATAAATAAATAAATAAGATTTTCAATTATTTTATATGCTGCTGATATAAATCACATATGCACACAAACATACCAATTAGACATTGCAGTTAGTTCATTTTTTTTTTTTTTTTTTTTTTTTTAGTTTCCATGCTTAACAGTCTTCTGCCAATTGTGGCAAAAAGGCATGAGGATATATGGTGAAATAGATTTAACCCAATAAACTTTAAAAAAGAAAAAGGGCTAAGTCTGAATTTAGCCAAATAATACCTACGAAGTCATATTTTCCCCCAAAGCTGCCCCACAACTGGGTTATAGTCTCCTCCAGAAGGAACAACTAGATTGACTCATACACAAAGTTTCTTACATTACAGTTATATTTACTGTTTATGCTGTACCTATTTCCAAAAGGAATTATGACTTCCTTTAAATGGGTATGTTCAGTAACAGGCACCTGAAACCTTCTGGAAGTGTGGCTCCTCCCTGAAATAGCCGATACAGAGTAGCAAATGATCTAACTGGATCAGAATTTGGGGTTTTGCTCAATCCAACCAACAAATGCAGACAAATCAAAACCAGTCACACATATAATTGGGGATTCTAAAAGATCATTCATTCTGTCTGAGGGAAAAAGTCCAACATGGAAAATAGGGGATTTTTACAACTTTGGTGACATGTAACTAGTACATTATCTTAAAAATAATTTTACTGCAATCATTTTATGAAGATGATATAATCCATATTGACTCAATTATGAAATTCTGGCTAAATGAAACCTAATAAACTGATATCCTACTTGTCCCCAGAGGAATCACCTTATGGCTTACCTTGATCTCTTTCATGCCATGTTCGACTGCCAGCAGCTGGTGAATTCGGAGATGGGTAGAAGTCTCCTGTAGGACTTGGTTCCATATTTTCATCTATGGATATAGTTTTGGGTCTTTTGCTGTTAAAATATGACAACAGTTACATTAATGGGATATCTAAGTAGGCTGTAGCAGATGAAAGTGTATCATTTGAGAAGATTCTTAGCATGAAAATTTCCATAACACAGGTAGTAGCATCTCAGAATCATTTCTGAAATAATGGAGATTATTCAATACTTCAATTCGAGTAGCAAACACTTTTCATTGTATAATATTGCTTATTTCACCATATCATACCTGTACCTCCCTAACAGATATGGTGTTTATTATATTTACCTTTTAAAAGGTGTTTCCAAAAAATTTCTATTGTAAATAGTGAATTCTTGATATGTGTACTAACTTTAAAATTTAGACTGTACCTGACTCTTATCATTATTATCAATGCTAATAATATTCATTAGCATTGCATTTGCCATAACAATGTAATTCTTTCACATTAATTCAAAGATAAGGCAGTAGAACGTGAGCTTTGGAGTAGAATCAGTCTAGTATCAAATCTTGACTAGGCCACTCACTACTTCTTAATAGTAAGCTACTTAACCTTTCTAAACTCAGTTTAATCATTTGTAAAATGGAAATAATAAAACCAGTTCAAAGAGGAGTGGTTGAGAGGATTAAATGTAAAGCTCTTAGTTAATGGCTGGCAAATTAGAAGATACTTATTAAATAGTAATTATAGGTAATAACCATATAATTAATAATACAAAAATTTTGTAGTACTTTATTGATTATAAATTATTTCATATATTCCTCTTTATATTTTTTCAAAAAAGTTAGGTTAGTGATCTTTTATTTTCAAGATCAACCATAAAAAATGGGTCATTGCCAAATTCAAACCAAACAGTATACTTTCAAAATGACACATTTTAGGGACTCCTTGGTGGCTCAGTTGGTTAAGGTCCATCCAACTCTTGATTTTGGCTCAGGTGATGATCTTAGGGTCATGGGATTGAGCCCTGCATTTGGCTCTATGCTGGGTGTGGAGCCTACTTAAGATTCTCTCTCTCCCTCCCCAACCCTCAGCATGGCCGACTCTCAAAAATAAATAAATAAAAATTTACAGCTATGTCATGGCACAGGCCATCTTGCATGATATTCTGCTATCATATATTTCCACTAATATTAAACAGTCAAGTCTGACTATGAAAATGGATTTTTTCTTTTAAAAAAATCTTATAGAAAAAAAATCTTATGTATATCTCTACAGGTAAAAACCAAAAAAGATACTCTCTGAATTAATTTTATGCAGTGATAATAAACATAATGTCATAGGATTTCAGAGCTAGAACTGACTTCATAACTCCGAAATATATATAAATCAGTTCTCCCTTTTTTTACAAATGGGGAGACAAATTTGGAAAAATTCAGTGAATTTCCTAGGGCATGCTAGTGGAAGCAGTCTGCCACAAAGTAAGGACTTGGACTTCCAAAACTGTGCTCTTTTTACTGCACTGTTTCCAAATCCTAGAAGCATGTGTACATATTCACAGATGTACCTGTGATTAATATTTGACTCACAACTCCCAGAGTATTAACATGATATAGATGATAGCAATTTTAGACCATGTAAAACCACAGTGGGAGTAAATAATAGTTCTTTAATTTATTCCTATGGTATCCAAAGTTAGAATATACAGTTTTTAAAACTCTCCTTTAATCTAATTCTCTCACAGCTGTGAATCAGTAGTAAATATGTACAAAAGACTTAAAGTGAGAGAGAAAAGACTTTCATAAGAAAATAATAGAGAAATGTTTTTGAAATCTTTCTCATTCTGAATGGCATAGTATCTGAAACCAAATGACCATGAAGAAAGATCTGTGTTGACAACATACTGACCCACTGGACCAAATAAAAACGTACTGTTCACATCTCAAATTTAGAAAAACGAAAGTATTTTTAAGACCCAAATATGTCACAGACCATCTGAGTGACAATAAACCAAATTCCTTGCTATGTAACCTAACTATATGAAAATGCAGTTTGACCATAAATGATATAAAATTAAACTTAGTTAATATACAAATGTGCATAGCCCCATAATTCAAATGCAATTTACTTTCATTATTGATAACAGCATAGGAAAATGATTACCCAGATATTCTTTTAGTCTTAAAAAATGGATATTATACAGCAAAATGTTTTGCTCTGGAATTCATGTACACTCTTACATTTGATCATGGGTATATGTAATGTTCTGAAAATGAGATAGATGGATGTTCATTTATATAGAAAATCCAACTCAAAAAAAAAACAATAAAGCTATAATATTTAGTCATCTTGCTTCTCAGTAACTCAGTCCTTTTCTAGCATTCTAGAGCAGTGGAACGCATCATCACTAAATCCTATGCATAACAACTTTCCAATCTATTTATCCCTCATTTAAATAGGAAACCTCTTTTTAAACTTCTGTGGGCCTCAAAGTTGCAATCAGAAGGTCAAGAGAGAAAAGTGAGAATGTCAACAGAGAGCTAAAAAGTAAAGTAACCTCACTGTAGCTCTTCCCGACAAAGGCTGGTCAAACCAAATCTCAGAGCAGGTAATATTTTCATTGGTAACTGATAATCAACTAAATTATTTTTAAAAATACCAATTCCCTGAAGACATTAGCCAAGTGTGGCCTAGAATAAGGCTTTTACTTCTAAGGTTAAGCAGATGACACATTTTATTTTTCATGGTTTCATTATACCCAGATTGGATATGATATTAGAGAAAAGTTACCAGGATGGATCAGTCATAGATCAGGGCTCTCTGCCATGATAACATCATTTTTTTTAATTTTTTTTTATTTATTTATGATAGTCACAGAGAGAGAGAGAGAGAGAGAGAGAGAGAGAGAGAGAGAGGCAGAGACATAGGCAGAGGGAGAAGCAGGCTCCATGCACCGGGAGCCCAACGTGGGATTCGATCCCGGGTCTCCAGGATCGCACCCTGGGCCAAAGGCAGGCGCTAAACCGCTGCGCCACCCAGGGATCCCGTGATAACATCATTTTTAAAGTCACCAAAAGATTTAGTAACTTTGCAGAATTATAATATTTTATAGGAGCAAATAAAATAAGTCATATATTTTACATGAAGGGAATATAGTTCCCTTGTCCCACCCAAAAGATTTTTTTTTACTGCTTTGAAAAATTACACTTAATTTTCAAATATCAAAACAAATGTAACCAGGTAAGATTAAAAATTTATGTAGAATCAGTAAAAAGTCTTCATTCTTGGCTTTGTTTCCCCGATCTCTTTAACTACCTACCTATCTGTCTGTCTACCTATCTACTTATCTGCCTATAGACTGAGAACAAGTACAGCTCCTCTTTCAGTTACCTGCTTGGTGGAGAAGACAGTGACCTCTGAAGATTGACCCCCGAGTTCATGTCATGATAGTATGGTTGGCTCGGGATTTCTCCAATTGGGAAGTTGACTCCAGTTCCCTGGGTTATGGGTGCTGGGGAATAAAACAGAAAGAAATATCAGGAATGATTTTTACACTTATCTCTATTTGAATGTAATAAGCTAATACTTTCCACGCCTCCCAACAAACTCTCTTTACTCTGAGACTCTAATAGCAACAGTCCACCAGGGTACGACTTGAAGAGCTTCCTCACAACACCAGTGTTCAAGTCTAGAAACTTGAGGCACTCAGACTATAATCATGGTGGCCACTTCCCCTATTCCTACTCTCCAACCTTCTTCACTCCCTCCTTTGTATTATTTGTCACTACATCTGTCACCACACTAGTCTACAGATGTGTCAGAGGAAACATGTTTCCTATTGCTTAGCACCAAGATGCTTTGTATTTAGATGGTTCTCAAAAACCATATCACTGTTAAATAATCAGATTACAATATTAACATTAATGTTAGACTGCACTAGAAATCATATGAATAATTATTTGATCTAATGAATTCTTATGGTAGGGCAGGTGCACAAGTAAAATTGGCAAATGTGAAATAAGAGCCAAGGTTTTTTCCTAAAAATACATACTCGTGTTTATATATGAATAGTTAAGTGTGGCTTTATTCAATAGTTAGGTCTGTTTTTTTTTTAAGTCTATATGCCCAACTTTGTAAAAATCATTTATATGTACTCACAAAAATTAAAAATAAATTATTAAAAATAAATAAAAATAGATATACTTTAAAGCATTATTTTGTAAATCAAGAAACCTTTTTGGGTTTGCTGATGTATTTTGAACTGAGATTTCTGTATATAAGTACTGGTTTTGTATAATGGGTTACATTTGTTCGAATTTTAAAAATTCATTTCTAGACATCTTGAATAGATCTGTGAGACAGCATGCTGTATTAGAATGGTAGAGTCTTGGGAAGTAGCCATTTAGTTTGAACCCCCTCTGCCACTTCTGAGTTATGTGCCTTAGCTTCCCAAGCTATAAAATGAGAATACTAGTCACCTACCACCTATGATTATTTTAAGCATGAAATAAGGTAAGGAGTGATCAAAGCCCAGCATCATGCCGAAGCACATAACAGGTATTCAACAAATGGTGAATTTCCTTCTTTCCTTGAGTTCTTCCCCGTATCTCTTCCCTGGCAGCCTAGAGTGGTTAGCATAGAGTGAACAGTTCAAAACAAGCTCATATCACATGAACAGTTATAAATGAACCTATTTGTTGAAAGTCTGTTCATTCAACAAGTTGTTGTTCCTGTCCATTACTGGCAGGTGCTACAAGGGATACAAGATAGTTCCTGTCCTTAACAAAACAGATTGGGCAAAAAGCTGGGTAAATAAACCACTAGTGAAAAAATAGAAGTACCAGCATAATGCAGATTAAAATGAAACTGCCCAAATGAATGACATCACCAATAAATACTATGGAATTTCATGGAAGAAGAATCCAATGCAGGCTTGAATGATCCAAGAACTCTGTGGAGAAGCCATACTGTGCACTAGAGAATGAGAAGGGTCTTAAGGGGAGGTCATTCTCAACAGAGGTTAGTACAAGAGCAGTCATAGGCAGAGATAGTATGCAAGGTGACACCAGGCAGGTTGGTGTCAAAGACGGTGCTGAAGAATTCTTCCCCCTCACCACCCCCCCCCCTTTTTTTTTGGTCAGGCCTTCAAAAGCTCTAATAAGAGAAAGTGTGTCCTGGGGTTGTGGCAACAAAACTCTACAGCCCTTGTGATTCACTCTAAGAACATATAGTTACTTATTCTTCCTCTCTCCCAACTGCTTCAAATTGAATACATGATTCTGAAAAGACTGCAGATTTTCAGGGAGTTTTTCTTACCCAGAATTTTAATGTGTTCACTACATGTGTTTGCCGTCAGCTGAATTGTATTTCAATATCAGGTTGGCCAAGATTTACTTAAAATATTTTTTTAATTTTTATTTATTTATGATAGTCACACAGAGAGAGAGAGAGGCAGAGACACAGGCAGAGGGAGAAGCAGGCTCCATGCACCGGGAGCCCGACGTGGGATTCGATCCCGGGTCTCCAGGATCGCGCCCTGGGCCAAAGGCAGGCGCCAAACCGCTGCGCCACCCAGGGATCCCTACTTAAAAATATTTTTAAGAAAGTATGATTAAGAAACACATGTGTCACTGCAGATAAGTAATCAAAGAACATACGATGAATATCCTTCTTCTCTTATTAAAAATTAAATCAATATATACAAGGTTAGTCTCAGCTCCAAACTTCTGGAGTTTATGCCTGCTGCTAAACTATTCTTTTTTATATAATGCACTTTAACTTCATGTGACACAGAAAATACTTGTATTCGATGTCACTATCCCAAATGGCTTGAATTCTTTGGGCAGCTAAACTGTAACTGGTTATTATGGCTTAAGGTACACGGGAGGTTAAAAAAAAAGTAAGGTAAGAAATCCCACAGTAACTACATACTTTAAAGTTTATTATTAGAACCATGTTCTATGTGACATTGGAAAGCAGGGTATGTGGAAAGCAGGGAGGCATTTGAGGGACTCCCTGAAAGTCGGTAATCCATCCAGTCTCCTACAACAGTAATGGATACAATTCAAAGAACTGAATTACTAACAGGAAACTTACAAGTTATAGCTTACATAAAGTATTTGCAATTTACTAAGCCATGCAACATTTAAGCAAAGATCTGCAGTTTGTATTTCATACATACGGCTTAGTAGTCAACACAGATTGCTTTGCCATAAACATACTAGATGAAATTTATAGTAAAATAATAATTTAAAAAATCTTTGGAAATTTTGTTTTTCTAAATTTTGTTGCAGAAGGATTGTTACCGACTAGCAAGACAGTAATAAAAATAATTTAGTCACAGGTTTATACAGGAGCATTGCAAAAATCTAGTGTGCATTCTGACATTAAATAGGAGAATACATGAAGAAGAGTAGATTAATAAGAAACATGGTCAAATTTGAAAGCAGCACTCACCAAATGTATTTAATAACAAAGAGAGTTTGTGAGCCTGGCAAGTCCCAGGCTGATGCTCCTGCTTAAAAGTCTCCGGAAGAACTTACATCAAATCCAAAGATCAGTGTTATCACCTCTCCCAGAGAGCTGAATTCTGAAGGTTGCAAATCATGTTTAAGAGGCTGCCAATATCCTCTTAGAAATGAAGCTCCAAAGAACTTCAGATTCTAAGGGTTAGAGGCCAACTCTTAATCTCTCTCATTGTTCTTGTCACCCCAAAAGCAGATCCTAAATCAACTTTTAAGATGGAGATAATATCATTCAACAGAAAGATAACTATCCTAAAACTGAGGAGCTTCATTAGCTAAAGTCAACAGACACATTAGTGGGTTATACTAGTCAAACCCTGGAGGCCAGAAACCATTAACATACTGTAAACCCTCAAGAAGTCAGAATTTGTGATATACAGCATCGGGATTGTGCTGAAGTTTCTGCTTACTTAGCAAACCCATATTTCATAAACAACCAAGTTCATCTGTATAAATAAGATTACGATGTGGATATATTAAAACACTTAGGAGAATAACTTCTCAAGCATTTCAGCGACACCTATTTACATACAGAGTAGTAAATAAATGTTTGCTGAATAAATTAATGAATGAATATAGATAATCAATATCCTAATTATAGATCAGTAATGTGTGTTGTAACAGGTAACTTAAAAACCTCTAAGAGATGACAGTGTAAGCTTTAAAAAAATCAGTATATTAAATTTGCCTCACTTTTGAACTGTTCTAAAAAGGCATTTAAGTCTTTATGTTTACATTCAGATTTTTCAAAATATCACTCTGGGCTTTTATTTATTTATTTTTAAAGATTTTATTTATTTATCCATGAGAGACAGAGAGATAGAGATAGAAAGAGAGAGAGAGAGGCAGAGACACAGGCAGAGGGAGAAGCAGGCTCCATGCAGGGAGCCTGACGTGGGACTCGATCCGGGGTCTCCAGGATCACACCCTGGGCTGAAGGCAGGCGCTATACTGCTGAGCCACCAGGGCTGCCCCACTCTGGGCTTTTAAATGTTCTATGTAGCTACCCTTCTATAGTGTCTAACATGATGTTACCTATAATGAGGAATGGATAATACTTTCTAATAGATGACTTCAGTCCTTCTCATAAGAAGAAGGAAATATATCATGAAACTTAGGAAAAGACAACTTTAAACAAATAATGTTAATAATGTCTCATAACTATAGGAGAACAGTATAGGGAAAACACCCCTGACACACACACACAACCACCCCCACTTTCAAATTCTCCCTTCCTTACATGATGCCAGAAAGTGGTAATGAGGGATCAGGCACGTTCCTTTCCAAATTAAAAATAAACACAGAAAACTTTCAAATGTCAGAGGCCTTCCATATCACATTATTGATCGGGAAAAACAAGTAAGACACTGCCTTGGTCAGTGGAGTAGACCATCAGAATCCTTCTGTTCCACAAACATGAACCCTGGAGATGCTGGGATATAGGATATTATATTAGGTTTTGGTTACCTGTGCTGCCCTAAGTAAACAGATCCATGACAGAAGACTTTGGGGCATACATTTATCTACTGCAGAATATGTCAAAGGGTTAAGTTACTAAAGGTCTTAAATGTTCATGTATACAACTCCGTGAGATACATGCTATTTGCACTGGCCACCCTAGAAAGAGGAACTATTTAAGAAAACTATAGTTCGAAAGACACAGTCACCAGCTAGGATGGGGGATTATTTCACTGACCACAACTCTAACACACTATCTAAACTTATCCCCAGTAACTTGCTTTATTCTTTTGGGATCATCATAATTCTTGTTCAAGATCTCTGAACTTGACCCAGATGAAAAACACAACATAAACGAGAACAGAATACCACTACATCATCTGAGTAACGTCATTCCAAATGGTGATGCTCTCTAACAAAATATCGGGTAAAAATACAGCCTTCAAGGTTACAGAAATAAGCTAAATCAAAGAGAACAAGAAGAAATGAGTCACCTCCTTTAACATCATCAATGCCTCGAGAGCTACATCTCAGGTATATTTGTATACACTAGTAATACATAAAAGACTTGAGTTAGTAAACTACTCCCTTGCTTATAGGTAGCTGGCCAGGTGAACTTAACCTGAGAAAAATCTCATCCAGCCTGTCAAGAATGGTGTCTCAGGTGAGGTGGCCAGTTAAAAACAATTGGACATTGTTTTGGTTCACAATAGCTTGCTATCTATATCCAAACTACAATCTGCAAAGTTAATTTCTGCATCCCTCTACACTCTGCATGTTAGTGTGTATATCCTGTACATCTCCAAGCCCCCACCAAAACGTTAGTAAAATGAAAAAGCACTTATCTACAGGAAACTTATGTGGGTTATCATAACAACATGGAGTACATTTAATTAATCACACTTCCTTTGATATAAATGACCATCTATGGTCACAGAGAGAACAGCGAATTAAATGAATACCAATAACACAGCAATCAGAACAACCCCCAAATTATTTTTGTACTACAAAAGTTTGATGATCTAAATGCAAGCATTTAAGGAAATCCAACAAAATATACTCACTTATGATTTCATCAAAAAGATGGAGATTTTAAAACTCAAATTTTCCTAGTAAGTCGTTATTCTTAATACTGTATTGAGGGTTCAAAATATAAAATATGTTAAATCATACTGTATGATTAAATAATAACAAAACTATTTACTTACTTCTGGATACCCTCACGAGTTCAGATACATTGAAGACTCCAGATTTTACAAAACTATCCTCCAGGTAACCTGAAAATAAATATCCAGAGGAAAATAAATATCCAGATCAGCACAAGCAGGAAGCAAATAAATGATTAAACACTAGGATTTGTTCAAGTGTTTTTAAACCAAAGGTTAGAACAAAAACCAAGTCTGCTTATAACAAACACGAGTAAAAGCAAAACTCTTCGAATGCAATCCGGGGTCTGTTTAAACAAAAGTAAGAAGTTTAAGTGCCAAATCATTTCCTAGGAAAATTTCTTCTCCGCTTTCTAAATGTACAGGGAAACTGGTATGGTTTTATTTGCCACAGCCCATGCACAGAGAATTAAGATTCAGGGGTTCTTACTGAATGCACTCAGCTCAGAAGCACCTGGTAGACTAAAGTCTACTCATTTAAAAAAAAAAAAAAAAAAAAAAAAAAGAAAGGAAGAAAAAGGAAAACCACAACCACAATTAGAACCTTGTTGGAATTACTTCAAAGATCTCTTGAAACCACTGTTCTCTCACAAATCCTTCCCTGATTAAAGAAAAGCGAGCTGCTGTTACCAGCACTCCCCCCCCCCTTGTTCCAGGGTCATGAATCACACAAAAGCAGAACTTGTACCTACAGCAAATACTTTGCATCGACCTATTTCCATACACCTTTGATATACTTCGCCTGATTTCACTGCCTGCTTATTCTTGCTACTACTACTTCTTGGACTCCCTTCATTTCAAGAACTGCATACTTTTTCTAGTAACTGGTGATAAATCCAGGCCTCCAGGAATTCCACATGACCCTTGTGTGACATCCAAGTACAGGGTCCCCAGTGACTGTGGCCTGCCATGGGTTTTGGAGCCTGAGTAAGTTCAGTGCTGTTTGGCATCTGGTCAAGCTGTGTACAGGATCAGAGATGAGGACTCCCACAAACACCAGTCACGTCCCCAGCTTCTCATTGATACAAAGGAGGTATACAGAGGGACACAATATCAGGAGGGGTATGGTTACTCTCTGCTTCCCAGGAAGAGAGTAAGAAAAGCCTGAGAACCCCCAGAATTCATGTTTCCAGGAAAACAAGCTCTAGAATCAGAGAACTGGCAACTGGAGCAGATTTTACATTAAATTTTAGGGCTGACCAAGGGATTTGATTTGGGGCAAGAATATGAGTCACAGGTGGCTTAGCTCTGAGAGCTCTTAAATCAAGGAGCTGGCATTTGACTCCCAATCACTTGATCAGTGTGAATCCTGGTCATGTTATTAGACTCTTGGGGGTCTCAGATTCCTCATTTAAAAACCAGAGATAATAAAATTATTATGAGTGATAAGTGAGATAAAAATATGAAATCCACAGTGGGCACTGATTAAATGTCCCCAATAAGTTAGGACTGGCCAGTTGGGTCAAAATCACCCACACACTGAAAGGCACACACTGGATTCCAGACACTCTCAAATTACTCGTAAATCTTTATTTAGAAATTTTACCAGAACAAAAGCTACTACAACACTTTTTGACGTAGCATGAAAAGATAGAACATCATTCAATAAGCTTATATGCTTCACTGTTGTGAACCTATGAGCGTTGCGTGTCTGAACACTGTATTGTACCCACTGTTCACCTTCTTTAGAAGCAGAACAAAAGAGTATGAAGGAATTATGAGATCTCAGCTGGTGATAAAATTTAGATATTATGTTACATATTACTTCAAAAAATATACATTTTAAAGAGGATAATGACAAAATGTGATATACCTGTATTTGTTTTAAGAAACTCCTACTTCTCAAGCAACTTAATTTTTCACCACATTGAATTCATCTCAGTGATTACTGAGAAACTTTTAGGTAGCCTACACTATACAAGCTGCTTAAAGCCAAGAAGACAAAAAAAGACAAAGACTCCCTTTGTGTGGTTGGGGGGGAAGAGATACTTTCAATTTTCTGAACCATGGTAGGTTATCATCATATAAATCAACAACAAAAGCAATACACATCTTTGTTAAGTATAACAAATTATACTTCATTCCAGATACAGTAAATGTAAAATTTTATATTTGGCAAATACATGAAATACAAAGACCTTATTTATCTTGATGGCAGCTCACATACTTAACCAATCAGACAAGACTATTTGTCCTCACCAAATGTACCCTGTTAATGCTCGCCCTCCCATCTTTCTCATGCAGTTCCCTCCCTCTCATCAGATGGCTCTCTGTGTGCCCTGTTCTCATCCTGTAATGTCCAACTCGGCCATCATCCACTCATTAACCTGTTCCTCCACCCTCCTCTCCCAATCCCTGTGCCAGCCAGAATAATCTTTCTTCTGAATTTAGAGCAGCTACTTTGTACTTAGTTTACATCACTTTACACATTTCAAGTGTCCAAGGTATCTGTTTTCAAGTTTTGTGTTTCTTATTGGATTATCAGCTCCTTTATTTGGGAGAGTGACTGTGTTTTGTTAATCTCTGAATCTCCCTTAACTAACTCAGCGCCTGTATATACAGTGGCTACTAAATAAATGCTTACTGAACAAAATTTTAAATATTTTAACCTTTTGGAACAGGGTCATAAATAAGCATTTTAGTAATTACATAACAATGTAGGTATAGATGGCTTAAGGTTTAAGGATAACTATACTGACTCTTGTTATTCCCTAGAACTCATCCACTGAGGGGTTTATTTAGGCTTTTGGGTAGAATGGGAAAGAATGATGATTACAGTCAGATTATATCTGACTTTGTTTCCGACTAGTGTAAAACTTTAGGCAGTTAGCAGTAAGTAACTACCAAGAAACTAGAAGTGTTTAAAGAGTCAGAGTTCAAAAATATTTGTAAAATAAATTGATAAATGAGTGACTAGTGAACATTTCAATATATTTAGATAAATTGAATCATGGGTCATACATAATAACATTTCAATATGTAGATACCATCTGAAGTTCATTTCCTTATCACGCCAGTGAGTAGTTGGGGCTCCATACGCAAGAAGACAGAATTGTGTGTGGATCTCAGGGCCCAAATCACATGGGAGGGAGGAGCCCCCCCCCCCCCGCCGCCGCCCCAGGCTCATTCTACTAGCAGGAAGACAGGCAGTCACACAAAGGCAAAGGGAAGGCAATTCAGTATGTAGCAGGGTGTTTCTCCAATTCAAGTTTGAGGAATCTGAATCTACAAGGAAACCTGAGAGAGTTATTTTGCTGAAACTATGAAAGGGACTGGAACTATGTTAGAACTGCTTTGGCACCCCTAGACAAAATGCAGCCCCCGTAGGTCCAACTGGGTTCCAGTCCTTCATGGAGCATAGTGAGACTTCACTGAAAGGAGGGCTCCCTAGAATGAGCAGTAAAGCCTACCCACATGCCCTTATAGGAGTAGGGCCTGGGGCGGAATCAGGCGACTGGGTAGCTGGCAGAAGCACCTGAGGCAGCCGGCTGCCTCCTCCATTCATCTCTGCACACAGTGCAGCCTTACAATGAACAGGCAATATCCAAGATGAGGAGGGCAAAGAAAAGAAATAGGGGATGACAGAGCACTTGGACAGCTAGCAGCATACAAGAACGTCCGTAAGAAACCGTGCATAAGGACTCTGACAAAGTAACCAGGGAGAATCATGCAGTGTCAGGAGCCCTGCAATAGTGCAGAAGATGAGACTCAGCAAAATGCAGGTTATTACTATTAACACAACCCCATCTGTAACCTCCAGGCTGCTGGGGCCTTCCAGAAACATGGTTTTCATGTGTTACGTAGACCACTGTGAATCTAAATAGCTGATACAAAGGCCAACGATTTTAAAGCAATTTGGAGACATTCATATAGTAAATTCCCTTCGTCTACCAAAGGAAATATGAGCATCTCTGAGGCAGAGCAGCTGCTTAATGGTTACAGAGCAATATTACACAACAGCTTAAGCCAAGAAGCAAAGAACAACTCGGCATTTATGGGATGCTGTATTTACACTACATGTAATGCTTTTTAAAAAATAAAATTGAGTAGGAAATAAAGACCTCTGCAAACTGAAAATTCTCAAAGGCAATATCAAATTATATTATTTTACTTCTTTTTTTATTTTTCTCTAACAAAAGCAACAATAAATCACTACTCAGAAGTTAATATAGTGTTTAACCTCCTTTACAAACAATAACAAAGGGACACAATGGCATATCTAACTGTTAATATCTCAAATTATAATCAGCTCCATTTGAATGTTAAACAACATTTACATAGAAAATCCAAAGGAAAACTGATAACGCTCATTTTTATAGTCTACTGTGTTCTATTCTTGAAATTAAAAAAGAAAAAAAACACAGAAAGCAGTTATTAAATTCATGAAAGCTGTCTTCAAGTATTAGAAGGACTGTTAATGTAGATGTTGGATAAGACTTCTGCATAGTTCCAGGAACTGTTTTTTGGCTCAATAACCAGATTTGTCATCCAATGAGAAAAATCCTAGAAGGGAATGGGAAACTTTGCAGAGGTAGTAACAGCCAACACATGCCAAACTACTGCTCTAATATCTTCAAAAGCACTAATTCACATAATACTCCTAATTATCATACCAGTTTTCGGCCAAGAGTTCCCATTTTACAGATGGGGAAACATGTCTACAGGGGTAGGAGGTTTCCCAGAGGCAGTAAAGAACCTCCACCCCATTAGATTTAAGAATTCTCACTTTGGGTAGAAAACGGAATGAGTGCCTCCAAAGCCCACTACAATGCTCAGGTTCCACTTTTTTTTTTTAAAAAAAAAAACGATTTATTTATTTGAGACAGAGACAGAGAGAGAGCACTACAGAGGGAGGGTGGGAAGTGCAAGGGAAGAGGGGCAGAGGGAAAGAAAGAGGCAGACTCCCTCCTCATCAGGAAGCTCTAAAAGGGTTCTATCCCAGGACCCTGGGTTCATGACCTAAGCCAAAGGCAGGCGCTCAGATGGACTGAGCCACCGAGGTACCCCACAGGTTCCACATTTTCCTGTTAGTTTCTTGCATTGCTTGCTCATTGGAGAAAGCACAGGACCCCTAAGTATCTCACAGGCATTTTCCAGCCTTAGGATTCCAATTGTTCATTTCCTTCCACAGAGTGTCAAAGATGCTTAAATCCTTTTGTTTATGGATGCCAAGGGGGAGAAGATAAGATTATTTTACACTAGCTCTTTGCCAATCTTCATATAACTTCAGATACCGCGACTAACCTACTAGGGATTTTCTGGTAGAGGTGTTGTAAGGCATGGCTTTATCTGTAGTTTCTCAAATGACGTGCAACTGTTCACGGTTAAGAATGAAGTTGGTGATTATGAAACAGACTAATCATTGCAAAGACAATGATTCTCTGCACAGAGACTGACCCTGAACCTATAGCTAAGGTTCACATTCCAGTATTCATTTAGAATTAAGTTTATCCTTTACTATGAAATCTCCCTGTTGGTGATTTGATTCAGCAGAAGGAAAGCAATTTTCTGACTTTAAAGTTTTAAAACACTCTGATAGTACAATATTAATATGTTATTTGTTTTTTAGCATTTCCTTCCAGTCCATTAAACTTTTTCCTACATATATATAATATATAAAATGTGTATTTTTAAAAACGGAAATCATATTTAAGTGAAATTATATCTTGCTTTTTTTTTCTAATTAACATTGTATTTTCCCTTTAAACAGTTTTTCAAAAGCATGATTTTAATGCCTGTATAATATTACACTGCATGGCTGTACTTTATTTGGCCATTCTCCTTTTTTTGGCATTTTAGGTTATTTCCCATTTTTTAAAATATTATAAACAAAACTGCCATTAACATCCTCGTACACAAATCTTTGTCAGCGATTCTCATGATTTCCTTAGGCTGGAGTTCCCAGAAGTGGAATTACTAGGTCAAAGGACAGAAACTCTTCTAAAGCTCTTAGTTAAAAAGTGTCAAGCTGCTTTCCATAAAGATTTTTGCCAATTTCTTTTCCCTCAGGCAGAATGAGAGTGTCCATGTCACCACCCTGCTGCCATAATTACATATTAGTCATATTAATAGGTACTTGTTTTAATTATAGCAAGTTGATAGAGAAAAGATATTACATTAATGTCATAATTTTCATTTAATTATAATAAAGTTGGATTTTTTCAGATACTTATGCATTATTTCTTTGAACATTTAAAAATATGTAAAATAGGAATTGTGCTAGTAGGAATATTCTATTCCTAATATTAATGAGAGTCCTTCTAGAGTTTCACAGTTGATGATAATGTTGTTATTAATTAATAATTGATTTATTCTTATCATTTTATATGTTCACTTGATTCCAAGTTTTCTCAGATTTTTAAAAGTGTTCTGATTATAATGGTTAAAAATGCTTTTCTGGCATTAGCAGAGATTCTCCTTTTTAAATTTCCTTACAGCATTTATTGTTGTTATATATTCCTGAATTCTTAGATTAAATTCTTTGCTTATCCACATAAGGTAACTCTTTTAATTTACTGCTAAATTGGTTTGCTAACAGTTTCTTCTAAGTTCTCTCTATGTAGCTGGTATGCTCTTCTGGAGATTTTTGTTTCATTTCTGAAGTTTTCATTCTAGGGTTACATACATGCTTCATAAAATGGTTTGGATGACAGCCATTTTTATAAAAAAACTTATAAAAAGTTGATGAAAGTTTGGACAAACTCATTGGTAAAATTATCTTCTTGTAATGTTTCAGAGAAGATTCTTAGAAAACTCTGAGTCTTTCATGAATTTGCTCCATTGTTTTCTGGTCTTGAGGCAATTTTATTACATATTATCCAAGAAAATAATCAATTCTTTCATATTCTTAAATTTATTAGCACAGATAGTTTATTGTTTACTAAGTGGACTGTATTTATTTTTACAGTATAGTAAATTAAGTTGAATTAAGATTAAATTACATTTTACTGTAATTAATGTCACATTAAAATATAATAAATAAAATTATATTACATTATGTTAAAGTATACTAAATGATCCGCTCTGCCACTTACTATGTGAACCTAAGGCAGGCTGAGCAGTGTGTCCGCATCTCACGCTTCTCTATAATATAGATGGTAATCACAGTACCTATGAGTCAATATGAAAACTGTATTTGTTTTCAACTAATAATAAAGAAAGAGATTTCATTTTAAGAGCAGGGAAAGGGAAGGCAGAACTTCCAAATTAACAAAGAGAAAACAAACAGTGAATAGTAACTTAATTAAGACAATAAAACTAAGGACATAAGATGTAAAAATAAATAACATAAGGTAAATAGAATGAATAAAATCGAGCATATCAACCATTATTAGGTAAGTGGACTGAATTATCCCATAAAGAACATTAGACCACCGAAGCAAATAAAATTCAGCTATTTTTAAGACATACATTGAAGACAAAATAACAAGAATAAAATATTAAGAATAAAAAGTTGAAAATAAAATAGTCTGCAAAGACAAATCAGGCAAAATCAAACAAAAAGCAAGCAGTGTCAGCAGTGGCTAAGAGAATCTAAGATGAATTATAATAAATGAGATAAAGAATATTACAAATGGATAAAAGGCATATATGATAAAGAAGATAAATCATAAACCATATATGCATCAAACAATATTGTGGAGAGTGCATAAAACAAAAACTTAAAGTACAGGAAACTTGATAAAAACACAATGATAGTGAGAATTTTGAATACATTCTCTTTTAGAACTGAACATGACTATTAGACAACGACTAACTTTATATTATTCAAATACAAAGTATACTTTGTTAGCATGTCCACAGAAATTTTATAGAAATCGATCATGTCCTTGACCAAAGAGAAAACTACTATACTATTTCATCTTTGGTAAATAAGATTAAAAGCAAAAAAAAAGAAAGTGACCACATTTTCTCAACTACCTGAAAATTAAGAAAATTAGCGAGGATCAAACAAAATCAAATGAAAAATTATAAACTATCTAGAAAGCAATGAAAAGAAAAAGACAAAAGGCAAAATTACTTTATCATAAGATAGAACAGTAAAACAACCCAAGAAAAATTAAAAAGGTAATTAAAGATAAAAGCTGAGAAACAAAATAGAAGAAGAAGTATTTAAAACAAAAGAATAAAAGGGAAGGGGATTTTCTGAGAAGACCAGCAAAACAGAATAATCATTTGGAAACCTCATTAAGGAAAAAAGAAAAGGCCAAAATATATAATAGAAGGGAAACATAACCATAGAAACCAAATACATTAAAAAAAATTATAAGAGAATAACACATACAACTTACTGACCACAACTCTGAAAACTTAAATGGGCAATTACTTATAAAATAAAAGTAACCAAAATTGAGTAAAGTGGAAATCTGAATAGACCAATTACCCCTAGTGTAGTAGTTCCCAAAATTTGCTGACCACTGGAACCACCTGGGGTTCTTGAAAAACAACTTATGCTTGGCTTCCACCCTCAGCTATTCTGATTTAATTGGTATGGATGTGTCCTAGAGTAAGGACGTTCTAAAAGGTCCCCTGGTAATTCAAATGTGCCACAAAGTCTGGGAGCCACTAGGTTAGCAACTTGCTGTTCAAAATGTTGTCCCACAACTGCCAGTACTGGCATAACTGGGGGGGGGGGGGAGGAGGGCTTGTTAAGTATCTAGAAGTTCAGGGTCAATGCCAGGCCCACAGAATCAGAATCTGCCACTGAGCAAGACCACAGATGATTCATATGCACTTTAGAATTTGAAAACCCTGCAAGAGAATTTAAAGATGATTTAAAAACTACCTTTAAAATGGCACCAGGTATAGATGGGTGCACAGCTGGATTTTACCTTTTATCTAGCCTTTAAATTCCAATGATAGCTACACTCTTCCAGGCTTTAGCAAATGATGACAAATTTCCTTAGGAAGAAACCTCTCTCTTGAGTCTTTATTAAGCCAGCAGAACTTAAATAACTAAATTTGCAACCTCCTTCACCAAATCAAAGCAAGCAAACAAGACAAGCAAAGACCAAGCACACACATAAGTGCAATTTCAAGATTCCTAAATAAAACCAAATATATTCAGTTCATATATTTGAATTAAACATAGCAATGTTATCAAAAGAACAATACACCATTATCATTAGGGTTTTATTCCACGAATGAGTGCAGTTCACTGTTACAAAATCTATCAGCACCATAGAGAAAAAAAAAAAAAAGGAAAAACACACAGCCTTATCAATTGACGCTTAAAATGCACCTGACACCAAGAAAAGCAATCTTTTCTCACAACAAATCTAAGCAAAAACAGAGATAGAGACAAATAGCAGACTTGTTAGCAAAACTCAACCAGTTATCCTAAAAGAAGAAAACCAGTCTGCCATTCCTAGGTACTCAACCTCCTGAAGCCTCCTCTTTTCAGTCCTTAAAAATGTAATCTGTAAATAAACCAGTGACAAAAACAAATACTGTATGATTTCACTTAGAGGAGGTAACTAGAGTACTCAAACTCATAGAAACAAAGTAGAATGTCAGATGCAAAGGGATGGAGGGGGGGAATGGCGAGTTGTTATTTAATGCGTACAGAGTTTCAGTTTTGCAAGATGAAAAAGTTCAGGAAATTGTGCAACAGTATACAGTTCAGTATACTTATACATGTTTAAGATGGTAAATTTTATGTGTATTTTAACGACAATTAAAAAAATCATCATCTTGAATTTGGGACTCGGGTAATTGTTACTAAATTCTTGTTTATATATATTAAGAATTACTTTTTTACATTGGCATTTATGTCTGTAATTCTTATTCATAATAATTACTTAGGTGTAATTCTGTTTAACTGACTACTATTCTCATTAGTATATACCTATAGCTATATTTATATCTATAGGTATAGGTGGGAGAACTTTCCTATTCTGAAAATTTTTTATTTTGATGTATCACTTTGTTAATTGATATATACTTTCAAATAAAATTACAAAGAAAATAAAAGACTATTTTTTGAGATCACAAATATAAAGAATATATTTCTATTGCCTTTGACTACAGGTAAAACTCCTTAAACATAAAAAAAGTTTCATCATAATTTTAAGTAATTCATAATTCTAATTCCCCCACTCTTCTATTACTTAATGTTGGCCAAAAGAAGAAAAAAAGTATATAGGTAACTTGTTTTTCCTCCAGAATGATTACAAGATTCTCTTTTTCATCAACAAAATACAAAATTTTCCATACAATGTATTTAGATACTATTACTGTTGGCTAGATACAGGTAGCCCTCTTGATCTAAATATTTAGATCATTTTTAGCTCATTAAAGTTTTCTTAATTTGTCTTTGATTCTACTGCTCTCCTAAATGTTTTCTAAGAACACCTAAATTAATACTCAATTTTCTATTCTCCCACCATAAACCATTTCCTTATCATTTTAACCTCTCTGTTCTTTTCTTCAGCTTTTGGAGCAAACATCTTAAGTCTGTCCTCTATATGAAGGATTATTTCCACAATATCAGTTCTGTTTCTTATTCCTTCAAATGCAGACTTTAATTACATGAAAGCAACTTCAGTTTTCTTGCTTTTTCTGCTTATCTAATACGGTACTCTGCTCCTTGAAGCTCTTCTTTTATCTGTTCACTTTTCCATGTAAGTCCTTTCTTCTAAACAGATGTTTTTCTCTGAAACTTTCTTCCAGTACTTAACTGCCAAAGTATATTCTTCTTGATGATGTATCTTCCCCATGTTCTTCAGCATTTTCTCACCAAGGCCATACTCATGTGATTGTTTTTCTTTTCCTTAGAGGGTAGTCTACAGGGAATTAGAGTTTGGCCTCAGAAAAGTGTATGGCTTTCCCTTAGCTACAGTAAGTAAAGGTTTCAATATAGGTTGAGATTGAGGGCTCTAGAATTTACACAATTGGATCTGAATTCCTGTCTTATCATTTACTACCTATAAACTTTAGGTAAATTATCTAACTTTAATATAAATAAATAACAATGATGATGGTAATAATATACTGGCTATCATTTACTGAGTGTTAATTTTGTTATAAACAAGGCTCTATGCTAAATACTTTGAACTCTACCTCAGTTCAATTTCCAGATTTGCTCTTTATTAATGACTTTGAACAAATACTTAAACTCTCTACCCCCCCCTCACCATTCCCATTTGTAAAATGGGAATAGTAGTAATCCTGAACTCAAAGATTCAAGGTAAAGGTTAAATAAGAAAGTGTATATACAGTGTTTTGGGATCCATGCATGCTTGTTGATAATGGCACTAGTAACAGTGTTATTAGTCAAAGCTGATAAGTGTAGTTCCTAAGCAATCCCCAATAATTACTGGTCCTTCATCTCCTAAGCCCTTCTCACCTCACCACCTAGCTATGTAAGATCCTACCAGGTCAGTACATGAAAACCGTCACTTTCTAGAATGTGAGGCTCTTGAAAGGACAGATGGGACCAAGTTTCAAAGTGTCTTCTCTTTGGTGTGAAGGAGTTAGACTGGCCCAGAGTAGAAAAGTTTTTTAAGGATTTACATTAGGAAGTAGAAGCAGATTGTTAAATGTCTTTCCACACTCTTCTTCACTCCCTCTTCATCCTACATTTCCTAACCCTGTTGTTCTCTGTTTACAGCCTTTTAAATTAATATAGAAAAATCTCTGAATTTTGGGGATGATAGCAGGAGAGAATCAAACTCAATGTCCACAATTTCTCAAGGAACTAACACTGCTATCTTTTGTGAGATATGAGATAGGAAAACTATCATCTTAAAATTCAGTCTAACTACGCAGTTCATATAAGTTGAGATAAGGCTCTAAGATTCTAGCTTAGTGTGCTTAGGAAAAGTTAAGGTTTTACACATCCTTATGGAAATTTAGTGAAGAACTGTGAAAAACTGGATCAGAAGTTAAGCAAGTAATGTGGACTTTATATTAGGTAGCTAATGATTATTCTGCTATATGCCTAAAAAGACCAAGTTTTAAATCTCACTATTCTCAATGAAAGTTATAGCAGGTATTTTTGTTTTATTTATTTATTTATTTATTTATTTATTTAGTAAAATTTGGCAAGCTGATCCTATTTATATGAAAATAGGACCTAAAAAATAGCTTTTAAAAACTTATTAAAAATACTTATCATAAAGTTACAGAAATCCAGAAAATACTTTGATGCTGGCAAAAGACATATAGATCAATGGGATGGATCAGAAATAGACACATAAATGTATCATTATTGCTATTTGATAAATAGCTGTGCAACTCAATGGAGGAAAAAATGTCTCTTAAACAAATGGTACTGGATTGACTGGATATCCAAATATTTTTTAAAAAGGGCATCACTCATTACCTCATACCATATGTGGTATATCCATATAAGGGAATACTACTCACCAATAAAAACTAATAAATTATTGACAAATGTTATCACATGGATATATCAAAGTTTTTATGCTAGATTAAAGAAACCAGACAAAGAAAGGATACATTTATACAAAATTCGAGAAATGTAAACTAATCTAGAGTGACAAAAAGCAGATCAGAGGTCATCTGAGGATGGGGGTAGAGAAAGAAATGGACTATAAAGTGGTCAGAAGAAACTTCTGATATTGAGGGAAATGCTCATCATCTTCCTGATTGTGTTGATATCACCAGAAGAATATATATTTATATATATATAAATATATATATGCTATTTTCTGTTTATGTGTGCGTGTGTATGTGCATTTGTGTGTAGGTATATACACTATAGATAGCTATACAATATACTATAAATCAATTATACCTCAATAAAGAAAAAATGACCTTCTTGAGCAAGTGATCTATATATAGTGGTCTCCAAATTTTTACAAAGTAATATTTCCACATCACACAGACAAAAAAAATCACAAATGAGTCTGAAACATTCTGTTTAATCAGTCATACATTTTTTGCAATTTCTAGAAAGATTTTACCTGTTCCCTCATTCATGATCATGTAAGCTCTAACACCATTAAAGTACATTCACTAAGCAAAAGCATAAAACAGCAAGAAGGCCTTCTTTACAATTCATCAGATTAGTAGGAGAAAAATTTAATTCATCTGAGACTGGTATTCTGAATCAGTAACTATACTGGAGTACTACAATTCTCAGTCTGATACATCCCTACAAAATTCACCTGACCATGTTACACAAAGTTAGGAGTTTGTAATGTCCCCAAATAGTCATGTCTGAGGTGCAGTGGTCCCACAAGGCAGAAGAACCCCACTATGACTGTCTCTATGAAACACCATGCTTTTCCTGGCTTAGGTCAAGTTGTAGGAATGGGCGTGGTCTCATTATTGCACAAACAGGTTATAATTTATTTAGCATACAACTGGTCTGAGTCTCCATATCATATATTTTAATCATTGCTGAACATTGTCTCTGGCCAGGTATCTGCCTAGATGTTAAATGTACAAATGGAAGACTACAATCCTCACCTGAAGGCATCCAGAATCCACTCAGGAAAATATATAAGTAAATAGTGGTAAAAATGCTGTAAATGCTATTATTGTAAACTATACTAAAGGTAAGACCTGGAGAAGTCTCACTGATGAGGTGTCAAGGAAGTACAGACATTATAGGCAAACAACATGGACAGAGCCACAGATAACATGGCTAGGGCCAAATGCAAAGTCCATGTGTGCAGTGAAAGGAAAAAGTTGAGACCTTATCACGAAGGGCTGGATTAGATGCCATGCTAAAGATTAGGTTTAGCCTAGAGTGGAAAATTTTGAAACATGGGATGAGAATAAAATAATCAGATTTGCACATTATGGAAATTATCATGGGCCTCTACAATGAATTTTCACAGGGATTAAGACCCGAGGCAAAAATATGAACTACAGAGATTAGGAAAACTACTACAATAACCTACATGCTCTAGTTAAAAGGACAGAGTATAAATATATTTAAGAAAATCATAATGCAAAAAAAAAAAAAAAGAAAATCATAATGCATTAAGATTCAGCACCAATTATCTTCTTTTTAAAATATTTTGCATTCCTCATCTGCTTTAAGAGTAACCCCACCAGTGGCCTTTCCTCATCCTTCTGCTCATCTTGCTACACATTCTCTCAAAAACTTGTAGACATCTGCCAACACTATGTAAAGAAATGCAATTTATGTGGGCTATTTCTGGATATCAACTAGGACATATTAGGTATAAAATAGCAGAATGCTTTATTTGTCCTTATAAAAATGATCATCTTTTATTCCTTGCTTGCTTACTTAGAAAGCATTGTTCTGCATGGAAAGTAGTTCAATTCAGAATGACTGAAGTCCAAAATACCAAATTTTGAAAAAAAAATCCACTACCTTAAAAAAAAAAAAGTGCCACAAATAAAACAGTGGAGCCATTATCTTATCATACAATGTGTCACTTGTTATCCATACCTGCCAGATACCTCTGCACTTCACTAGGGTAAGGGATCTCATGAGGATATAATGCAGCCCAGAGAAATGCACATGAACAATACCTATACCACTTGCCATATGACTTCCTTGTGCCAGGGCTCCCTGGAGCCTCTTCCTTGATCCTCTGAGGTCTCTGATTCCTAGTTTAAGAACCCCCAAATATCTCTCCTTGCCTTGAGTTACAAATCCTTTTCTGCCAATGGCTCATAAGCACTTACACAAAAAACTATAGCTTTATTGAGATATAATTCACATGCAATTTTCAAATGTACAACTCAGTGGCTTTCGGTATATTCAGAGAGTTGTACAACAATCACCACTATCTAATTCCAGAATATTTTCATCCTTTACCAAAAAACCCTATACCCATTAGCAGTCGCATACCCATTTCCCACAACAACTCCAAACTCCTTGCAAACACTAATCTATTTTGTCTTTATGGATTTGCCTATTCCAGACATTTCAAATAAATAAAATTATACAATTTATGAAAAAAGAAACTCCATCATGTCTCTGTTTGTTTCATGTCAATAACAAGTGCATGTGATGATTTTAATGATGATAAGATCAAATCTGCAAGTCAAGTGGTTTTTCTGTGTACTTCCTCCTGAATGCCCTGGGGACATAAATATGCTCCAGGGATGGAATGAAGATGGGGGGAAAAGGAATATCTCTGTTGGGTTCAAAGATTAGAAACATGTCAGTGGAAAGAGAAGTATGTTCTTAGTTCCATTATGTAAAATAAAATGCATGGTCCCTGAAGACCAGTGTACAAGTCAAAAGACCCAAAAAGATTTATAACAACACTGAAAACCAAAACCTGATTTTTTTTTCTTAAACTCTTCTATCTTCAATGACATTATGCAAAACCAACAAGACTCAAATTGCCACCTAAAGTATTTACTTAAGTTACTCTTTAATCAAGATACCTTAATACTGTTTTATAGTTACAAAAAAATTATTTGCATAATAATCTGAAGTCACATTCTTCTTCGATAAGGTAGAAAAAGATTAAAACGTACGTAGATATAAATCTCTCTCTCTCTCTCTCTGCTTAATATTTTATTCTGCTTGCAATATATTACCATAGAATCGATCCCTCTTTCCAAGCATGATACTCTAATATGCAAGTGGAGGTCTCCTGGGTGCCTTTGTACGGGACAATACGTCCAGCAAGCTTAGCTTCTGCCGAGTTCAATGATTTTAACTGGCCTGGAGCAAGTCCACTCTATCTCTGATACAGAACAATCCCAGCTTTCCAGCTGTGAGGAGGAAAATGCTTTGCATTATTAAATTGTAGCCATATGCTGCAAAAGCAGACCTTGTAAATATGGAGAGGGACAAGAATTTAAATGGAGAGGAAACTTTCTATGCAGGCAGTCATTGTAAAAAAGAACCTGAGTTACTTGAGTAATGAGCTTTAGGAAGTGGGTGCAGGCACAGCTTAACCCAGAGTAGTCAAGACTACCACCTCTTTCATGAGGGGACCCGCACTCTCACTGTAGGGAATCCAGATATTTAAACAAGGAAAGAAAAATGTGTTACTACCGTCTTTTAAAATTTAATAAAAAACTTTTCCAGACCTAGGTGAACAGTGAAGTCAGTGCCCAAATCAATATACTGAAATTTCATTTGCACTCTAA
Source organism: Nyctereutes procyonoides (assembly GCF_905146905.1). NCBI lineage: Eukaryota > Metazoa > Chordata > Mammalia > Carnivora > Canidae > Nyctereutes > Nyctereutes procyonoides. The sequence goes on along the minus strand of NW_026575135.1, from coordinate 39,651,229 downwards.
ATTACTTTATATCATTTCAGATACCACAAGCTCCTGCAATACAGTCAGAAAGCTAGGGAAAACAAAAATCTGGCTAACTATGGTTTCTCTCACAGCTGGTCCTTTTTCTCAGAGCTCTGTGAAAGAAGAGCATTTGCTGTGTTTAAATTACACTCGTGACTATGTACCAAGTGGGCCCCTGACCTGTACAAATGCAAAGCATGAGAATCTTGAGAAAAGATGCAGCAGAAGACAAGATGGTGGCTACAGAGCTCGAGCAACTGCAATAACTTGGCAGAGAGCATTTCCTCTCCTGCACCAGTTCCCTAACCCCACAGCCTCAGAAATTCTCAGCTAACCTCCCTCCCCAAGCTAATCCCCATCTGCTCACCCTCTGCCCACTGCCCCTTGTCTCAGAAGCTAGGGATATTACAACCTCCCCCAGAGACTCAAGTGTGGCACTCACTCTGAATGCCAGAAGATCCAGACTCAGTCTTGCTAAAGGACTTCAAAACAAAAATTTCTCATTTCTTCCTCTGCATGGCAGTGCATGCTCATAAACACTTTGGCCAAACATATACAAGGCCAAACTTCATTTTTTTCACAAGGCATTGTACCACAGTCAATTGTACTATTTATCAGGTACAGGGAAGGAAAGGCAAGGAAAAGAGTATCACTGATGTAGTGGGATTACTATTGACTTAGGGTTTTGATTCATGAAAAAAAGTGAGTTTTAGCCTCCCTATGTCAATAACTAATTGGACCTGTGGGCAAATCACTTATCCTCTTTGCCCCATTTTCATAAGTAAAGTGAAGAAGTTGAGTTAGAAGTGTTAGAAGTACTGATAGCCCATGCTTTCTTGAGTATGTCAAGCAAAAAAATATATTGGATTATAGTAGTAAATTTTTTTTTTAGAAAATTTAACTGTCAACTTGAGAAGGGTGAGATGTGTAAGCAAATATAAACATAACATAAAGCAGCAATCATAATAGAAACAGAAATGTCCAACCCTGCCTGGGAGAATCTGATAAGATGCATGGAAGAGTTTGGATGTATCGGACAAACAAGACTTTGTAGGGTGGATACAGCAGTCCTGGCAGAGGAAGAAACATATTGCAAGAAAGAAAGGGAAAGGAAGGGAATGTGGCATCTGATACTGAATAGCATTTAAAGCCATGACACAGAAGATGGGTCATAAGCAGTGAGATACCGGGAGTTGTTCAGAAAGTCAGATTTGTGTTTTATAAAAAGCATTCATTCCTAAGATTAGAGAAAAACAGAACAAGGACAGAATGAAAGCAAGTATAGGGTTTTGTACGATTACAGATAAAAAATAAAGTCTAGAGCTCAAATAAGTGTAAGAGAAAAATGGGTGGGGTCGGTGGATTCAAGAGACTTTTGAAAGGAGCTGATGACTGAGTATGGAGGGTGATAAACAGAGTCTTTGAGGAAGGACTCATGGGCTCCTCTAACCAAGAGGTCTGGCCCCAAGACATTTCACGTGGAGAAAACCTCAAGTCTGAAAGAAAAGAAAATGAATTGAATTTTGGAAATGTTAAATCTGAGCTACCCATGGGGGATATACAGAACTGTGTCCAAAAAGTAGTTGGGCACGTGAAACAGGAGGAGAGAGATCTGTTCCAAAGGCACATATCTAAGAATAACAAAAGGTGAATGAACTTAAAGTCACAGGGGGACAGAAAACATAGAGAACTCAAGATAAAAATCTGGTGAAGTAAATAAAGGCAAGAGACAACTGACAGAAAACATAACGGTTCCTGGATTTCGAGCAAAAGGTCCTGTTTTCAAAACCACAGGCAACAAAAGCAAAAAAACAAGTGAAACTATATCAAATGAAAGCTTCTGCTTCGCCAAGGAAACAAGCAAGATGGTGAAATTGTGACAGTTGCAAACCATATATCGGAGAAGAGGTTCATGATCCAAATATAAAAGAAACTCCTACAGCTTGGTAGCAAAACAAAACAAGCACAACCACTCACCTGATTTAAAAATGGGCTAAGGATTTGAATGGACTTTTTTTGCAAAGAATATATACATGGCCAATTGGCATATGAAAAAAGGCTCAGGCGGTAGGGGGCGCCTGGTGGTTCAGTGTTAAGTGTCTGACTCTTGATTTCAGCCAGGTCAGGATCTCAGGGTCCAGGGATTGAGTCCCACACCTGGCTCCACCCTCAGTGGGAAGTCAGCTTGAGGATTCTTACTCTCACTCCGCCTCGCTTCCCCCTCTTCACCATGTGTGTTCACTCACTCTCTCGCTAAAATAAATAAATAAATCTTAAAAGAAAAGAAAAGAAAAGAAAAAAGGCTCAGGAAAAGCAAATAAAAATCACAGTGAGATACCACTTCACACCTATTAGGATGGCTGTTAGCAAGTAAACAGTGCGGCCACTATAGAAAACAGTATGGAGGTTCCTCAAAAAAATTAAAAATAAAGCTACCATAAGATCCTACTCTTAGGTATTTACCCAAAAGAACTGAAAGCAGGATCTTAAAGAGATACCTACACTCCCATATTCACTGTAGCTCTATTCTCAATAGCCAACATGTTGAAACTAGCCTAGACATCCATTGATAAATGAATGCATGAAGAAAGCATGGTATATGCATATAATGGAATACTACTCAGCTTTTTAAAACAAAAGAAATTTTGCAATAGGTAATAAATGAACGAACCTTGAAAAAATTATGCTAAGTGAAATAAACCAGTCACAGACAGACAAATGCTTCATGATTCTACCTATGTGAGTTATCTAAAGTACTCAATATCATAGAATCAGAATAGAATGATGCTTGCTGGGACTAGGGTGAAATGGAAATATGGAGTTGCCAATCAACAGGCATAAAGTTTCAGTTAAGCAAGATCTGTAATCTCCAGAAATCTGTTGTGAAACACTGTAACTATATTACTTAAAAATTTCTTAAGAAGGCCAATCTCATGTTAAGTATTTTTTTAAAGATTTTTTTTTAATTTATTCATGAGAGACACACACAGAGGGAGGCAGAGACACAGGCAGAGGGAGAAGCAGTCTTCATGCAGGGAGCCTGACGTGGGACTTGATTCCAGGACCCCGGGATCACACCCTGAGCTGAAGGCAGACGCTCAACCACTGAGCCACCCAGGTGTCCCTCATGTTAAGCATTCTTATCACAATAAAAAAAGACCAAAAACAAAACAAAACAAAAAAGCAAGGGAACATTTTAAGTACAGCATGGTCAATTGAATCAAATAAATGCTTAAGAACATGAAATTAGGAATAGAATGAAAAAGAACCACTGGAGAGAATAATTTCAAGCAGAGACAGAAGTTCAGTTGTAGAAGTTAAGAAGGAAGTTTAGAGTCTTTTTCATGACAAAGAAAGGAGATAGGACTCTTAGTTGAATGGGGTGTCTGAATGAGGGGCAAAAGATGCATTTTTAAGTAAGAAATAAGTTGCCAAGAATGAGTTAATAGAATAAAGAAGATATCTGCAGAGAGCTCAGAAGAATAAGGCACAAAAACTTTCAATGGAGCAGAAAAGTTGGTGGCTTCAGAAAGTAGGACCATTTTAAAAAGGCAAGTGGGAAAATATTTATAGGATGTGAATACAAGGGACTAAGATATAAAGTGTTGCTCCAAGGGAAAAGCAATCTCTAATGATACATTTGTACTCTTTCTCATGTCACTATTATAAACTATGTAACAAAATTTCATTCCACATTTCCTTTGATGTCAAAAGCCTTAGAACAAAATTGACTCCCTAAAAAACAACAATTCTATCCCATCCTAAGAGACTTGAGGCTATCTCTTTCTTTGCCTTGCATCTTATATTGACCTGTAACTTTGTCTATGTATCTTGAGCTTTCAGAGGAGTGCAATGTAAAAACAAAACAAAAAACACTGCATTTCTATTTGGATCCGCATCAAATGATACTTCCTGTATGAAGTCTTCCTGACCAACCCAGCTAGAAGAGAAAGTGGGATGAAAAGCCCTCACTTTCATAAAGCACCTGCTACATGCCAGGTATGCTTCCCCGTCGGATACTTACAACCACCATAGACACAATTGCACGGAGTTCCAGAGAAGTTGGCTGATTTGCTCATGCCCTTCATATGTCTCATGATCATTGTAAAACATGGAGCCTTGATTCAGGGGAAAAATGTGAATTCAAAGTTCATGTTCTTTCCACTCCACCATGCTCCCTATGATGGCTGGAAACATATTTCTTAACTCTGAACTCCCATGACACTTGAGTTGTCCCACTAAGTAACATTTAATCTTCATTATATACATAAAATAGTGTATGTATTTATGAATAGAAAAGTTTGAGGAGAGCATGGTTCATTTGTAATGTAAAATCACTGCAAAACCATTCACTATTTTACCTTCCGCAGCATCTAGCCTAGTGCCATGCACACAATAGATGCTCATTAAATGTCCCTAACTGAAGCATCAACCTACAGACAGCTATTTCCTGGATCTTTATTGTTCTTGGTGTAGAATGATGTATATTTCCAACTCCTCCAAGGCAAATGGCTGTCTCAACTCAATTAGAGCTGACTCAACCCACATACTGTCTCTTGGAATGTAATACTTAATTCTGAATTCAGCAACCAATTTTTTGTTGTATTATTTGTTGTCTAATAGGATAGGTGTTTGGGGAAGGTATGGAAAAATCTCCTTCATGACCTTATAATACATTCCTAAATATTTTTTCCCTCTTTGGCCCAGGGCGCGATCCTGGAGACCCGGGATCGAATCCCACATTGGGCTCCCGGTGCACGGAGCCTGCTTCTCCCTCTGCCTGTGTCTCTGCCTCTCTCTCTCTCTCTGTGACTATCATAAATATAAATAAATAAATAAATAAATAAATAAATAAATAAATAAATAAATAAAATCTTTAAAAAAATTAATATTACAAATGATCATGATAGAACCATTATAGAGGCTGGGGATGGTACTAATTGCTATATAGATCAATTTTGGGGGAGTGAGTGTATACAAGCCCCCATGTGCAGCCTATAAAAATAAGGAGCTGAGGGCTATGTTCTCTTCTGGCTTTTTAAAAGTAATTTGGCAAGAAAACATATTCCTAATCTTTTGGTCTTTTATTCTGAATTCTATCCTAAATCTGAACATTTAAGAACTTTACTGAATGTGATATCTTAAAAAAAATTAAAGGATAAAAACAAAAAATGTTTCTGAAACAAAATCTGTTAGAAAAAATAACTTTTATTTTTGCACTGACTTGCACAGACTCATTCTAAAATTACATAAAAGGTTTACCTTGATGTCAAACCTTACCACAGTTAACCAATCCTTTTAGTGTTTTTCTATTTATATTTCCATGAATAGAAAGCCTGTTTATAGTCTGTTACATATTTTCTAATGCCAAAGTTTAAAATTACTTCTAAGATCATGAAATAGTTCACTTTCCTCTTTAATTTTTTTTTTATTTGTGGATACAATAAATGAGGATATGAGAATGAATGGGTATGAACTTATTAACTAAGAAGTAAATGGGCTATGATTTTTTTAAGAATCAGAGTAAATTATCTTTTCCTCGACTCTGAACATCATATTCTAAAACAAAATATGAAAAAAAAGGAATAAAACAAAATATGCCCTGTGTGCTTCTTAAGGGTCCATGAAAATGTATGTGCCTTTATAAGCAAATAAGGGAGAATGTTTTATTACTTCTGTAACTATTAGAAAGTAAAGTCTGTCCCAAATTCTAAGTTTCAAAAAAAAAAAAAAAAACTGAGAATCAAATATAGTCCCTATTGATTCTGACAGAATATAACTACAGCTACAGATGCTGAACTAGTTTTATCAATAATTATTTGATTGGTTTTCATTAGTTTCATGATAACCCTCTGTTGGCTTTAATCTCAGTACCTATAAAATAGATCTGGGGAGTTATCAAGAGCAAAATTTTTGTGATTTAAAGAATTTCTTAAATGCGAGATCAGCAAATTGCTATAGTTAATATATACTATTATGGATCAAAGAAGAAATGAAAAGAAATCAAAAAATACTTTGAGGCAAATGGAAATGGAACATATCAAGATTTATGGGATGCAGCAAAAGCAGTTCTATAAGGGAAATTAACAGTGACATATGTCTACCTTAAGAAATAAGAAATGTCTCAAATGAACAACCTAACTTTATACTTCAAGGAACAAGAAAAAGAAGAAAAAAGCCCAAAGTTAGCAGAAGGAAGGAAATAATAAAGATGAGAGCAGAAATAAATGAAACAGAGACTAAAAAGACAATAGAAATAATAAATGAAAGTAAGAGCTTATTTTTTGAAGAGATAAAATCGACAAACTTTTAGCTAGACTCACCAAGAAAAAGAAAGGGCTCAAATAAATAAATTCAGAAATGAAAAAGAAAATGTTACAATTGATATCATACAAATAATGAGACTACTATGGAAAAAGTATATGCTAACACACTGAATAACCTAAAAAAAATGGATACATTCCTAGAAACATACAATCTACCAAAACTGAATCATGATGGGACAGAAAATCTGAACAGACCAATTACTAGTAGGGAGATAGAGTGAGTAATCAAAAACAAACAGAAGTCCAATATAGACAGCTTCACTGGTGAATTCTAGCAGTCCAAAAAAAAAAAAAAATTAACAAAATCCCTCTCAAACTGTCACAAAAAATTTAAAGAGGAGGGAACTCTTCCAAACTCATGAGGCCAGCTTTACCCTGATACCAAAACCAGAAAAGGATGCTACAAGAAAGGAAAATTAGAGACCAATATTTCTGTGAACACAGTTGCAAAAATCCTCAACAAAATATTAACAAACTAAATCCAACAATATATTAAAAGGATCATATCCCCTGATCAAGTGAGATTTATTCCAAGGATGCAAGGATGGTTCAACAGCTGCAAACCAGTCAATGTGATATACACATTAAGGAAACGAAGGTAAAAATCATATAATCATTTCAATAGATGCAGAAAAAGCATTTGACAAAATTCGACATGTTTATGATAGATACTCTCAACAACATAGGCACAGAGGCAACATACCTCAAAATAATAAAGACCGTATACAACAAGTCCACAGCTAACCTCACACTTGATGGTGAAAACCTGAATGCTTTTCCTCTAAGATCAGGAAATAGACAAGGATGCCCACTCTTACCACTTTTATTTAACATGGTATTAGAAGTCCTGGCCAGAGAAATTAAGCAAGAAAAATAAAAGGCATCCAAATTGGAAAAAAAAAGAAATAAAAATCACTATTTGTAGATGACTTGATATTATATAAACCCTAAAGACTCCAACAGAAAACTGTTAGAACAAACAAATTCATTAAAGTTGCAGGATACAACATCAAAACTCGAAAATCTGTTGCATTACTATACATTAATAGTGAAGTATCAGAAAGAGAAAGTAAGAAAACATCCTGTTTGGGTGCCTCGGTGGCTCAATTGCTAAGCGTCTGACTCTTGATTTCAGCTTCAGTCATGATCTCAGGGTTGTGAGATCAAGCCCCATATCAGGTTCTGTGCTAGGCATGAAGGCTGCTTAAGATTCTCTCTCTCTCCCCCCCTCTTTACTCCTCCCCCCAAAAAAAGAAAAAGAAAGGAAGAAAACATGACATTTACAATTGCATAAAAAAAAAAATTAAGACACTTAGGGATATTTAACCAAGGAGGTGAAAGACGTGTAATTGAAAAATAAGACATTAATGAAAGATACAGATGAAGACACGATTAAATGGAAAAATACTCTATGCTCATGGATTGGAAGAATTAATATTGTTAACATTTTTATACCACCCATACAATCTATAGATTCAATGCAATCACTATAAAAATTCCAATGGTAGTTTTCACAGAAATAGAACAGTCCTAAGATTTGTATGGAACCATAAAAAATTCCAAATAACCAAAACAATCTTGAGAAAGAACAAAGCTGGAGGCATCACACTCCTTGATTTCAAATTGTATTACAAAGCTATAGTTATAAAAATAGTGTGTATTGGTATAAAATCCCAAACATTGATCAATGGGAGAATAGGGAAGAACAGGGAAGAGAAGAGGGAGCCTAGAAATAAACTCACACATTTACAGTCAATTAATTTATGACAAAGAAGCCAAGAATACACAGTGAGGAAAGGACAGTCTTTTCAATAAATGGTCTTGGGAAATTTGCACCATCACATGCAAAAGAATGAAACTAGACCATTATTTAGTCCATAAACAAAAGTTAACTCAAGACAGATCGAAAACTTGAATGTAAGGCTTGAAACCATAAAACTTCTAGAAGAATACATAGGCAGTAAGCTCTCTGACATCAGTCTTGGCAATAATTTCTTGAATCTGACACCAAAAGCAAAAGTAATAAAAGCAAAAACAGACAAGTGGGATTACATCAATCTAAAAAGTTTCTGCATAGGCAAGAAAACCATTAACAGAAAGAAAAGACAACCTACTGAATGGCAGAAATATTTGTAAATCATATAATTATAAGGGGCTAATATCCAAAATATATAAAGAATTCATACAACTCAATAGTAAAAAACAAAATAAAATAAAATAAAAAATGGGCAGAGGACCTAAACAGACATTTAAAAAAAAAAAAGACATACAGATGACCAATGGATATATGAATAAATGCTCTACATTATTAACCATCAGGGAAATGCAAATCAAAACCACAATGAGATATTACCTCAAACCTGTTAGAATGGTTATTATCAAAAAGACTAGAAATAACAAGTATTGACAAGGGAGGAGAAGAGAAGGGAACCCTCCTACACTGCTAGTGGAAATGGAAATTGGTGTATGGAAGAGTATGGACTTTCCTCTAAAAACTAAAAATATAACTCAACATGATCCAGCAATTCCACTTCTGGGTTTTTATTTTTTTAAATGAAAATACTAATTCAAAAAGATATATATATATTCCCATGTTCATTGCAGCATTATTTACAATAGCCAAGATATGAAACTAACCTAAATCCCCATCAAGGGATGAATGTATAAAGAAAATGTGTTGTATATATGTATAAATGGAATATATATGTGGTGTGTATCTGTAAATTGAATATATATATGGGATATCATTCAACCATAAAAAAGGCAGGAAATCTTGCCATTTGCAAAAACATGGATGGATCTTGAGGACATCATGCTAACTGAAAGAAGTCAGACAGAGAAAGATATGATCTCTATTAGGTGGAATATATATTATATATATTTATTTATATGTTTATATGATTTATAGTACTAGCCATTTATATTATACTTATATATTTATATGCATAATAATTTCTTAAATATAAGATGAGAATATTGTGAGTTAATAGATACTCCTTGTTTAATTTATTCAATTATTTATTTAGTTCCAGAGAGGATATAAGGTAGCTTATTTGACATCCACCCAATATAGAATCCTAATGGTTTCCAGAGGTTTTGCCAGACTACATGCAAAAAATCAACACACAAAATAGCACAGGCCAAAATGTGCCAAAAAGAAAAGTAGGATAAATCTGTGTCTTTCCAGTTAAGAAAGCATTGATTAATGCTACAGAGAATGCTTCATAAGTTTTCATCATAGAATTTGCAAAAACTGTCCCAAGATTCTCCATTTCTTTGTTTTATTTCCAGCCAAGAGAAAACTCCCCACATAACTACAGACTTCCTAAACTTCAAAATGAGGTGTCAGCTTCTAAATGACCCAGAGGCAAAATCCAACTTCTAGTTTGCCTTGTTTTCTTTGGATATTAACCATTCCAGCATTAGGCAAGTGATTGAGATTGGAATATCTAAAAGACCATAGCTCAAGGAATGCAGAGATATAAAACAACAGGGCAATTCAAAGCTAATTTTAAAAAATTGCAATTCGATCACACATTTCCTAAAAGTGACAGTGGAGTTTTTAATTATCGCAAAAATTAGGAGTCGTCTAATTCCTAAATTAGTGGTTTACTCTCCTTTGTCCAAACAGTTGTTTGCTATAGTTGAGAGAGGATTCATATTTCCATTGCTTAGAAAGGAATAATTTAATGTTTAAAAAGAAGTAACTAGATATAAACATATAACTTCTGATTCCATCATAAACAAAAGAAATGTGTATCATTAAAATAAATGAAGTGGTCTGGTGCTTCTTTACTAAAATAACAATGTCATATCCTTGGGCACCATCAGAATTTTGAAACACCTTAGCCCTGAAAAGATAATGAACCCCATCCCCACCATGTAACAAAGACTAAAACAAACTATTAAATCACAAATAGTATAAGAAAATGCAATAAAGACTTTCATTGCTTTTTAAAATAACAAAAAATTGCAAAAATGCCTTTAAAAATAACAAATATCACATATCGTTCCTCCCAATAATGTACTGCTTTTGTTTGCTTCTGCTCTGTTTGCTCACTAAATACTAATCTCAGTCAAGAAGCACAAAAATTAAAGGCCTACATGGAGATAATCATACTAGTCTGAGGAGCTTTAAGGTCCTTCAAAAGTTCTTCTGAACCAGCAAGGATACGGCCTCCATGTCAGATAGTCATGTCTGATGCTGGAGAAAGGCCAAGCCAGAGTGGGTGTTCAATCTGTGAGCAGACCATGCATCTGTACTTATAGAATGACATAATGGGATTCCACCTTCATGTCAACAGTGGGGAACAGATTTCACAGAGCTTCCACCTCCAAAAGAGATTGAATTTTTGCCATCTCTTCCTAAGCTGTTGGGAAGTAGATGGTAACTATGTCCATGGGCTGCACATCTCCCAATGGAAAACTACTGGTTATTACAAAATGTTAGCACTCAACATGATCTTTTTCAAAAGTTTAGCTTCCCTTTGTTATAACAATACAAGTAGCAAAGCAATTTGATTGTTTCATTGTTTATGGTAGTAGATTGAATTTTCTCATGAATGCACTGTGTCTTTTTGAGATACTGCATCTGAAACTTCAGAGATTCCACATTTCAGCCAAAGCCAGAACACAGAGATGAAAAAAGTCTCCAAAAGATAAATTATGCTCTAAAATCCCAAACATGCTTATATTTATGAAAAGAGTTTCTCTCTTTTTTTTTTTCTTCACGAGAGAGAGAGAGAGAGAAAGAAAATATGCACATGAGTAGGGAAGGGACAGAAGGAGAGAATCCTAAGCAGGCTCCATACTCAGCCCAAAGCCCAATGAGGGACTTGATCTCCTGACTGTGAGATTGACCTGAGCCAAAATCAAGAATCAGATGCTTAACTGACTGAACCATTCAGGTGCCCTGTGAAAAGAGCTTTTAATAATGCATATAATTTATCACAATTGACTACAAAACAAAAACCTTAATAAGTTCTGATTTTTCACATTTCAAATTAGAAGTCATTCTACATTCCTAGTGGCTTGATTTATTTCGTTACTGCAGAACTCTTACTTTCATCAAATAGGATTCTTTAATAATCTCATGATTAAATCCATAATACAATGATAAGCAACATATGTTAAAATGATGGAATGCTTCCAAATCATCAAAGAAAATTTTAATTTTGTTCCATTTAATTTTGATATCATATATGTTTTATTATATACTACCTGAAAAACTGGTAATTGATGTAGCATTTACATATATGCAGTATTCAACTAATCATATGATCTAACACATTCCAGTTTTAAGACATTGTTCTCAAAAAGGTTTGATTTCCAAGGAAAATTTAAAAAGGAAAAAATTAGAATTGTCCTACCTTGATTATTTCTGTTTGTCATATTATATGCAAACAGATGAATTAAGAGATGCCACACTGAATATAGCAAAAGAAAAATTTAACCAAGATTCTTGACAAATATTAAAATATCAAATTCCAGCCTTATATAACTATTTTACAATTATTCTTTCAGCATAAGTAGAGAACATTTTTAAGTGAGTAAAATTCTTTCTGTACACGTTCAGAAATGCATTTTAAATGATAACAGCTTTATTAATTTCAAATGCAAAGAACATATCCTTTGTTTAGTCTGACGGACTTACATTACTTATCAATTCTTTTTCTATTAACCACCCTCCCCCACCCCTTTCTTCCTAAAATGAGTGAGGAAGCTTTTAAAAAATGTTTGGACATGATTCACTCTGAGTTATCATGCTATACAGGGAAAACATTACTCAAGTAAAAAGAAGAAATTTTAGTAAAGCTAAAGGCATACCCCAATGAAATTTTCTCAACTTAAGAAAATTTCTCACAAATTTATTACATTTGAAATAGTCTGTCTTTTTTATTCTACTCTCCCACCAACACAAAAAATAAAATAATAAATTTAACTGGAAATTACATTTAATTTTTTTCTGATTTTTGTATGGTTATCAATCCGTAGTAATTTTGAATGATTTTGATAAAAGACCAATCAAGTTAGCATACATTTTTCAATCTATATTTAATTAAAACTTTTGATCTTTGAAGTATCTGCTACTTTTGCCAAACAGTAAGGTTTTGTACAATACAGAGTAGTGAATATGTAGTTGGAAAAATATATTTTTTCTAAGATAAAAATAAGGAACAAAATATAGGCAAGACTCAAAAAGAAAAAGTATATTGTCTTGACTTTGCACTTTTCCTTGCATATTTACTTACTGTATCTTTGTAATATCATTTCAAAATAAGACTGGTCTATTTTCTTACAGTTTGGGATTTTTTAGATAGTACAATCTCACAGTAGCAAAGTTCTATGACAAGGGAGGTCAAATAATTAAGGACCTAATACTAATTCTACCCGAGGAAACTTTTATTATTACTTTTCATAAGTGGTTTGGTTTATTTTCAACAAAAACAACTAGATGAAATTATTTGGGGAGGTAGGGGACTTATGTGGGGAGTTTGGATTTTTTTTGTTCATTTTGTTTTGGTTTTATTGATTTATTCTTAGAGCACTCTCTTCCCCAAGTTGCAAATACAAATAAAATTATTCTGATAATGAAATAGTAGAAATTCTTCTTTGCACAAGTTTTATACTATGAGTAAAAAACACAAAATGCCCCTAAATTAATGTCAAATTCTATATATTCAGATTTAGAAGCAAGGAAACTATGAAGACAGCCAAGTTATAAAAGCGCATTTTCAGATCTGGAACAACTTCTGGACATAAAGAGGGTATTTGGCATACATCATACCAAAGGAAAAGTCTTACTTTCATTATTTCCTGATTCTTGGAATCTAATAAAAACCTTATGGAATAAAAACTTGTTTGAAAAAAATCCCTCACTGAAAACACAACCACCCTCTAGCCCAACCCTCCTTATAAAGTAATACGAGTTGATAAACTATAATAAGAGTATGGAAATTTTTACTTTTTCTTGTGCATTTTAAAAGAATGATGAAGTAGTTTTTTTGGCTTTTTAAGCAGCAGTGACTTTTAGCACCTGAACAATGTACAACTAAAATACACGCATGTTCATTTTTCAAGAAACATCACCAAAAATTAAAACGGTGGTGGTTAGGTAAGTACTGATGACGCCGATATAGAAGTATTTGCCACTGTGAAGGGCCTATGGAGAATCACATCTTGTCCTGATCATACCTGCCTGCCAGAACAAAATAGGCAGCTGACCAATCATGGGGTGTTTACCTATACAGTGGTACCTTTGTTCTCCACCAATGTTAGATTGCAAATGTCCTGGAGCACATATTTACCTGGAGGATTCTTGGCAGGATCATTGTGGCTTGGACTTCCTGATTGTCCAGAATCTATAAAGAAATCACAGAAAATGTTTTCTTTTTAATTTGTTTTGAATGAATTTCACAATCCTCAGAAGAACTTTTTAAAAAAAATTTTAAGATGCAACAACGAAGCTGAGTGTTTAAAAAAAGTATACTTTCCCAAGCCTTTCAGCAGCAACACTTTATTTATCGAGCTAGATAAATGTCCATACATATTTCTATGTCGAAATGAAAAAATAAAGTAGAGATCTACCATATTCTCAGAATGGAGCAAGGCTTTTTTGAAACAAAAGGTCTGGCTACAAAGCCACTAAAGGTGGTTTGAAGGTTGGGCCTGTTAGTACCAATATGAAATAAAGCAGATATATCCCCTAAAAATGCAACCTGAGTGTAATTAAACATGCTTTTAAGAACCTGAAAATGTTTTTATTCGAAGAGTAAAATACACAGAAACGAGAGTCCATTTTTCCAGGATTTCATGTGCATACACACATATCCACTCCCATAATCTCCCAACCTACTGGATCCAGGCCCAGATTTGTCTTCATCCCATAATAGCAATCGATTTGCAAACACCAAGAAGAGCATAAATTACTAGGTAGAAACTAACATAGCTTTATGGAGAGCAAATTGTTGGATCAATTTAATTTCCATCTGTGATAGACAGACTGCAGATAAGGAGAAAAAGATCAATGTAGTATAATCAAATTTTCTATCCCACGTTATTTCTCATTGATGCTTTCTATAGGAAACAACGTAGAGGCTATACTACAGTTAGGCAACATGCCTTTCCCAGCTAACCTAACACTCTTGTGTTTTGTTCATTCCTCTTTCCTCTATGTCCCCTCTGCATTTATCTGTGTCATTTGCCCCATATCATTATACACTTACTTGCAGGTTGCTTTATCATCTTATTTTATTGGTCCTAGTATTTAAGTTTTGTCTCCCCAACTAAATTGCATGCTCCTAAGCTGAGGCAGAGATTCTATCTACTTCTTTTGTGTCTTCCTCAGTGCACAGTGTGCTGTTCAAGGCTGTAAATGCACCAGGCTTTCGGTAAACGCCGGAGGAATGGAAGGCTCAGATTCAGCAGCCTTCTCTGCCTGCCTAGGAAAGGCAATTTTGAACTTGATACTGAATTTCAACAAAATTTGATCGGTGGCCATAGATAAATCTCTTCCCTGAAATCTTGCCATGGTACCTATGCCAAGACAAGAATCCAGTCTCATTTAAGCAGAAAAATCTTATGCTGGTTTTTTTAGCAGGGTGATTCTGTTCATCCATGTAAGTGATTAGCATATTGCAATTGCTGCTTCTGATGTGAAATGCAAGGGGATCCTGTTAGTCTCTTCCTGTATAGAATTTGGCCATTTATTTTTGCACTTTGCCTCATGCCTGCTAACTAGATGTAATGCTGAGATCAGAATTCCACCTCTTCATCATATTTCCTTTGTCTTTTTTTTTCTCTAGAATAGTTTTCATGAAATCTACACGAATATATGTGGTGATTCCCACATTATCCACCAATTGATTTCTGATTTCCCAGAATGCAAGCAAAGAAACTCATAAGGGCGACTCAAGCTAGTGTCTCCTGCAGATGGTCAGAGTTGGATATCCTCTAAAATGCTTGTCTCTCATGAATTCTCTCATTGTTTCTGAAATTGAGGCAAGACTCAGTGACTTATAACTTAGAAGGTCAATCTTTCTCTTTCTACATTCCTAAAAAAGATGGTATAATATTGGCCACTTTCCATGGAGTATGATAGTTACATAAAAATGATAAATTACATTATTTTGCTACTGCTTCAGTTATTTCTGCCTTGAGTCCCTCTGACAAATGTCCTTCAATACTGATACTACATTCCAGTTTAATTTCTCAAGTGACCCTAACATTTTACTTTTATTATTATTGTCACTGTCGTTGTTATTGTTAACATACCACTGAACAGAGAGCCTCTTCATATTTTCTTTTTCCTTTTAACATTTACTTCACATTTACGGAGGCCTAGACCTTGCATCCTTCAAGGTCGCTAATGCCACCTTCCTGATGACACATGAGGCAGGTTGAGGTTGTCCTCAGGGGACAGTGGTTGTAGACTCTCCATGAGCCTTAGCATGTTTACTTAAATCAATTTCAAAATGGTACCATAAAACTCCCAACATCTGGCTGCTAAAACTTGGGTCAATTAAAAAAGTGAATGTCTCTTCTATTCCTAAAAGTATTCAGCTAGAACACTGGCACCCCCATTACCACAACATCCCACTTGGGAAACTCTATTCTTTTCTGCTGCAAATTACCCCTTCCCCCATTTCCAACAACTGCACACCAACTTCTTCATTTGAAAACAATATAATTACTAAACAACAACAACAAAAAACAAGCATTTGAGGAAAAACTGAAGTAGACACCAAATTTGAGTCACACACTTGCTTTTAATAAGAATTCCACTTTCTAAAATGATCTGGCATTTACTGGCACACAAAGGCAGATTTTCCGCTCATATTCCAAAGTCTGTGCCTTTTCATGAAGTAAAATAGTATAAACTAGATCCCAAAACATAGAATAGGGCCCCCTTAGAGAGTAAGCAAGTTAACATTTACTTTTCAGACTATAAATTCTAACGCTATAATCTACTCTTAACTCTTATGGCATCTTATACCAGTCACTTAATTCCAACTGCTGGAAAAGGAAGTAACCGGGGAGTCACACTTGGCAGAGAAACCAAAATGGACTGTTATTGTGGTTAACTTCAGAGAGGGAATTATTCAGACCACATTTAAAACCCTTCCAATTCACCACCCAGGTCACATTAGTCTACACCCTTTTCTTCAACCACTTCCATCACTTGCTCAAGTCCTGTGTGTGTCTGTGTGTATTTAATATGTTATTGTGAATTCTAGCTCTGTTCCTCACTAGTAGTGTGATTTTGTGCAAAATTACTTAACTCTTAGAGCCTTGTGGTCTATATTTTTACAACTGTAATACTATCTATCTCATAGAATCATCGCAAAGCTTTCATTATGTAAACCATCATGTACTGGTCAGACACATCCCATACAATCCGTAAGTGAAATATATCAGTCACAGAGGTCACAGTCAAAGGATTAATATATTTAATGGACTAATTCTCAGGAAAAAAGGAAGAAAAGGGATATGACTAAATTCTGCCCACCGGTCCCAGGGCAAGCATGTAAAATGGTCTGTGGTAAATGGCCTGAACATGAAGGAGTGTGTGCCTGCTGAGAATTCCTATGTTAAAGCTATAGCCACCCTCTCCTCTCAAGGGAGAGTTGCAAGGCCTCAGGAGCTCTCATGCTCAAAAGGCAGTAGGTACAAGCCACTTGATGAAGATTACCTCCAGAAGACTGAAGTCCTTGAAGAACAAGGCTGGTAAGAATGGGGGTTGTGAGTTGCCCAGCACACTGGGTCTTGAGTCTAGAACGATCTGGATGCAGTGGAGAACAAGAGAGGGAAACGGAACTTGAAGGCAGCACACCTAAACCAGTCCTTCATCGTTCCTTCCACATTTTATTTTCTCTTCCTTGACCCCAATCTAGATCTTCTACATTTTGTTGTCTCTTTCTGACTTCACTGGACATGATGTAGAACTGAAATAGCTTGTATTACTTACGAGTATACTTACGAGTATAATTATTATACTTCTAAAAACCTCATATTACTCTTATTCTTTATATTTTAAAAGTGTCAGTTAAATGTATATGTCTTCTTCTTGGAAAAATATAATTAATGAAGCCATTTCTAAGTTACTACTTTTGGAACTCAATCTATTCCTCCTCCTCCAGGAATAAGAAAAGATTCACATCCCCACATGACCCTTACCAACTTTTCTTCAATCCTGTTGTGCACTCCCTTTTAAAAAGCAGCCAGCCTTTTATGGCTCTTCTAATATCTAAACTTTACCTAAAGAATGGCCAGCTTTGGGGTACCTGGGTGGCTCAGTCAGTTAAGTGTCTGCCTTTGGCTTGGGTCATGATACCGGAGTCCCAGGATCCAGCCCCATGTTGGCCTCCCTGCTTCTCCCTCTCTTTCTCTGTCCCTCCTCCCAGCTCATGCTCTCTTGCTCTCTCACTCTCTCTCAAATAAATATAATCTTAAAAAGAGAAATGGTCAGTTTCCCTAATGACCCAGTTTTTTTTTTTTAAGAAGATCCTGGGATATTTAAGTGACCTAAATGGCTTGTCCAAAGTTACATGACAACTATTAAAACATATGTTCTCTACATAGGCCACCCATTCAGTCACACTGCCTCTTGAGAGGTTATGATGCAATCTGCAAATCACGTACAGCCAAGTGATCTTTTAGTAGATTAAATGTTTCTGGGAACTTGACCTTCCCCTAACTTCCCTCCTCCTTCCTACCATTTACCAATACATTCAAAACCTTTTTCATAAATTTTAAAAGCCCATAGCTATTCTTTCTAAGTTGGAAACAATTATTATTAAAATCTATAAGCTTACTGATGCTTGAAAAAGAGGAGAACTCTAAATCAAATTTAGTCTGGATTCTCCCTGCTAAACAAAGAGAATTCTAATGCTTTACTAACAAGCTAGTGGAAGTCCAATAAAATAGTCACTAAATATGTAAGATAATAAACAAATAATCACCACTTAAATGTTTGTTATTGAGTACTAACTTTCTGAAGTACTCAATTATCTGATGGGGGCAGATCATCAAAACTGAAAAATTTCTGAAGGTAACTACTGTAAGCATCAATTAGATATGAATCAGTAAGATTCACAGAATACCTTCTATATCCCAATTGCTGATGTCTGGAACATAAAAGGGTTCTTAATACATGCCTATTAAATTTCCAATTAATTTATAATAATGACCCTTAAAATACTGTTTTAAGAAGAAGAATATACTTTCTATGCCTTCTAGAGCTCAGAGGCTGCCCAAAAAGAAATAAATGTACAAATAAAATATAATACAGTGATAGGTGCTAATAACGAGTCTTATATCAAGATCAGCAAACAATTGGTTCTTCCTAGGAAGGATGAGTAAGGGTGTGTCATAGAAAGTATCAGAGGGAAAGACCTAAGGAACAGATCCTTGAAAAATGAACAGAAGTCATATTATGATAGTACATAATTCTACTCTGCTACCAAGCCTTTTTAAAACCCTAAACTGATTAAGCTACTTCACTGCTAAAACCCTTACATGTATTCCAAATACAGAAAAATCTCCAAATTTTTTAGCATGCCATTCCAGACACCTTCTGGTCTTTACCAACTCTCAGGTCATATTTTAGTCTTCTGCTTCCCCATGTATCATCCACACTTGATGCCTCCAAGTCTTTGCACATTGTGTCCCCCTTTTTTTCCTCCCCAAAGTCCTTCATGTTGAGGTAATGTGCCTGTTAGATTCATGAAATACATGAAGGGATGCTGACCTATTTAGCCTACCCCCCTAATCTTCAATATACTGCTTGACACTCGGTTGAGTAAACTAAATGAGTAGGAAACAATTGGTCTATAAAACTAAGGAAGTGTACAAAGAAGAAAGACTAGCCATGCCCCTTCGGTGAAGAAACATACATTAGAAGTCAAACAGACACACCTTTGGTGGCCAACAAAAAGAGGAAGAGGGTTAGGTGTATTAGTCCTGGCCTGAAGTTAAGGCTCAGTTCTGCTTCCTTTACTTCCCGGTGGAATATTTGGAAATGGGAGGGAGTAGATAAGAGAGACTATTTTAGTCAGAATTAATTTGGGGGTCTCTCCTACAAAGGGAAGAAATGTTCGGTAAGGGCCCGGAAGCAGGCCCCCAGTTTGCAAGCTGGAGGCCAAGCAGCTTTTAATGACCTTTATACATAAGCTGTCTTTATATTCCTGGATGACACCTATTTTAGGAATTCATTTTCTTTTCTGACACCATGACTGGAGTATCAACAGAAAAACTAAATTTGAGAGGCATGATTTTAATTTATAGTCATGTTGATGCAAAGAAGGACTGAAGAAGGTAACTTGTCATATCCCTTCTAGCTCTAAAATTCTATGATTCTATAACAATATGGCTTTTATATCAAGGGATATCAGAAGAGTAAATGAAACCCACACTGTAACCTGTTAACCTACAGATAGCCTCTTGCTAGAACTAAAATTAGTCATCATGTGATAAAGGGCCCCTTTGTCATATTCTTTTGCTTTAAGCAGGTAAAGAAATAGCCCATTGTCAACTAAAGAATACCATGGGATTTTTTTTTTAAAAGACTTAGAATGGCCCCCTTCTTTCTCTCCTAAACGTTAATTACTAACATACTAAAATAGTATATTTTTACAAATTAAATATGTAGCATGCCAGAAAGAATCACTTAAGAAAGAGAAAAGTCAAGATGTAAGGAACAAGCAAAACCCTGAGGGAAGGGATACAAATGCATGCATTTTATAATAGGGACCCAAAAAAATAAGACAAAACCAGGCACCTTTTTAAAGGGGGTGCAGGAGGAGAAAACTGTTCTCTTAGGGCACCACCTCCCTCACCTTCTTCCATCTCCCTCTGCCCCAAGCGTTGTTCCTCACTCTTGAGTTTATTTTCCACAATGGCTGCTTCCCTGGGATTTACAGTGATTTAGCTTTATATAATTGCAAGTCTGATTACATAATTCACCATATTTTTCTCCAGCACAGTTAAAATACTACATGGCTTCACTTTTAATGGAGGACTGCTTCATCAATTGGGGTGACACAAAACTATAGTTTTACAATATTTTCTTTTTCCTCTATTAAATGCTTATTAGAATAACACACACAAAAAAGAACAAAGAAAAACTAAGTGCTTTCCTTGTCTCTCATAAGCATGTAAAGGTGTAGGAAAACGCCTGCTTGTTCTTTCTCTCCGTCTCCCTCTGTCTCTCTCTAGCTTCTGTATCTCTCTCTCTTCTCAATAGGGCATTCCATTATATGGCATCTGCTTCCTTGCAAAACTTGGTTAACCATGTACCCATGGAAAGCATCAACTCTGTCACTTTGTTAACGGAGTCTGTGATATATTTTTGCTGAATCTGTGCTCCCTCAACTAAACCCAGTTCTGAGTAGGAAGAGAAATCAAACCTCTCTGAATATGTTTGGCAGAAGGAAAGTAATATTCAGGAAACATGGCTTCCTACATATTCTTAATCATGCTTTTTAATCTACATTATTTCCCATCTAAAGGCCCATGATCTTCCTTTTCATTGGCTAACACAGATTTTTAAATATATGTTCAATATTAACAAAACTCATAGTTTTAAGAGAGGTTGCTGCGTGGAGGGTCATTACAGATAAATTAACCAAAGAAAATATAAAACAAGAGCGTAGATATGTAATATATCCTCTATATCTTATTTTCACATGTTCCACTAGTTCTACTTTTAAAGTTTCTTTTGAAGAGCTACGTTTTTGGTTTTAACAGGGTGATTGGGTTCAAAGCATCATATCTCAGGGATTAAAATAATGATTTATTTGGACTTAGGACCAAAATTGGTTCACAAGGAATTAGCCAAAAGACAGAGGCCACTGAAATTTAAGGGAAAAAAAATCATATGCCTGCATGAGAGCAAATTAAACCTGTTCTCAGGAGGGGACTATTGACCAGTGCAGATACAAACACCCCTGCACAAAAAGTGTTAAACCTGCCAATATCTGTGACCAGAAGTTGGCAGTGCTTCATTAACTAGCACCAAAACCTCACAAACGAAAGCAGGGATAATAGTATCTGACCTTTCTGACCTAAGATTAAGTTCAATGACTCTTTACTGATCCAGGGATTGAGTGAACCAAAGGTCACAACCAGGATCATGGACACTTCTTGCTTTCTAAGCCTTTACCCTATAGAATGCAAAGACACCATACTGATCATTGTCAAGATTGCTAAGTTTCTACAGTGTGTTTTCAATTAAGTAAATAAAATGTGGTAATTAAATCAAGATTGCGTAATATGTTTTTGATTTGTAATCTCATTTAAATTAATTAACTGACTCAATCCTTGTTTAGTTTTTAAACTGGCCTAGTTAGGGAAAGAGTCCCCGGGAGCAAATCCAGCTTTCTATCTTTAAAAACAAGGCAAAGCAATCTGGCATACTTAAAATTTTTTTTAATGCACCAGGAAAATATAAATACAGAGGCAGGGGTGTTAGTGTAGTGGAGGGAGGAGTTTTATGGCATGATTTTGACTAAAAAAATAGTTCTTGCACTAGAGAGAAATAAACCAAGACATTATTTATTCAAAACATTTCTTTTCCAATTTTATGAAGATTGCATGTTTGTTGGAAGCAAAACATCTCCAGCTGTATTTTAAGTTTCTGAAGAGAGTTGTAAGATTTATAATCTTTCATAAATGCTGCCCATATCTCATAATATTAGATGAACACGCCACTGCGTACTTTAAGGAAAAATTGGCCAATACGTTTTGCCACATGAAAACAATGAAGTACTTTCCAAAGCCCAGCCAGATCCAGTAGGAAAAGATGAGATGAATGTCCTGTCTTTCCCATCTGGGAGACATTGTGGATTTTAGCTATTCTATATAATATACATTTTTTTTTCCCTTGGAAACCAAGAAACCTGCATTTTATAGTAAGGTATGTAGTGCAAAGAGAATGTTGGTGAAATATGAATCTGAAAATGAAAACCAGAACGTCATCAGACTCAGGAACATAATTATAGAGGCAAGTTGAAAAAAATCAACGTAAAATTTCAATATAAACCAAATGCAACGTATCTATGATCATATTAGTCTTAGATTTTCTCTTAAAAGGAAAGCATGGAAAAAAATAAATGCTCTCTTATCTCCAAAGCCCTGAATAGCACTTGTTACATTGTCTGACATGGTGACTGACTTATCTGTTTTATTTTGTCCAAGGGTTTTCATGGATTAATCTAAATCCTACAGGTGCCACAGTCCTGTGGACACATGGCCCCTTTGTGCTAGCTAGGTCGTTCCATGTATTTCTCCAAAACTTAATATCATATTGTATATCTAGATTAAAACCAGATACAAGACTTTCTAATATTTTGTTGGCAATTTTTCTTTTCAGGGAGCAGGCTGTGTTTTCTCAAAACTGTCTGGAGAGTCAGAACGCCTGGGTCCCATTCAGTAACTGCCAACCACTTGTACTCTGACCCTAAGCAAACCACTCATGCCTCAATCAGTTTTCACATTGCCCAATCATTTAAAACCAGATGAGAAAAAGGTACAAATTTTTAGCCTTAGTCATTTACAACAGGAATAAGAGGGGGAAAATAACTTCACACAACAGTGAAAATATGCACAAGTATTTGTGGAGAAAGACTAACATACTTTTTTTTAAGATTTTATTTATTTATGAGAGAGAGAGAGAGAGAGAGAGAGAGAGAGAGAGAGAGGCAGAGACACAGGCAGAGGGAGAAGCAGGCTCCGTGCAGGGAGCCTGACGTGGGACCCGATCCCGGGACTCCAGGATCACACTCAGCTCAAGGCGACGCTAAACCGCTGAGCCACCTGGGCTGCCCTAACATACTTTTTAAAAATACATTTTAAAGTTTAGTTTCCCACTTTCACTCCTCTCCCAGAAGCCCCACTTAATTGGTCCTCCTCTGTTTTCACTATACACTTCCCTTTGAAAACACTAACAACACTGGAAATTAAAGGACTAGGTTGGTTAGGTTATAAAATTCATGAGGTCAAGATACATGGAAGTCTTATTTACTACTTAGCATAATTCCTGGCATATTAGTAGGTGCTCAATCAACACCTGTGAATAAATGACCATTATTTTACAGTAGACAAGACCTTGATGGCTGCTCTAACTTAAGGCATTTTTCACCTTCCTCAAATTATAATTGCCAGTAATGCCAATCCTAGTTATTATTTGTCTGAGGATTATCTACATGTATTCTATTTTTTTAAAAACCTCTCTCCAAATACAAATTAGCAACTGATTCAGTCATTGACTGAAGTCATATTCTTATTTGAAAAGTGCTCTTTTTATCATAGACAAGAGTTCCTAAAAAGAAAATTTTTACTTGAATAGATTTCTCTGTTATGCCAGGTGAAAAGATACTTTGCCAAATCATTAAAATATTTACTTTTAAAGCATCATACAAACTTACAGAAAAGAACTGAATGGGTTTTTTTATGTATCTTATTGGCTATATATGATGGATAACTACTAGCCTTTGCTTTATTATTATTTTTTTATTTTTTTTTTTTATTTATGATAGTCACAGAGAGAGAGAGAGAGAGAGAGAGGCAGAGACACAGGCAGAGGGAGAAGCAGGCTCCATGCACCGGGAGCCCGACGTGGGATTCGATCCCGGGTCTCCAGGATTGCGCCCTGGGCCAAAGGCAGGCGCCAAACCGCTGCGCCACCCAGGGATCCCCCCTTTGCTTTATTATTAAATCTATGACAATACATTCATAGAAAATAAATGTTATGTATTTAATCCAGGGGTGCACAATAATTAGCAGAAAAATAAAGACAAAAATAATATGCCTCCTACCACAGTAAGGCAGATTTGCATTTCAGACATTCAGTACTCCTATTTTTATAAAATAACTTTATCATGAAATTGGAGGAAAAAATCAGAAAAGTCACTTGATGGAATAGGAAGCGTGTGGATGTGGCAGAGAGAGGAGCGGTATTCAATGTCCTAACAATTCCTTGATAAGTGGTTCAAAGAAGTTCTGTCCCCATGTTTTCAGGGCAAAAGCTAGTTTACCAGGAATTAGACTACCTAAATAATACATCACGTGAATGAACATTTTCAAAAAAGGATAAAATGAGGAAACAAACAAGGAGATAGTAATTTCCTCCTGCAAACTAAAATTGTGCATGAGAAGAATGTCACTCAATTTTACTGATAAGATAAATACAAATAAAAAAAGCCCAGCTAATATGATTTTTATCTTTTTTTTTTTTTTTTGAGAGGGAGAAAGAGAAGTAGGCATGTGGAGAGTCACAGGGAGAGAGAGGGAAAAGATCAAGCCGACTTCATACTCACCACTGAGCCCAACACAAGGCTCGATCTCACAACCCTAAGGTCATGACCTGAGCTGAAATCAAGTCAGGATGCTCAACTGACTGAGTCACCCAGCACCCCTGATTTTACCTTTTTTTCTAAGGGAAGGTCAGGATTATTCTAATGAGTAGGATAATATTTTTGAAGGAACTCTAAAAAGCTTATAACCCAAGAGAAATATGAAGATTTGTTATAATCCAATGTGACAATATTCTTTCAAATGTCATTTGTAAAACAATGTTAAAAATACAGGTTATTTTAACCAAGAATAATAAAGAGCCTGTTATAGAAGCCTATCATGGAATCCACTATTCATGACTATGATTATTTGGGAAATGAGAACAAATGAGGAGAGGTATGTCCATTTGTTATATTCAGTTTATTTTTTTTTAATTTTAATTTTTATTTATGATAGTCACAGAGAGACAGAGAGAGGCAGAGACATAGGCAGAGGGAGAAGCAGGCTCCATGCACCGGGAGCCCGACGTGGGATTCGATCCCGGGTCTCCAGGATCGCACCCTAGGCCAAAGGCAGGCAGGCGCTAAACCGCTGCACCACCCAGGGATCCCTGCTATATTCATTTTAAAGAAGGGAATCAAGACTAGTGTGCAGAGCCACGTACCATGTGCTCAGCCATGTACCATGTGCTCAAAATACCTTCCATTTTGTCATTTTGCTCAATTTATCTTTAGCAGAGAGTCAAATGGACTCCTATGATTAAAAATCTCTAAGCTTAGAATAAAAAGTATGAAAAAGAACCAGTTTCTGTATAATGTCTCATCCATATGTCTTAACCCTGAATGGTATCAAACCTAGGTAATTTTATACATCAAATGCCTTCCAGATGTGACAAAACTTTAACACAGACCGACTTCAAGTTTTTTACTGCAGACTCATCTCCCATGCTCATAAAGATTATTTTTACTGCACATACATTACACATAGCTAATGTTCAATTTTCCAAATTGATTATTATGCTGCCATTTCAAGACTGACAATGCATTCCAATCAAAAAACAAAGTATGCTGCATACTGAGCCTCCAAAGAAATCACAGAAAAAACAAGAAACCACAACATCATTTCCAAGTTGTAGGCAGTGCTTGATGACAAGGGCAGTTGAACTTCCCTTGTCCATTCTCAGTACCTCCAGAAGATGGAAGAGGGGAAGGTGAGGTCATCAATGATTCTTTGTCAGAGTTAACCATCAACAGAATGATTGAGCCTGTCACCTGTTGTTTTTGGTTTTAAAGATTTGTTCTAATTAGAGAAGATCAAATTCTTCCTGACATTTAAAGGATGTTGAAATTTGAAAATTAACCAAAAATATTATTCATGGAGAATTTTCAAAAGCATCTAATAATAATGCTATAATGACAAATCATAAACTAAATTTTCCAGTAGGATAAAAAAATTAGTAACTCGATGCCAATAAAAAAACTAGTATGATAAACTTTGGATAATATCATACAAACACAATCCCTCCCATGAAATTAATGCTCTGATCTTTACCTCAATTCCATCTCTCCACCCCATCTCAAAAATCAGAATTGCCAAGTAGTTGTAACTTGTCCTCAGAGCCATCCCTCACTCTTTTCCTGCAAACTACATTTCCCAGCTCTGTTAACAACTGGCTTTGGGCTAGGTCCAACCAACTGGAAGCACAGGTGGGAGTCTGGGAAATTGGAAGGCAAGAAGAAAGGAGAGGGAAAGTATGTCTTCTCTCTGCTTTGACAGGTTTCTCCAACTGGTGGCCAGGAATCCTTTGTGGTTCTAGCTTCCAATGGATGGGCCCCTCTCTCTGTGATCCCCATTCAGCTCTGATAGTTGTGGCTCAAGGACTGTGGTAACATCACCTTCTCCCCTGACCCCTGCAGCCTTAGTTGAGGTAGTATGTTCCTGCTGGTGGCTAATGTCTGAGTAGCCTCACTGCCCATTTGGCTTCTTGCCTGTTCTAACATCATTGTAATTGCCCCCTATCCTGCCCTCATAAAAGCCTTTCTACTGGATGCTCTGATAGAAACTCTATTTTCCTGGACCCTGACAGATATATGTGCTTGCTGAAATTTGACATATTCATCACTCTAACATAAATGTCAGGTAATAGAGTTAACAGTATTAGACAGATTAAATATAATACCATTCAGAATTTAATAAATTTCAAGTAGTTGTTATGATTCTCATTTAAAAAATGTGAGAAAGCACTGTCACCATTCAGCACTAAGTATGAAGTCCTATATCCCAAAGTCTTACGTAATGTATGACACCAACATATAATCAAGTTGAAAAAAAAAAAGACTAATTACTTAGATTTTCAATGCCAGCTCAAAATACATCTCTTCCAAGAGATCTGATAATCCTACACACCCATCCACGTTTACTATTTCTCCTTTTTACCATTTTATAGTCAGTCTCTCTATCCAACAAATTTGATACCTGAATTTTTTTCCTGTGTAAATGACTTTTCTACAAACATGGCTATTTGCTTCTTGACTGGATCCATTGAGTCTGATTATCTTTATATAACACATTTATTTATATGTCATAACACAACTTTGAATTGCTTATCAGTTGTCTGCATAGCTAACAATATCATGTAGGGAAAATAAAAAAGATTGCCTTAAATATACACCAAAATACATCAACATAAGAATAATACATATTTGAAAGGAGAAATAATTTCAACATTACTCTGTTTTCTCTAAGAAATCGTTCACAAGACCTCACTTGACATCCGGCATTTTCACATAGGAAAATTCATTAAATAAGAATAGACAAAAGTATTTTCTTTGATCAGAACTCTAATTTATGAGGCTTTCCTAGATTTCTCCACAAATACAAGACAACACAAAAATACTGATGTCCTTATGCATAAGGAAGTATATGAACTCACAGTGCCAAAACTTTATAATCACAAATGAAAATTATGTGGATTGACATGATGTTTTTCAGTGTGCTTGATTAACAGCCCCATTAGAGGGAAGTAACACCAAGGAAAACACAGAACATCAATTCAATGGCATTTTTCCTGATGACACTTTAACAGATGACACTGGTGGTAGGTGGGCACACTCGGCTACCAGCATTGTACCATGTTACAGTGTCCCTCTGTTTCCTTTCAATCGTTTTGAACTCTCCTGCCCACTCCCTCAAGCTTTAGTTTCATGAGTCTTTTAAACCTTATTATCCTAGTTTATGATAGCTAGCACCAAATATCATATGGAGATTGTATCAACTAAAAAGTACTGTTTACTGAAATTTTGAAACCTGAGCCTCCTGTCAATCTATGTCACTTAAGGCAACATTTACAAATTTAATTAAATAAATATTTATTGAAAAAAGAAAATAAGTGACAATCTAAATAGGCATAACGTGATTATGAAGGAGGCCTAGCCATAATTTCCACCGTTTGCATCCTCCCTCCTTCCCTTTTATTTCCAATGAGAAAACTATAATGCATGGACATACCAAAAAGTAACATTCAGTGTGATGGAATACATGTTACACAGACGTTGAAAACCACAGGAATAATGCTGACATAAAATAGAAACAATCCTTTAGTGTCTCTGGCAATGGGGGTAACAGGCAGGAAGCATAATGCCAGAGAGAAATTGACTCTAAACCCTAACCAGTTTTTTACTGTGAATATATTATTATTTTTTATAGTAATCTGTTTTTTAAGTTTATTTTATTTTATTATTTTAATTTTTATTTATGATAGTCACAGAGAGGGGGGGGAGGCAGAGACATAGGCAGAGGCTAGAAGCAGGCTCCATGCACCAGGAGCCCGATGTGGGATTCGATCCCTGGTCTCCAGGATTGCGCCCTGGGCTAAAGGCAGGTGCTAAACCTCTGCACCACCCAGGGATCCCCGAATATATTATTTTAAACTTAAATTTTAATTATGAGTTGCAGTCCAAAAAAAGGCAGCAAGAAAATATCACCAGTTCTTTCAATGTACTCTATTATGTGGATTCCGTGATTTAAGAACCATCACATAGGAATATATAACTCCATTAAAGCCAAGATAAAACAAATGAAATTGAATTGTTTGCATTATCCTAAACAGATAACTGAAATTATGACAGATATAACACCCAGAAATTGGTTTAAAGAGGCACCCACCTAGAAATAGGGGGACAGAGATTAGTGGAGACTACTAATCTCCACCTTCAAACAATGTATTTGAAGATATGGCTGGAAGCCAACAAACACAAAGTCTCCATCCACTTAAAAATGGCATGGCAGATAAAGTGCAACAAAATAACATGGAAATAGTTACAAGTAAATTTTTTATTTACTTTACAAGTAAATTTACAAGTAAATTATTTATTACCAGAGATGGGTTGTACCACCTCAAGGGAGTTTTCTCCAACCATCCCCACCCGGAAAGGTTAAATCTCAACATGTGGTATCCCCTGGACTTCTCACACTGTGCTACACCTGGCCGGGAAGGAAACTGTATTCTCCTAGGTCTGCTTAAACCTTGATGTGTTGGCTGAGGATGCCAAGGCAGGTAGAGAACGTGCGAACTGTGGTGTCTCTCTGCCCAAGAACTGGACTGAAACCATTAGTTTCCTTCATAGATACGTTTCAACTGCTGGAAGAGGTGAAGGATGTTCGGCACCACCGACGAGGCAGAAGCAAGGTTTGATGTTATAGTTTCCATCACCGACCTGCATAGCTGTACCTACCAGAGGGGTCCCAGCCCTTCTCCCGCCTGTGACACGGTTTTAAAAATGAAATAAAGAGCCACAGCTCTTTATAGGAAAATTATGCTTGTCATTCTACATCTTGTGGACAGAATATTAGATTTTTTTTTAACAAAAAAACTATACTTCCCTCTATCTAAGGAACTCAAGGACATAAAATCTACATCTAAGAAATACTTCAATGAAGGAAAGATAGGATAAAAATCTAGTTAATTTTGAAAGGATATGAACCAGAGAAGTAATTTTCCCTCAAAATGATAACTTTTATTTTTGCTTGGAAATAATAAACTATAAATAGGAAGACTTTACTGTGCTGCTCCATCATTCTTGTTTCTGTAGACTTGTTTGCTCAATGGCAATCTCCATGACTGCAATGAAGTCGGGTTTCACACACAACTTGAATACGAAGGTTAGGATACCCCCATCTAGATTCCAAGCCAAAGCTTCCTCCTCACATTAGGCTCCCATTCAAAGTGACCGGTGTGTTGTTAAAGTGACAACACTGCTCAGCTTTCTTTTTTCACTGGGCTGGAATCCTTTGTGGCATTATGGTATGTACCTCATGCCATGCCCTGAAAACCAAAATACAAAAGACACCACAAAGGGGGGAGAAAAGAGCCCTGGAATCCAGCGAGGCCATTTGAAAGGAAAAGGGGAATGCTTAAGAAAACTTTCCTTTAAAAAAAATACGTTTACAGTAAGAAAGCAATAACTGAATGTTCTCTAATTAATATCACCCAGCAATGATCAAAACTAGAATAAATAGCTGATACAATTCATTCGACTGGAAGAGAATAGCACTTGTCTCCTCTGCCCACTTTTGCCCCATTTAGTGGGGCTCAAAGCACTCTTACAAGATGGATGTTTTCTTCCCATGTTATTTTACACACAGGTTCACGTTGGTTGAGCTTTTATTTTCTGTTCACCTGTTTATCTTTAAGCTGATTCGTTCTCAGTTTAACATTCATTAAGCATTAAGACACAACAAGAAGCGCACTGATGATGAGATGAGGTCTCAAGGCCATTACTCTTCCCAGGAGACTGACAGGGAAGATGGATGATAAATGGGAAGATCACTTCGTTTACTTGAGTTAAAGGGAAGGAATATGAACTTACTCTAGAACTCTGAACATCAGAGACAGCTTTACAGCCCTGTGTATTTGTGCTTTGCCTAACAGCTCATTTTTCTGTTAAAAGGCAAGATCAGATAAAATTGTGGGCATTTCTGATTTTTCAGATCCCAGTTACTGGAAAGGGGATTCTTCTTCAAAGGAGGGAATGCCATCACTCTGGATGTCCCCCAACACCAGCACACTGGACACTTGGGAAGCCAACAGCCCTCCACCAAAATACACCACCTTTAATCACAAAGCAAACAACAGTAATTAAGAACATCAAGTTAATTGTGTCTCCTCCCCAGAGAATGCATCCTCCAAGGCTCCCTGAAATCAGGTTGGAAGATTAGTAGCAATTTTACTCCCACATCTCATACACCCAGAAAAGGGGGGGGGGGGCTCAATACATCACACCCACCCGGAGAACTATGGAGTCCAAAGTGAAAACCTTAAAAAAGAGAAAAGAAAAGAATAAAGAAAATCAGAGTGCTTGGTTAAGTTTTGTGTTTGGCAGTTTATTTAACCAAAGCAACTTTGATCTTTGGCTTCTCAATCTGTTCCCAGTTTGCTTTCAACCTCCTAGAATTCTTTAAGAATTGTAAGGAGCCATAAGATGCTTAAGTGTGTTATTTTATTTAGAGTTATAAATGTGATTTTTCATTAGTCCTTCATTAATGATCAAGAAAACTGATCATTTGGGCCCAATCAACCCGAATTTGCAAATCCATGTCATGGCCATTAGAATAAGGAGACACTGACAATAAGGCTCTTTCTTACCTTCCATTTGTACTAAGTGATAAAGATAGCAACAATACCTTTACAATTTTCAAAGCACTTTCACCTACATTATTTTGCAATCCTAAAAGAGAGCTTGTACTTTATTCTCATCCTTTACAATGGCCAGGAAAGAATGTAGCTTGATAACTTGCAGAGTAACAGGAAACCTTGATTTTTCGTTGCAGTTCCCCTACTGAGTTTCTTTGTGACCTCTGGGATGTCACTTAACCTCTTTTGGCCTCAATCGCCTATCTCAAACGAGCTATAATAAAACTTTTTTATTCCAGTCCACCGGGTATTAGAACAATGAATCTGATAGGATGTTTCTAACGAGCTTTGATCTCTATAGGGAAAGTTGCCATAAAAATAAAGACATTGTTATTATTCTAATTGAGTTATTTGCAAATGGAGTTTCTTGATAGAGCCCAGTCCTCACACTACAGAAAAGAAAATTCTGCCCGTCCTCAAGGGTACAATTGCCTCATGGCAATTATACCCATAACCACATTTCCTTATTACTGTTATAAAAGACTATGGTTCAAGGGGAGGCAAGGGGGGAGTTCAAGAAAAAAAAAATGCTGTTTCTTTTCAATGGAAGATGCTGAAGTTGCAAATTTGGAACCCAAGGCTATAGGTAAACTTTGACAGAACATATGTTCCAAATTAGTGTAGTGTTTGTTAGTCGTGTCAGAGAGGCAGAGGTGTCCTGAGGCTGCAGCTTTCCACCAAATTTTGGAAGTAATTTAGGAAAAGAAATGGTAAAATCACAAAGGCAACCTGGGCCCATCTTTAGGAATGCTACCAACCAAAGACTAAAAAAAGGTTCAAGGCTATCCCATTCTTCCCCCTTTTTTTTTTTAAGATTTTATTTATTTATTCATGAGTGACACAGAGAGAGAGACAGAGAGACAGAGAGAAAGGGGCAGAGACTTAGGCAGAGGGAGAAGCAGGCTCCATGTGACCTGGGACTCGATCCTGGGTCTCCAGGATCAGGCCCTGGGCTGAAGGTGGTGCTAAACTCCTGAGCCATCAGGGCTGCCCAGGCTATCCCATTCTTATCATCATTTAAAAATAACATATTACAAGATATAAAAGGCACAAATCAAACTGAGCTTAGGAAGTATATACTAAGGACAATTTTCCATGAAAAGCCAAAAGGGAGTACTAGGGCTGTAGGGGCCAAGGGCAGGCCACCCCCAGATGGGTCACTTTGGCATGAGCAGTATTTTTGAGTTAAAAACAATCAAAACCCACCAGATTAAGGAAAAACTCTGTACCTGTCCCTCAACTGCCTGCATGTATCAGGAAGAGGGCTATTAACAGAGATTCTCTTTACCTAAAAAACATACCTGTATAATAGGGCAACTTTTGCTTTCCAAACATCCCCTTTCACCTTCCTGCTGATGGTCCTTCTCTCTTTTGTATCCTTATCTCCCTACCCCTCTCCTTAGCTCATACAAGCATCGTGTTGCTAAACATTTTTGGAATTTCCACATCTGTTGGATTCCTCATAGGTGTGCTATTAAATTTTATTTTTCTACTGTTAATCTGCCTCATGTCAATTTGATTCTTAGTCCAGCTAGAAGCCTTGAAGGAAGAGGTATTTATTCCTCCCCAACAGGGCAATGAGTCTACAGGCAGAACATGCAGTCTCCTGTTAAATGCTAGCAACCACGAACATTAGCATGTGGCTCAGTGTTAGGCACTTTAAGGGCTCCATATTCCTCACATGGTATTTTTTCAAGGTAGAGAAGAAAATTGTTTTGCATTATGAAATGTTGGGAGACACTGAACTTTCCTTTAATGAGAGGTATCACTGGGCCCGTCACACCACGCACCTCCATGAAACGATGTTCACAGTGCAGGCTACAGGGAGCAAGCCCTCCAGATTTGTTTAGTACAAAACTCCTGGTGGCTCTATGTGTCACTGAACAAGCCTTATTAAAAAATCTTAAAGTTTAAGGTTCAGAGAGGGGACAATTATTTAGATAAAGTTTTCTTATATTATTGGTATCTTTTAATTTAAACCTTCTGAAAGGTGTTTGTCATTGTTGTTGGTTTGCATGCAATCTAAAGAGTCCGATTAAGCTCTAGGTCTCCAAAAAGGTCAATTACAGGAGACTTGTGGGACAATGTGCCTGCCACGTGGTGACAATAAATGCTCCTTGCCTTATTTTCATTTCACATTCAGTGACACATTCAGTCCACAAATTTTAGTGAGTTTCAGAATCATTCAAGATGCTTGTTAAAAATTTAGATTTTTCAACCCACACTCAAGGGCTGTGCCAGACAGTCATACTGGGGCCAAGAGAATGGCAGTCTCAAAAGGCACCCCAGGTAACTCTTTTCTGCACTGTCCTCAGGTTGCTTACCAGGACGCTTGGTTGCAGACACCAAATTAGAAAGCAAAAAGTAGGATGTAGCTATAAAGTCTTAAAATAACAAACAAACAAACAAAAATGCAGCCCGTAAGCCAAGACCAGTTTCTACTACTCTCTCTCTCCCTGCCATGTGATGCACCAGGAGTCAGCTTCAGCCAAAAATCACATGTGTATAGTGAATCCTAAAAAGCAAACCAAATCCAAATCCACATTGAACCATTCTGAACTCTATCACACTTTGCAGAGCTTTAAATAGAATTCTACTAGAAACATCATACCCTGACTGGCCAAGGGATTCCTTGGGTTCTCCTGTTTTATCCAAGGGATCCAAAGTGACCCCAGGTTTCACTCTCTGCATGTTCAGTTGTACACTTTTCTCCAAGCCGAACACATAAGGATTAAAAAGAAAACACAAACATTGGCACAGGTGACTTGAGGTTACTTGACCTTTCCGAAGGAAGATTTTTGGCAATGGTGTCTTGGCAGTTCCCTGGAAGCCTAGGCCAGGACACAAAGAGGAAGACAGGAAGCCGGGAGCTGGCCATGTGTCCTTGGCAGGCAGCAGTGCGGCAGGGTGAACCACCTCATCCCTGCCAAACCAGAAACAGTGGGGAAAGCCCAGCTAATTGGCAAGTCGCAGCCGACTGCAGTGTACGTACATCCTTCCACTTTAAATGCCTGATAAAGTTAAATCCTTTGCCAGACCCTAATTAACTTAAACAAGGTCCGACTTTACTTTCAGAAACTAAATTTGCTCCTATTTGGGTTTCCTTGAGAAAGTGGTGAAGCAGCATCTTCAGACAGAAAAGGCTGGAGAGAGAGTAAAGATGGACTAGAGTCCATTATGCCCACAGACAGTTTACTTGTTGAGAGGGCCACAGACATTTGCATTTTTTATTTTACCTAGCAAGAACTCCACAGGCTCACTTACTTTCATTCGGTGGAAACTCCAAAGTTAACACTGCCTGTTGAGGATGCACTTCAGCAAGCTTGGAGGCTCTGGGCATTAAAAAAATGTTTTAAGACCCTTGAAGAGACCCCCAGGGAGGATACAGAGCTGCACCCAGTTGCAGTGAGCTATTGTTTTTACTTACAAGCTAGCTGGCTCAGTCACACTTTCTAATATAATCTGTGTGTACTAGCATAATATCACCACTTTCTGAGTCTTTTACTGCTAAGCTGGGGAGTCACACAGGGAGAAGGGGAGCAGAGGGGATTGCACAGATAAATTGCTCCTTACTGCTGCTGCTAACAGGGTGAATCCAGGGAGGGGGGAGCATAATTTTCCCCCTAGGGCCATGTCTGAAGGCTTGGTAAGAGCAATTAAAGGGGTGTGCTCACTGGTTGGCCACATTTCCCTTTCTTTTCTGTGAAATTGTTCATGCCTCCTCCAAACTACACTAAAAATTCTGAGTGGTTTCTGCTTCTTTAAATATAGTCACCAGTGGTGAAATTAGATGGAGAAAAAAAAAATGCAAATTTCCTCCTCAGAATGAGAAGGGAGAGATTACAAATAATATAATCCATTGTTCTCTACCAGAAGTTTCTTAAGGTCTGTGCAGAATATTCATCCTTTAAGCAGCCCAGGACCCCTGTAGGACTGAATCTGTTTTGGTAAATTTATGCTGGGGAGGAAAACGCAAGCGCAAAACTCAGTAGTCTCTGATCACTGTTTAAAATGAATAAATAGGGGCATCCCCCATGGCTCAGCAGTTTAGCGCGTTAGCACCGCCTTCAGCCCAGGGCCTGATATCCTGGAGACACAGGATCGAGTCCCACATTGGGCTCCCTGCACAGAGCCTGCTTCTCCCTCTGCCTGTGTCTCTGCCTCTGTGTGTGTGTGTGTGTGTGTGTGTGTGTGTGTCATGAATAAATAAAATCTTTTAAAAATAAATAAATAAAATGAATAAATAATAATCCTCATGCCCCAAACCAGCTCTCAGAGTCAAGAAGTCTAGATGTGTTCTAACTCCACAATTACTATCTCTGTACACCACCGCTTGCCTTACTTAACCTTCCCCAGCTCCTATCCAGGTGACTCTTGACACAAACCACCCCTAACTTTACAAAGTTATCCTTCTCTTACCCTTTAGGCCACCACCTCTTCCTGATTCTGAGCCTCCCTTTCTGTGCTTTCTTTCCAATCTCTAAGACAATCTCCAAGACAATCTCCTTCTCATCTCTCAGCACCCAACCTATTGATGAGCCCTAAGACAATCTCCCCTAGGGCCCTCCTTCTTGGCTTCTTACCTTCCCGGAGTAAGGGAACCTTACAACCTGCTCCACGTTTATAATTACTCATTTGAGTACGACTCCAAATCTCTATTTCTAGCCCTTACCTGTCTTTTTAACTGCAAAATCCCTTGTGTTTGCTAGTGCCCAACGCATGCGTACTCTCAGCCTCTTCCTGTCCACAAACCAATTAATGGCACCCATAACCACTCAGTTCCCTAAACATCTGGAAACTCATCTCCTGAAAGCTTCACAGTCAGCTGCTGGCCAAGACTCTACCTTTCAAGTCCATCCTCCCATCTCTACCTGCTCTGTTGCACAGTCCCTTAGTGAACATACATACATGTCTCATCTGGCAATGGCCTTGGCCTCCTGGAATGATGGGGAGTCAGTCTTTCCATAGAGGCCAGACTCGGTCCTGTGCACCACCACTGGGAATCACATCACTTCCCTTCTTGTTTCCCTGATGGATCTCTATTCCTCGGAACAGTGTACAACTTCCTTAGCACAGCATGCAAGACTCTTAGTCATCTGGCCCCGGTCTAGCCTCAACTCTCACTACATTGATCAGACAAATTGTCATCTTCTACCCCTTCTTACATCTGTATCCAACTGCCCAACACCTAAGCTCTAGCATACTTCTTGAAATTACTAGAATATGCTGTGCAGTTGCAGTTCTTTATGCTTTGGCCCATAAGGTTTCTACTCCTGGAATTTCCCTTCCTTGATGCTAGACAAATTCCTAATTCATCTTTAAGGCACTTGAATTTTATCATCTTCTCTGAACCATACTTTCTGCCACTCAAGGAGGCCACCTCTCAGGTCCACAGCACCTTCATCATACCTCCAATATAGAACCTTAACACTGCATTCTGATTGGGGGTCACTTATATACTACTTCCCTCCATAAGACCATGACCTCCTTGTATCACAATTTACCCTGGATAATTTTGGGATTCACTTAAGCTACAGACAGAATGCTATGTTGGATATTCTCTCCATGAAGAAACTGACACAAAGCGCATTAATTTCCCAAAGAAAAACAACAATCTGAAAGAGAGCTTCATAATGAGCTACCAGTTTATATAGTTAACACTCAATATTCTGATTCTAGCTTGAACTTACATGATTTATCCATTTGCCTGTTTCTTTAAAAAAGAAAGCAAGTCTGAGACCCTACAAGACTTCACGTATCATCACCAAAACTCAGTCTACAATGGTGAAAAAAACATGATTTATTCCCGTCCTCATGTAGCTTGCCGTTTAATCTGCACTGCCCCAACTTTCACTCACTTGCTAACAAGTAAAATGGGCTCTGTTTAAAATTCTCAAATAAGTGGTATCCACAATTACTGCATTCTGAAAATAAAATCAACACATTGCACACACGCATACACACATACAGAACACAGATTTAGTAGTGAGGTCAAAAATTTTTTTTTTTTTGCTTGAAATTTGCTTTTAATGAGTAAACATCTGAGAGAATAAAAACTACAGCAAATGCATTGTTTAGCTGTGATAAGGAGAATGCATAAAGGAAGTATGAGGGCAAAATACTATCACAGCATAACATGACTATAAAATAACGAGACCACACTTTAAAATTCTCTAACCTCTGCCATGGCTCAGGATTGCCAAAAGGGACGTACTGACTAGCTTTGGGAGCTGAACAGTCGAACACAACTTCAGACTGAAAATTACTTTGTAGGCACACCCCACAGATTGAATGTTGATGGAGCCAGACTACATGAGGGACTCGAAAGGAGTCCTGAGAGAAAACAGACAAATGGTTTTCTAATATGAAAATCTACCATCAAGAGGTAAAGGGGTTAATTTTTAAAAACCATAACCAACACAAAACTTCTAAATGGAAAGATAGGGAAACAGGCATTGAAAATCTTTTTGTGAGTCTTAAAAATACCCAAACTGTCCATAGGTATGGTATTTAGATGGTTTCTCTAACCTATCTGAAAAAATGTGTAAGCAATGTGCATGTTAAGGAGACATCATGAAATGTGATGTCATATTCCTCATGGAAAAAATTCCTTTTCACAATGTCAATTAAACCCAAATTTAGCTTTAAAGCTCTATGACCTCCACCATTTTTAGGTTAGCTGAAAAGGATCTATTGACTAGCTTTGTGAGCTGAACAGTTGAATGCTACTTGAGATAGAAAATTATTTCTTTCACTCTATAAGAATAATTATCATGGCGATCACACAATTATTATAATTATATCTGTAAGAACTGTTATCAGGAATTTATCTCTGAAACAGACTCATGCATTGCAGGGGACATTTATCTTTTTTAATGATCACCAACACAAATGTCTTTTTGTAGCTATATAAGTGATTTTACCTCTTTCTATTAATATCCTCTTGCAGGCTTTAGAAGCCAAAGGAGACAGCCCCCTCGGGTTGGGTTTTGTTCCCCCCTAGAGTGATTGTTTCAGTTAAGCCAGGCCTGTGGCGTTTTTGAGACAGAGAGCTACACTTCCCCTTCATGGCAACGTAACATGCACAATGTGCTTTCCTAACTGGGTAGAAAACCCCCCAAAAAAGCCCCTCAAATCTGTGTTTCATAAACTGTACTCTAAGAGAAGTAGCAATAAAGTTTATTACAGACCTAAAGTATCTGCATAAACCCGGTTAATTGAAAAGTGGGTGGAGAAGGCTGCCAAATTAAATGTTTACATTAGCACAGCTGTATTGTAAAAACATTCTGCCCCCTGTGCTTTGTAATTATAAGATATTTCTGGACTGTGTATCTCTACAAAGTTTATCTGCACTGCCAAGAGTGTCTTGGCACGGAGCGGCTGCAGTTTTTGGCAGCCAGGAGCTCTCTGCGCGGGCAGGATCTAAAATGGCTGCCAAGCGCCTCCTGAAATGTCGCCGGCCGGCCGCCTCGCAGGGCAGAGGGCAGCCCTGGGCCCGGAGGGGTCTCCAGCCTGGCTCGCGTGGAGCCAGGAAGCCTACTGCCCGCAGGACCAAGAGTTGGTACCACAACTTTGCTTTGTTTTTCTTTTTGAAGCTGTTTGAAAAGCTAACTACAAAGCAATTTTGGAATACAAGTGAGAACGTGGTGGGAGGGGGCTTTATGAAATTTCACTCACCTCAGCTTCTCCATGACACACAGGCCCACAATGCTTTCTGCTAATGGAAAGAGACGCACTTAATTTTGTGGAAGCAAAAAACCCCACAAAACACACACAAAAAAAACAAAAAACTCCCCACCATACGGAAACCTACTTTGTAAAAGCATGAGCAAAGCCAACATTTTCCCATTTGCGATGGCATAATTTTGACACGGATTTATAGTCTTTATCAAAGCATATGTGTATACAAAATGAAAACAAAACAATTTAAATTTGGTTCCTTCTCTTTAAGAGGCTATGCATCTCTTACACAAATGACATATTTAAAAAACAAAACAAAAAAAAAAAAACATTTTATATGCTTCCATGGCAGACTCCATAGCACGAAACCCACTAAACTGTGAAAACTGAGCCCAAATCCACAGTCTCTGCAAGTTCCAAGGGCTGACCAAGAGGGAGGGAGAGGGAGGGAGAGCGAGGGAGGCAGGTACAGTGGGAAACCATGGATAAGACGAATTTGCTCATAGCAGGAATATACAAAACACTTGAAGGATAAAGGTACAGAAGTACACCTAGATCTCACAAGACCCGTGTTGTCTCTGTCCTTTTTTTTTCTTTATTAAAGTCCCAGCTAAAATCCTATGTCCACAGCTGCCAAATATTGCATAATGAGGTCACTGGATTTTTCTCTTTTAGGTATTCCACAACTTTAAGCTCAGATTGAGAGACATATTAGGCCTGCTGTACTATCCTGTAATCATTATTGGCAGTGAAGACTGTTCCGTAATTCTAAGCTTCAACTGAATCCAACGTTGCCTCTGCCCAGAGATCATTCAGAGGGGAAAAATGAATTCCACAATGCTGACACAGGCTGGTGGCACTCATTACAGTCACAGAGCTTGTTCACGAAATGCCCAGGCTTTCTAGCTTTAATTATGTGTCCACACAATGTGTATATGCATATGGATACTTCTTGGACCTTTATAATAAAGGCAGAAAAACTGCTCACCATTATTATAAGTCTGCAGGAAGGACATTTTGAGACTTTTAGCCTCTGTTTAATTAGTTATCAGGAGGGTCAAAGTCACATGGTTGTAAAACAGCAGGCTACTCTCAAAAGACTAGTGAACCAAAGTTGGTGAGTTCAGAAAATGTCTCCAGTTCTCTGCTAACTTACTAATATTTTTAAAACTCAAGCTATTTTTTTTAATTCCATGAGATTTTACATGATTCGATACTGCTAGCTTATCAACTTTCCTTCTTAAGAGTTCTCAGATTCTAAAATGACAGTCTGTTCAACAAACAATTCAGTAAATGTTGACTGATAATCTACTATATGCAAAGAGACTCTGTGGCATTAAAGACACAACTATAGGATTAAGACAATACTTTACCAAAACAAAACAAAACAAACCCTGAAAAATAGTTTCAAATTTTGTTCAATTCTTGTTTCTTATGTTGGTCATTTTTGTCACATATTGCCAAGTGAATGCATTATGTATCCACCTAGAATCCAAATTTCTGAAAGTCAAACACGTGCTGAGTATACAAAACACTGCAGTACCTATCAAATTGATCCCTACACTTGAAAAAATCCTACTGAGAAAAAAGGCAATTAGTTACATAAAGCACTAGTGCCTAATACATCGTGTATGTTTACATATCACTATATCTCTCATCAACAAATATCTGGTAGAAGAAATAGTAATAAAAATAACAGTAAGGCTAATAGTCATTGGGCATTTGTTTATATGTCCAAAAGGTGCTCTCAATATGATACACAGATTTCATCCTCACAATAACACTGTGAGTTGGATATTATTATTATCCCCATTTTCAGGAGAAAACTTGCCCAAGGCTATTCTGCTAATAACTGAAACACCTAGAAATTAAACGGACTCTAGAGTCCTATGTATATTTGCTGTTTCCTCAAACTAGAGGTGTCACCATAAGAAACAGAAATACAGTCCAGGTAGACACTATTCCTCTACAGTTACAGGGTTCTTTGGGTGACTTTCCTAATTTTCGACACATAACTTCCCAATTTTCCCAGCGGAAGCCTCCCTTGAGTGGCAGCTGCTGATTGTGGTGAGTTTAAGTTGTGGTTTGGTAATGTGCACAAACTGGGAGAAGGATGAAACCAGAAAACCCTTTTTGCCCATGGCAGGCCACAAATTGAGGACTAAGTCAATGCACTCAGCTGAAAGGCAAAGGGCCAGCTCAGCATGAGCAGCTCAGTGCCGCGATAACATGTGAATACCAGACACCCTTTCCAAAGCCACTACCCTCTTCATTCCCCACAAACCTCCTAATCTCCCACCAAAGTCCTGAGACTTCACCACAGGATCAAGTAATTCCTCTCTAAGCCACATCTCACAAATGACAGTCTGATTTCTTCCCATGTGCCATTTTTTCCATGAATGTTACTACACGCTTAGCTGTATTTAATGAAGGTTTAGGGTCTGATAGTTTTTTCTACTGACACAACATGGGATGCACACAAGAGCCAGCTTCCATCACCGCCTGAAAGACAGATCCACCAACACCACTTCCACCACCTCCTCCTCCTCAGCTGAAGGAAACTCAAAGGAAGATACACGATCAAAATATGCCTTTGCTTCAACTGAGGTAGTTAGTTATAACACAGAGCACAGAATTATCAAATTCACAAGGCCAAGTACCTCAGCATGATGACTCAACTTGAAAAAATGGCCAGCTGCCCACAATGTTCAAAATCTAATTTGAGAGATTTCCCATTCCCCAAATAGCTTTATTTCCCCCTCCCTGCAAAGTTATTTTGAATCATCTTCCAAATTTTATTCTCATGTCTGTAACCTTATTTTAATGACTTCAAGGTAGGCCATTTTTTTTTAATTTTTATTTATTTATGATAGTCACAGAGAGAGAGAGAGAGGCAGAGACACAGGCAGAGGGAGAAGCAGGCTCCATGCACCGGGAGCCCAATGTGGGATTCGATCCCGGGTCTCCAGGATCGCGCCCTGGGCCAAAGGCAGGCGCCAAACCGCTGCGCCACCCAGGGATCCCAAGGTAGGCCATTTTTAAACCTCAAGTCAAGTTCTGGTTCACTGATACCAGAATAAGCTGTTATGTGTTAAAATCATTGGCTGTGTGGATTTCCATTTCAACAATAGGTTAAACTGTCAAAGAAAGAAAGAAATTATACTTATTTCTAAAACTGTTAATTCAAGAAAATTGAATTATTTTCATTTCTACTAAAGGTGAAACCATGACTAATGACTTTAGGAACCTTAGCATGAATAAAGATACTCCTATTCAAATTTCTAAAAATTTGCTGCTTTCAAGATCCCAGGGCCCTGGGATCCAGTTCTGCATATCAGGCTCCCCATGGGGAGCCTGCTTCTCCCTCTGTCTGTGTCTCTGCCTCCTTCTCTCTGTGTCCTCATGAATAAAAAAATAAAACCTGCTTTAAGAGAATAATGTACTTCTCTTGATATTTTTACCCACCAAAGGTTTTTGGGGGGTGGGAGGGTGTTTGTTGTTGTTTTAAATAACTCTTAATAAGTACTTCTGACAAAGTGGTATAACATTTCCACACTCCAATGACCATAATATGAAAATCATTTTGCCAAAAAAAAGCCCTAGAAGTTTTCATCTTTAGGTACTGGGGGTTATTTTTACAAATTTGAAAAAGACCATTTGATATTCTTTTGGAGGTGTATAATATTCTATTGGGGGAGCAAATACATATTTCAAAAGATGCAAAAATATTAACTTTTCTCAATTCATTAAATTTATCTAGACCCACCCATTCCTCAGTCCATTTTTAAAATCAGTTGCAATATGATACAATCTCTGCTCTCGTTCCCTCCTTGCAACATTTCACCCCAAAGGAGGTGGGGGGGGGTCAGAGGATAAAAGGGTAATAAAACTATGAAAATAAAAATGAAATGCTGTCTGGTAACTGGCATGTCAGAATAGAGCACATGGAGGAAAAAAAATTAACGCTGCTTATCCAATATCAATTTCTTATGTGATCTACAACAAAATTACATTGTCTCTGACATATGAATCAATACATCATAGATCAGTTTTTTTATAAATAATGAGAAAAATGCTACGGCTCATGAAATAGCTTTTACATACAGAGTTTTTTTTCCCTTAAAAACATAGCCACTTTTACCATCCATTTAAGAATTTTCTTTTCATTATTAAATAATCATTCCTTTCAAATACTAAGCTGGTATTTCTTTAAACAAAGTCCATGTGATTGGACTGCTGATAACTTTAGGTTTTGGAAAGAAAAGGATCAAAATTGATCAGCAAATGCAATAACGAGCTCTGACAAAGACTCAACATTTATTGGAAGGCAACTGCTAGAGAACGTGGCTTTAATTGTGCATACATATTTTTATTCATTAAGATGAATAACCAATAAAATCCCACACTATGGTGTCCCAGCCTCATAACACATTAATAAAGTTTCTTAAAGGTTTTGGCAGGGGGCCAGCACAGTCCATTAACTCTTTGCAAGTTGTAAAAAGAAGTAAAGTCATTTCGGTCTGTTTTGTGGTTATGAATGAAACAGCAGGCATCCTGTATGGAAACGTCACTTTGGATATGGTATTGGTAATGGATGCTTTGCTGCTCAATCAGAACAGTGTGAGCAGAAGTTAATGCACCCTACCACAACCCAAGCCCTGATGCACTGCAAAGCTAATCTAGTTAAAAGTGGAGGGAAAAGAGCAGAGGACTCCAACTTCAGAAGACCTGTTTATTTTGCTAATAGGCTGTCACACTGCATCTGGGTAAACTTGCCCACTGTGAAACCCAAAATTATAGAATACATTTTAAGTGACTAGGACTGTTTTTCTCAGATTAGTCTTTTTCCTAATAAAACCTGGCTACTTGGGCACTCAGTGAAGTCTGGACTGTAAATTAGTAAAATGCCTTTTATTTAATGTAAGAGGCAAAATTCTACCTTGTAACTTCTTGTTTTATGCGCTTGAATTAAGTCATATAAATAACTGCAACAATTGGTAGCTTCATAGCCTGCCTCTGACTCTGCCTAACAATTTCAATTGGAGTGCAGTACTTCTCCCCAGTGCTTTGCAATGCCATCTGTTCTCATTTTTCATGACACTACAAACATTTTCCTTTGGAAAAAGGATTCAGTATTTTGCTTCCTTTTCAGAATGAAAAAACGGAAAACTTGAATGAAACTAAATATATAGAGAGGCATCCAAGTTGTACAAGTAAAGTAGTAAATGTAGAAGCCATTTAAAGCACTTTTCTTATGGGTAAGATCTCTACCCCTCCATCTGTTCCACTTTAAGGACAAAAGTTGCTGGTGGTGGGTTTTGTTTTGTTTTGTTTTGTTTTTAATGTTTTGTTCAAAAAATAACTTTAAATTTTTTAAAGATTGAAAAAAAGAATTTAAAAAGGGATTAAAACTCTTGGGCTTGAAAATACCAAACATTCAGAGTAGCTTTACAAATTGTTTTTGACATTTCGGTTATGAAGAAAATACACTAAAATATAAACACACGTGCGCATGTGCGTGCACGCACCCACACTCACACAATGACTCTCCTTTAATCCCCAACCAAATATGAATAGCGTCATTAGTCAGTTACTTCTGATTGTTAAAACCACAAATTGGCTGTAATGATCTGTCACTTCATATGAGACCAAAAAATAAAATTTCAAGCAGAAGAGGT
This sequence comes from Nyctereutes procyonoides, assembly GCF_905146905.1. Lineage (NCBI taxonomy): Eukaryota > Metazoa > Chordata > Mammalia > Carnivora > Canidae > Nyctereutes > Nyctereutes procyonoides. The sequence goes on along the minus strand of NW_026575135.1, from coordinate 39,606,560 downwards.
AATTACAATAAGTATAGCAGAAAACATCATTCATTATTTTAATTTTGTTTGGTTTAAATTTTTACTAAGAAAAAAACCAGAAAGAATATTTTTAACTCTCAAATGTAAATGTTCTTGAATGAGTCCTAAAAAAAGATTCCTATTTCAAATTTCATTTACTAGAGTCAGTTTTAATATGTGTCAAAATAGCTGTATCTCTTACACATTGCGGATTTTCCGGGAAGTTATTAGGTAACTCGCTAAGTGAAACTAAAAGAAAGCCTAGTTAGTTAACAAATTAAAATTGTACTGAAATAGTGGATCTGTGTGTACATGATTATTCTGTCCCTGTTTAGATTAAAAGCCAGATACTCAACAATTAGTCCCTAGACGTTTGGACTATTAATTATATTCATATATTTCTGCCATGTTCAGTATTATCACAACATGGAAAAGACCTTGGATAAAACTGCAATCTTTCATTCATCTTTTCATGTGCTTGTTGGCCATGTCTATGTCTTCTTTGGAAAAAATGTCTGTTCGTGTCTTCTGCCCATTTCCTAACTGGATTATTTATTTTTTGGGTGAGTTTGAGAAGTCCTTTATACATTTTGGATACTAACTCTTTATAAGATGTGTCATTTGCAAATATCTTCTCCCATTCTGAAGGTTTCCTTTTAGTTTTATTTATTATTCACTTTGCTGTCCAGAAGTTTTTTCTCTTGATAAAGTCCCAATAATTCATTTTGTAGTCTTTCATTTAAAAACAAGACTACCCTTAGCTTAATGTCTCATGACACTGAATTTAAAAACATGCATTGTGGGGATCCCTGGGTGGCTCAGCGGTTTAGCACCTGCCTTTGGCCGAGGGCAGGATCCTGGAGTCCCAGGATCGAGTCCCGCATTGGGCTCCCGGCATGGAACCTGCTTCTCCCTCTTCCTGTGTCTCTGCCTCTCTCTCTCTCTATGTCTATCATAAATAAATAAATAAATCTTAAAAACAACAACAACAAAACACGTATTGTGTGTGTTTAATAGTAATAGAACCTGCACTTTTTGTTGACCTGGAATTAAAATTAAATTACAAAAGCTACATTCAAAAAACAGCCTGAATTCAGATATGAATGGATCTGGGATGTTTCTTAAAAGAAATACATTTCAGGATGCCTAGGTGGCTCAGTGGTTGAGTGCCGGCCTTCGGTTCAGATTGTGATCCCGGGGTCCTGGGATCAATCAAGTTCCATGTCGGGATCCTCGCAGGGAGCCTGCTTCTCCTTCTGCCTGTGTCTCTGCCTCTCTCTGTGTCTCTCATAAATAAATAAATAAAAATCTTAAGAAAAAAAAAAGAAATACATTTCATTTCCTAGAACGACATTATGAAACAGCATGGAAATGTATAGAAACAGAGAGGACACGGGTGATATATAAATTGGGTCTATAGTGTTTAGGAAAGAAAGTAAAATAAAATAGTCGTAGAGACCTTAAAAATGACACTACTATAAAAAGTAGCGCAAAGTAAGGAGAAGCTTTGACCACATTATTGTCTACCTTTAAAAAATACTAGAACAGCTATTCAAGACAATGACCCAACAGAGTCCAGAGAGAGTTAGCAAAGCAAGTTAACATGAGCAGGTAATGAGGGTGAGGCCAGAGATTTACTCATTTATCACAGAGATACTGAACCACCCTGCACAGTTGCCCTGACGTTCTTTCTACCTCCTGTGCCTCCCCAGCTGAGGAGCACCCTTAGGTCAGCCCTTTCATGGGCCATACAGTGAAATCTGAGTTGAACCATATGGAGCCACGTTATTAAAAAATGATTATGTTGTGACAATATTATACTTAAAGGAAAGGAAGTGTACACTTTAGAAAGATCTTTAGAATTAATAATTGACATTTAGAAGATTAAAACATTTAAATCATTATCTTTCAACCAGAATATCCACATCAAACAAATGCACTGCTGGGCTTTATTGGTAACTTCAACTTAGCTGGTATTAGATGGAATGTTGCCTTAGTGCTGATGCAGATAAACTTCCATTTATTAAAGAATAAGTGCCACCTCTAGAGGTCAATGGGCATTCCTAAAAAAATGAACTGTTCTCACACAATAGAGACATGAATTAATAAAATCCTTGAGAGAATCCAAGCTCTCTATGAGGAACTTCCACACCTGCTTAAATGAGCAAATCAAAAGGCTCATACTAATAACTGGATGCTTATTTTTAGTTGTTGAAGGCAAAACTATTCCAATTCATTTTAGGATTTGAGGGGTCACATAAACCACTCATTGATTGAATTTTACTTAGAGATTACTCATCCACTTTTGTTGCTGTTCTAGAAGATCATATAAATAATTATACACTTTTTAATTTTTGAATCATCTCTTAAAGGACAAAATTAAAAATATTGAAGTAGAATGCGCCTCATAATGTGTTGGTATCTTTACTGAAATAAGGTTTAAAAAAAAGAAGGGAACTATCTACTTAAGGTAAGAGTCAATCCAAAATATAGGATTGGGACTTTCAAATAAAAATTTCCTATATTAAGTCTGAATGGGTTTCTTACTGAGTAATAACATGAACAATTTCCAAAACCATCTCAAAAGTTTTATAATTCTCCTGAACAAAAACACATTTCTGAAAAGTCTACACTTACAATAGTGTCCATACTATTTGTTTAATAAATGTCTGCTATATGAATAGACTTACATTTAAATCATATAAAAATAATATTACCCACATTTATAAGGTTTTACAGCTTTCAAAACACTTTCACATAAACTACCTTATCCTAACAACCATGTCAGAGTAGGCATTATTATCCCCATTTCATAGATAAGGAAGTTGAGGTTCAAAGAGATTAAATGTTTGCCCAAGGTCAGAGCTAGTAAATTCACTGCTTAGAGAATAATTAGCTTAAGTTTAGATAAGTCACTTCCTTCTTCCCCATTCCAGTCTCAGAGACTCACAAACATAATATGCATGTATGAAATATGATATAACCAAAAACTATGTATCAGGCATTTCATGCATTATATTACTTTCCTATTTCCATTTGAACTTTTTGTAGGTGCTCTTTTTGTAAAGTAATATAACGTATCATTACATTTTCCTTTTAAAAATGTTCTGATAATCCCCTTACTGCCTGGGAAGTTTGCACGGCAGAAAGGCCAGGCACAGTCAGGATTTGTGTCTTCGTTATCACCCACCACAAAGTTAATCTTTGATAAGTTACTTAGTCTCCCGGGTCCTCAGGTTTGTCATTAGTCCAATAAGGGACTTAAAATAACGACTGGCTAACTCCCCTCTATCATCTATTCTCCACAGCAGTGGGTCTCAAGCTTTCACATGCCTACAGAGCTTGTTCTGACCCAGCGTCTGGCCCACCCTCAGAGATCCAATTTAATACGTCAGAATCAGGCCCAAGCATCTACATTGCTAAGAAGCTAGTGGATGGCCCCCACGTTGCCCTCTGAGAACCACTGCTTTACACTAACAAGGAAAACACTTCCGTGCAACCCCCCTGAAGCCTCCAGCTGTTCCCTTACAGCCCAGAATATGAAGGCCTGTGTGCCCTGCAGATGATGGACTCATCTCTCAGGATCCCTCCCAGGGCCACCTCACATAGGGAGCCTCTCCTGACATCCCAGGCCGCTCAGCTGAGGACCATGTCCCTCCGTGAGTTCCACTGTCCTAACCCCTCAAGGAACTGGAACCGCATGCCTAGTGGTCTCTATTCTCCACACACTGACGTGGTCTGTAAACGCACCCCCAGTCCCATCCCACAGCACCCAAGGGAGAAGAGCTCCCCTCACCACACAACCTTTCCTTTGATTCCCCAATGCCCCCTTCTGTCTAGCCAGCAGCTCTCCAGCCACATTCCAAACCCTTCCAGCAGAGCCCTCCTCTAGGCCTTCCATGTTACTCCCCATTCCCTCTGCCACAAGTCACCCACCCTAACCCAGCAGCAATGCCCCTTCCTTAAGAAGTGGCAAAGATCAGGGAATCCACTGAGGGCGCTCAGCTGAATACACCCCCACCAACCCCACTCCTCACAGCCCCAGCCATGCTCAGGGCATCCAGGCACACTGGGCTGCCTTCAGGGGTCCAACCTGTGCAGCTAAGTGTTCTGATGCTCCGTCCTGAAATTCTTAATTTTTGAACAAGAAACCACATGTATTATGGAGCTGGATACACCTCATCTTTGTCAAGCACACGTTACAACCTACAATTCTGACCCGCCTTATTTCAATAGGGCATCACCCCAGGTAACAGTCCTCCAATAAAATTTGAGCAATCCAGGCTCAACTTCCCTTTGAGAACCTGTTATACTTCCTTCTTTCAGATGAAAAAAAAAATAGTATGTTACCAATTTTACTTTCTGCTTTACATTAACTACAAAAAAAATTTTGTTTATATGATGCTCGTTAATCTGGCAGGAAACATTGTTGAATTCTACAATCCAAAAATTATATCCTTTTCCACATTTTGATTCTCTACTTCTGCGTCCTTGGTCCTGATTTCTTTCCCACTTAAAACTTATTCTTGAGGTGTCTGGGCGGCTCAGTTGGTGAAATGTCTGCCTTGGGCTCAGGTTGTGATCTCAGGATCCTGGGATCCAGCCCCACATCCAGGTCCCTGCTCAGCGGGGAGTCCGTTACTCCCTCTCCCTCTACCTCTCTCCTTGTTCTCTCTCTCTCTCTCTCAAACAATATAAAATCTTTAAAAAGAAAAGTAAAAGTTGATTCTTATTTTACTGAATATGAATGTCCTACTGAGAGCTGTTTATTCCCCAATCAATGAGCACAGAAGACATGCACTGTGAAGACAGTCGTCTCATTTAATCTAAACTTAAAAACACTCACTACTTAGAATATGTACATACATATACATACCTATGCTCATATTCCATTAAGAATATCTGGAAACAGAAGAAATTTAGGATTGGGAATAAGGGCCAGGAGGAAGGGGGACATTTATTTCTCCTTCTTACCCGTATGTAGTGTTCAATATTTTCTGTAAATGTATTATTTTTAATTTTTCAAGGTATAGCTGGGTAAAAATAACTTATGTCAAGTTCATTAATTGGGTGCTTAGTAGAGCAAGAAATAGGAAAAATAACAGCTAAAGCAGTCTTTACTTAATCTCCAAAGACACCAATTTTCCTAAGATTTCTCAGAGTTTCTAATACATTCATTACAGAGAAAAAAGAGCACACATACTTAAAAACAAGCAGTTTGAAAATATATCTCCAGTTATACATTTAATAGTGTTAAACAAAAAAAATAGAAGTGACAACTTGAAACACTTGCACATACTATCTGAAGACTATTTTAAGAATAAATGATTGATAAAAGTTAATAAATAAGGGATTTGAGTATTTGAAAGTAAAAAAAAAAAGTCAGAAAGCAAATTATAAAGCTATACTCCCCTGAGACTTCTCACTTATTATAAATCCAAAATGTATTTGATTCAATTATAAAGAAAGTAAAAAAGTACATCAATAAAGTCATAAGAAAAAATATTAGACACTATGACTCTAAAAATTATCAGATAAAATACAAGGATTATTCTCAAGAAGTCAGAAAAAGATGCATTATTGTTAATAGTGGTTTTCTCTGAATGATGTATTGAGAATAGTCCAACTTGTTATGTTAGTACTTCTGCAATATCCCAATAATTGTTATAAAAAGCAAATATTACTCTTCTCATAGCAGAATTTAATAAAGAATTCTCAACCTACTTGTCCACTCATTTGCTGTAACTTGGATAAATGGCCCATCAACTCAGAGTTTCTCTTATCATCTTATAAAAAAGCAAATAGTAATCTCTTGAAGCAGGAGTGTAGTGAGAATTAATTGAGAGACTTTATGTAAATTCCCAGCACAGTGCCTTGTTCACGGTGAGTGTGCAATAAACAGTACATATTGTCATCACCCTTAGCAACTACAATAAAACTGGCACATTTCAATTCTACTGGACACAGTAGAACTCGAATTTAGTCAAAAATAACGTTTAACATTAGGAAATAATGCAGACTTTGTCCTGCTTAGAAAAGATAAGATGGCAACAGCTGAGAAACTAATTGCCGCTAGTCAAGATTTTTTAAAAATTTATCTAAAATAAATCTATTTTATGAAATAAAATGAAAAATAAAGTAACAAAAGTAACAAAAATAATTTTAATATAAGAATTATTTACAAAAAATGAAAATGGACATGCAAGCTGGGCTTATCCCACAAGTAAAGTTGGCGTTAACATGGTGGCATAGTTTATCAAGTCACTCTGCTGGCCCCAAATGTTCCCTAGGAGGATGGGGCAAAGAAAGTTCAGGTATGAGAAAAGCCAGGAACAAGACTCAAGGAAGTCCTGCCAGGGTTCATCTGTATCCACCGTAAGAATGAAGGATGTGTGTGTGTGCATGAGTGCTTGCGTGTGTGTGTATATATGTGTGTATGTAGAAAGCCAAGAGGGGAATGAGCCCCCATAAGAAAAGGTGAGCCCCAGAAGAAAAAAGATGCTTTATTTTCAGAAGGACTCACATCACCCTGGTCACAATGCCCAGGTCATGGACTACTTAAGAGTCACTTCCATTCCATCATCCTCATGTGACACTAAGGACTATTCTGTATTTGCCAAAATTGCTTTCAGAGTCATGATCAAGAAAGGAAAATAAGCATACTCTTCCAGTAAAAATCTACATCAAACAGACCAACAACTGAAACTCATTTATTTCTTGAGAATACCCTGGACAATCTATAGAATATGGTTCTTTACATTGAAAACGAGAACCACTATCCTCATCCATCTTCTGAAATATTGCTGTAACAGCAGAAGTAAATTATGAATAATGTTTGGAAAGTGCTATTGGGAAGAACTTAATAAAGTGGAAGACATGATTTAATATTCAAATTCATAAGCATGTTATACCCAAAAGTCATAGTCTTTGTATTAAGTTGACCATTTTGATCAATTGCCTTATGATGCTCAAAGGAAGAATAGTATTAATTTCCAAACCTTCCGGGCAATAATTTTTTTCCCAGGTTCCATCTTTCAGTTATATTATATTCAACCCACACTAATTCCTATTTAAAGCAGATAGAATCTAAATTAGATTGTCTTACAAATTATTTCTGGAGTGGGCATGAGCAACCAAAAGATAAGATATAAATTGTTTAATTATTTAATAGTGCTGGGAGATAGAGAAAAGATACACACTAAGCAAACTCTATATTATTGTGGAAAACTCATCAAATCCTGCTCTGAATGGTGACATCGCTCATTAGCTCATTTAAGATAGGATTTCACTGCATTGATATTTATGTATCTATTTGTCTATACTCTACTTCGTTCCAGCAAACATTTGAGAACACTTATAAAACTACACAGACCACAGAGATAAAACCAATGGGAGGGTCCAACCAAGTGAAGAGCAAGTGAAGGTGAGAAAATAAAATAAATGCGGTGAGCAACAAGGCACAAAAATATACTGCTCTGGGTCCTGACAGTTTGCCAGCAGGGTGGACTGTCTCGGTCCTCTCGGTTTGCTGAGAGCCCCCCCATTACTGTGTAGAGCTAAGGGCACTTTCAAGGAGAAGGCGAGGCTTGCTGAACCCAACAGGAATAAGAATAATGTGAGGTGTGAGCTACAAGGCAGCATTTGAGAGGCTTCTATGTTCCCAAAGGAGAAACACAGAAGGAAAAGGCCAGTTGTCCAGGAAATATGAACAAACACTATCACCATAACCATCCTAAAGCCAAACATAAAATCAAATGATAGTTTTTCGAAAAATTATTTTATTTCTATGATCCTTTCCCTCTGACTCCCAACAACCACCCCCAAACCCAATCTCTGTTTCCAGTGTTCTCTTGAACCGCTGTGAGGTGTATCCCCTCAAGCAGCACCCGATAAAACTCGGATTCCACCCCGTGACACTCTGTCCAAGTCTGCGGAGCTTTAATAAGGGCTTGAAAAAGACTTTTCATTCGTGAATGGGAGACTTCGAAGGTTCTGGGCAAGCAGGAACGGGTTGTTACAAAGCTCTGAGCTGGGCTCCTGACCTCCTGAGAGACCACTGACTACATATGTCACTCAGCCAGTCCAGAGTTCTCTTCATTTTTTTATATTTGATTTTGGTATTTAGTTTATTGGGGACTTTACCAAAGGCCTAAAGAGGCTACTACGACTGCCCAGATTTGGTCAGGGGTTTGGCATCTGAAATGCACTGTCCCTTTTTGCGCATGAGCTCAACGTGGAAATGCATTTACTAGGGCACTGACATTGATCATAGCCAATGTCTAGACTTCTATCAGCCTTTAGTCTTATAAATACAGGTAATTTCAGTTATTGATCTACCCTCCAACCACTGCCATCGTCAAAAGACATTTATCAAGTACCTGTTTGTTTATGTGGCTCTTGGAAGCCCCACATAGAGGAATTTTTGAAGAAACACTTCCTGCCCTCTAGGGAATCTGAAACCCTTCCTCTCTGAGCCTCCTGCTAGATTTAGCTGGATACCACAAAATAACTGCCTCATTCTCCAATGGCAAGAACATTTCTCAAGTGCTAATATTTCTTTAAAAGGGGACTACTGTAACTCACATAGATAACTCAATTTGATAGAAATTTTGATTGCTTTCAAGCCCTTTTTCACCCCACAATGATGCATCATATATGAAGCATGGTGCATCCTCTGACTATTCCCCCTCTGCCATACTTAAAGTTTTTTGTTGTTCTTTTACAATTCAGGGGGTTTAGAACTGCCAAGATTTTCAACAAGAAGAACAAATCTAAGATCCAATAAATACTACTATTTGTTATCTATATATTAATTTAGGTGAATGGATAGACAGAGCTCTATTATCTTCAGAAAAATTTTAATGTAGAGTCGTCTTGTGGCGCTAGGTTAAAAAAAAAGTCTGTGTTGAAGAGATTTTTTTTTTCCAAGTAAGATGTAATTTAGGGTTACAATGTCAAAACTGTAAACCTAAAATTAAACCTACTAACTATTTTGGTTTGCAGACTCATTTACTCAAAATTACAAACAACTCTACATTTGTTGCAAGAGAACTGATTCAAGCCAGGATTTTGTTCATTCACATGTTACTGTTTTATATGTGTTTTATGGAGGAGGTTTTTTGTTTTTTGTTTTTGTTTTTTTTTGTTTTTTTTTTTTTTTTTTGCTGGGGTTTGTTTTGTTTTGTTTCTTTTAGTAAATGGTGAGTAATATTACAGAGATAAATGTAACTGCCTACAAGCACTCCAGGGCAGAATTCAGATAAAAGCTTGAGTAAATAACACTACACTTGATGAGATTTAAGAAATTCAAAGTTCTTCAGATGATGAGAAAATGGCGTATTCTTGTTTATACAGTGAAATTAAAGCTATGGTAAATAAAGCAATATATCAAGCATTCTCCTGAAAGTCAACGTCTTGATTCATTACATGAGCATCTACCCTGTGACTCTGAAGGAAAAGGTTCCATGCCAGGGAACTAGAATAACCTCCAATGTGAAAGCATGGATCTGCACCAAAGCCTCTTCTCCATTTCTAGTCTTGGGAGAGCATCAAAGCAGCCGGCCTTTGTCCCTGGTAAACAGTAATCTCAGCAAACCATGCCTTCATCTCTTGGAGCCAAGGAATTTCCTCTCCACAGACTGTGGTCTGATGGGCTCATTCACTTCCTTTCCAGGTGGAGAGAAGGCAAAATCAGGGAATGAGATCCCCTGAATTCTCTCCCCCAAGGATTACCTGACACTTGTTTGAAATTTTCATCTCAATTATTATTGATATTAATGACGATGTAGATCCACTGCAAAATCTTACACCACAAAGAGAACACAGCTCTTTCTAATTAGTACATGCATCATAAACAAGGTAAACACACCTCTCTGAAGCTGCCTTAAAGCCCTTGTTGTGTGGTTCACAGGCTGAGAGAGAGACGCTTTGATTCTGTTTCTGTGTACTGCATAAGGGAGAAGATGTGGCATTCTCCAAGGATCTCAAGGCAGGCACTAAAAGATGGGATTGCTCTGCACAAGGGGCCCTCTAGAGTTCTGGAGAAATCAGCAATCCTGCCTCGGAGCTGTGGTTTCCTCCCTGAAGCAGTGTCCTGACCAGTGGATCACAGCCAAGAGCTCTCCCATCTCTGTGTACCCATCAGCCCCATGTCCTCAACACTAACAAACACCCATCCCCACGCTTCCTCCTCTTCCTCCTGCCCCTCTGCCAGGTATCTACTCTTCCCTAAGGAACGTTCACTTCCCTTCCAGAGAAAAACCTTCTTCGAAGTGTAACTACCTCACTTCTTGCCCTTTTCATCAAGAAATACCAGTCTTGTCCAGATGAGCCTCCACCACCCAGAGTTTCTGCTCTTCATCCAGTGAGATCTAGCTTCTCCCCTCCATGCATCCCCAACACATATCCCATCCCTGCCTCCTTCCTATCCCTCTATCTCCCTCCCAGGAAGAATTTTCTGCTCCAAACTAGGTTTTATCCTGTTACCCTACTACCCCCAGCCAAGTTTGTGAGCTTCTCTAGAACCACAATCAGCAGCCAGTTATTAAACTTGGTGCCCCCAGGGTAAGACAAATGTTGACACTGATATCAGGAGTCTTTCTGCCCTCCTGATTCTAGCTTCTAGTTGATATTATCACATTTCACTCGAAATCCAGAATCCTCCTCCCTGTAACCTGTGTACTCTCCTATATCTCAAAGCAAAAGAATCCTTTTGGCTTAAATGGTTGAATAATACTACATATTGAATAACAGTATAAATAGGTATTATATATTAAGTACTGATTATGTGCTAGGTACTATGCTAAAAATGCATTATCTCAGCTGGGCTTCACAACCACCCTGTAAGGTATGAACAGATTCAGTTGAATCATGAGATTTCAGATATTCAATGCGTTTTGATCCATAACACTATTATTATGTATTTATATGAGCATAATTATTAGCCCTATTTTACAGTTGAACAAACTGAGACTCAAGGAGACAGTAACTTCCCCAGTGTCACACAGCTCAAATACATAAAATCCCAAAGTTCAGAGCCACTATACCATACTGCCTCCTAAGCTTCTCTTACCCCCAACTTTGCACAGAGCTGGCCCTGTCTGCAGACCTTCACCTAGGCTTATTTTCTCAAACACCTCCTTTAGCAGCCAACCTAAGACCCAGTTTCTGCCATGAAGTTTTCCTGACAAATCCCACGCCAAGCTAATTCCAGCCTCCCTTGAATCCATGATATAATTTTGTGAGCCGCCTTTTCTTATGCCCTCTGTGCTCCTGGTCATTCTTTACCAGCGAGTTGTTTGTTCTCAAATTAAACTGTATACCTGGCAAAACTAAGAAATTCTCGCAGATACGTCATTTCCCCTCTCTGGACCACCACTTTCTCATTTATAGGTGGTGTTAGGTCCAGCAGTCCTTGAACATACTTTTAGATTAAATAATAAAAGTGAAATAACAAAATTTAAAAATTAAATACCAGTACATAAAACAGATTGAGGCTACCCTCGTGAAGAGTTGGAAGCACTAAAAGATTATGTGGCATTACCTATTACCTTTCCCTCTATAAAACACAAACTGATAAAATCATGGCTAAGATTAGGAGGTGGCAAGTTGTCAAGTCCTCCTTTTGATCCTTGGACCTCTATTTCCAATGTCCGAACCTGTACTAAGTCAATACTAAACAGTATGTAATCAATACTAAAGCCGTTTTGATATTACATAGATTTCTTCCCTAGTCAATTGCTTCTACGCTCTCATTTTTCCTAAATACTTTCTGTATTCCCCTAATGTTAATTTTCTAAACACTTCTTCGAACACAGAACTCTCTTGCCCAGACATCTGCAGTAGCTCCCCATTACACACTGTGCAATGCAGAATTCTAAGATGGACTCTAAAATGTCTTGCCCCTCAGTCTACACAGAGTGCCCAGGACAGTGAATATCATGGATTTTAATACCATGATTAGTCCAGGAAAGCCTGATCTAATCACATGAGCTCTTTAAATGCAGAGAATTTTTCCTGCCTGGTATAAGTCAGAGATAAGTCAGAAAGAAGCAAAGGACAAGAAGGAATTGGTGTGCCATTATTGGCTTGAAGATGGAAAAGGCTACCGGCTAAGGAATGGGGCGAGCTCCCTGACAGCCAGCAAAGAAAAGGAGACCTCAGTCCTATACCCACAAGGAGCTAAATTCTGCCAACAACAAGAATGAGCTTGAAAAGTGATTTTCCCCCAGAGCTTCTAAGTGAGGACTCACCTCAGGGGGAGACCTTGACTTTAGTCTTATGATACTCTGGAGAGTACATCCAGAGATATTCTGGACTTCTGACCAACAGAGCTGCATGCTAATAAAAGCATGTTGCCTTAAATCACTGAATTGGGGATGCCTGGGTGGCTCAGCAGTTGAGTGTCTGCCTTGGGCTCAGGGCATGATCCCAGGTCCCAGGATCGAGTCCCACATCAGATTCCCTGCAAGGAACCTGCTTCTCCCTCTATCTGTTTCTGCTCCACCCCCCCTCCATCTCTCTCATAAATAAATAAATAAAATCTTTAAAAATAAAAAAAAAAATCACTGAATTGGTGGTAATCTGTTACAAAGCATAAGAAACATATACACCTATTGAATAAAGTCATTCCATATGGCATGCGGGATCCTCAAGGGCCATTTCCCAAATTCCAGGCTCAGCTCCCCTGACACTAATTCATGCACCTCCCCAAGGGAGCTGGGCCACTGAGCCTTTGCCCATGCTACTCCCCTAGCCAAATCTGTCCTCCTTATCTGCTGGGCTTAGACACCCTCAGTCCACACAGACCAGACTAAATGCTACTAGTTTCCTAGAAACTTTCCCATTAATACCTCTGCCTTTTAGCTCCTCCCTCAGAATATTACCTGCACCTCAATTTAGTGAGTTACACGGCCTAACAGAAGCATCTAGAGACAAGGTTATCTACCTAGATCATACAGCAGGGACTTGGTGACAAATATCTTATCATGACAGAAGCCAGCATGACCTCCAGGGCACAGAGAGCAGCAGAGTAGACTACTCAGCAGATCCACTCTGACCAAGTCTCCCATTTACTGATAAGTAACTATAAAATTCTAGTTCCAACTTGTGATAATAACTAACTTCGATGTCTCATTGTTTTTCTGAATGGCAACCTATTTGTGATAACTTCAGGATGTCCAATTTCCACCCACATTTCCCCTTTGAAACACAGTTAAATAGGAACACTTAAAAATTTGCATTCCTGAATTTTTAAATTTTAGGCTATTTATCTAAGAAAATGTGATAGCCATTCATTATTTAAAATTACACTGGCTTCTTTCATTCTTTGACTTCTTTCCCTGTTGTGCAATTCAACAGGAGAGAGAAGTCCAAAAGGAAAACTTTGAAAAATGTTTTCCCTCAATGTTGAAAAACAGAGGAAGATCACGGAAAAGGTTTGTTAAAGGAAAGAGTTAGAGGCCAATCTAATTGCAGAGAAATGCAAATAGAAAAATCTTCCTATCAGCTCTCGTTCAATTCCTCTACATGCATGTCTGTCTCCTAAGGAAATGGAGGTATCCGTGACTGATGGAGAAGTGCAATATGAGGAGCCCACCTGGTCTCACAGGTTCTGGCTTTGGCTTCCTTCCCAGCTATCCTTCACCCTGTCAATCTTTCCACTATACTCCATTTGGCCAGAAAGCCACAATGAGTATTTTGTGTATGTTTTAGGATTTTGCCCCTCGAACAAACAAGCTTCTACCTGTCCCTATGAATAATCTAAAACAATATTCAAAGAATTACGCTAATAAAATAAAACAAAAGAAAAAAGTCCCTTCTCAAATTACTCCTTCCCATCTCACCCCTTATTGTATTTCCCTGAACAATTAACAGCTTTTAAGATATTTCTGGCCTACGCAGAAAGCCACATTCAAACCAGCATAAAAAGTGGAAAACAAGTTCTCTGTTGAAAAAAGCTACACCAGCATTTGCTGAGACCTCTGTCCACTAATATCATAATCGAATACCAGTTGTGTTCTAGTTCCCACATCATAGCTCAGTGGGGAGACTCACCTTCCCTAATCATGGAAAACTGTGATCTAATCACTAAAAATAAACAGCTGAGAACCAAAGAGAATAATTAAAATTAATAAGTATCCTGAACAAAAATCAAGATTTATATGATCCTGGCTTAATGACCTGCCCTGTCTTGTTCTCTTCTAGAATTATGCATTTCCTTTACTACATTTATAATTATATAATATAACGCTATATTATATTTCTTTACCACTAATGTAGGTATATAGTTTTTTCCCTTTGAGGATGTTGTTTTTTCAATTTTATGCTCTTACTTTGAGAGCATTTTTTTTTCTTTAGAGAGAGTGAGCAAAATGAGCCTGAGGACAAGGGGAGGAGCAGAGGGAGAGGGAGAGAGGGAGGATTGAGCAGGCTTCACACCTGGTGCAGAACCTGACACAAAGGACTTGATTTCATGACCCTGAGATCAGGACCTGAGCAGAAACCAAGAAGTGGATGCTTAATTGATTGAGCCACCCAGGTGCCTCCTTTGAAAGCATTTTTCTTTTTTTTCTTTTTAAAGATTTTATTTTATTATTTATTCATGAGAGACAGAGAGAGAGAGAGGGAGAGAGAGAGGCAGAGACACAGGCAGAGGGAGAAGCAGGCTCCATGCCGGGAGCCCAACGTGGGACTCGATCCTGGGTCTCCAGGATCACACCCTGGGCTGAAGGCAGGCGCTAAACCACTGAGCCACCCAGGGATCCCCTGAAAGCATTTTTCAAAGCATGGATTGTAGCTTTTTGGAATGCATTTGATTTAGATATTCAAGAATCCAAATCTGATGAAACACTATGCAAAATTAAATAAATATAAATGAAACCAGTGATTATTGGTACTGGGTTCATCTTTACGCTGTATTCTTCCTCAAGAACAGGGCATTTTATATGATGCATTTGAAAGCAATGATTGAACTTGAGATGGAACAAAGTGATGGATTGTGTCTAGGGTTTCTGGGATTTAATGCTTTAAGTATATTTTATATTATAATCTGTCTTATAAAAATGACATAAAAAGCTCATCAGTGTTTATGATATTAAATAATGATATAAAAAATGATAACTTTTCTTGCCTGTGCTTTGAGGTAGAGCTAGCTTTCCCAAAGTATCAAGATTCACTCTCAAATTTGTAGGATTCTCCATTGAAAAGAGCCAAAATGTATTCAGAAAGACAGAACAAAATATTTAAAGGTCCAAGCCAACATATTTGTTTCTAAGGATTTTTTTCTTTTAATGCTGGTTATACATGAGATTTGGTCATTGTGATAAAATATGTGTCATTTCCTTTTGAATAGGTCTGAGTTCAATTGATTAAAATATGACTTAGAACACTATACAGGTAAATTTTTTAACACTAGTTCAGAAGACTGAATTATTATAATTTTGCATTGCCCCTCCTTGTTCAATGTGGCATTAACAAGGTAATTGACTGAGGAGGTATGTACCATACATTTCAAAGCCTATTATTTTTTCTAAAATCATTTAATGATGACAATTTGGCTTGGTAACAAAAGCTGAAAATATTACTTCACTGAAAGATAAATCATCTCCCTTTTAATGAGCTAATAAGCAAACCTGAAGAACATCTTTGGCCAAAATCTTTTCAGTAAAACCAGCATCAATATATAAGTAATCAAAATATAAGCCTCTGATTCTTCAAAAAAAATGACCTATATTAATAAAGGCATATTTAAAAAATGATTCCAGATAATTGCTAATCGCACTTTAAAATAGGCACTAGACTAATACTGCCAAAGAAACCTTAGAAATGAACAACTGGGGTAGCCCAGGTGGCTTAGCGGTTTAGTGCCGCCTTCAGCCCAGGGCCTGGTCCTGGAGACCCGGGATCGACTCCCACGTTGGGCTCCCTGCATGGAGCCTGCTTCTCCCTCTGCCTGTGTCTCCACCTCTCTCTCTGTCTGTGTCTCTCATGAATAAATAAAATATTCAAAAAAAAAAAAAAAAAGAAATGAACAACTGGAGTTCTTCAAATAATTATGTCTTTGCCATGAACTAAAAATGATTTTTTTGTTCAGATTTCAAGGGGTTTCCTAGTTTATCATAAATTCGAGATATCCATGTGTCTGTGCACATATGTGTGAGAAATCCTTCCTAAACGTGTCCAGAAAACCACTACGATTTTAAAAGCTTAGTTATCAGTTCAGAGGCTTCTGCCACTTACCATTGTCTAAATGGATCACCAAGCTTACTGGTGAGGCTTTATTTTTAGACTATGCTATCCTTCCAGACAGTGCTTGTGCTTTTTATTCCCAGAGGTTAGCACATAGGTGGAGGGGCTGCCATGGATTTTCATGAATTGGGTATTTTCCCTGGGAATACTATCATGAAAACAATAACAGTATATTCTGATTTATTTGTAATCACTTTAAAAAGTATTGATATTCTCCAATGCTATATAACTGTTGGTAATAACCACTATTTGTACATGTCAAGGATAAGCAAGCATTTTATAAGAAGCTTCACAAAAGCTGGCTTTAATGCCCAATAAAACCTATCAAGGTGAATATTATTACCAGTCCATCTTACAGGTGAGGAAAGAGGGGCCTCAAGGGGTCGAAGAACTTGCCGGAGTTAATACTGCTGGCAAGCTGCAGAGAGAAGCCTCTTTGGTCTCCAGAGCCCATGCTCCATCCACTGAACTGCAGTGCCTCAGTCTTTTCAAGTAATTCGTGTCCATTAATTTAATCGTACATTTCTTTCTACAGATGTACTTTACCACAATACTTGTGAAAGGTCTAAATTTTCATTTTTAACCCCTTTTGAATAATGTCTTTACTCTTCCTTTAATCAGATTTCTCATCCAACTTTGTATTTTGTATATATCTTATTTAACATGTGTAGCAACCATAGAAGTAACTCTAAAGATACTGTGGTGAAGCTGACTTTAAAAATCATATAGGAAGAAAAGCACACTCATCAAAGACATCAAACTCTTAAATGACCCTTAGGTTTCTTAATGTTCTACTTGAACCCACGTACAAGTAGTCCATTCACTGCCACACCCACCCAATCTTAGTGGTCAAAATAGTAAACATTTCATTGTTCATTTAATATCTTTGAGATATATTGCCTACATATAAATTTAAATTGCTTATAAATTAGTGTATACTTAGTTTTGCTAATATTCCAGTGGAAAAAAAACTTCCTTTCTGGCCAGGGCTTACCATTATATAAGAAAGGGGTCTTATGGTTTGGTTCTCTCGGGCCATCTGGGATCTCTCTTTGTCAATGTATGTTAACAGAGTTCATCAATAGTGTGGTTCATCACTAGTGTGGTTCTCTTTCGATTCAAGCCAACCAAAATCAGTTTATTACTATGTTCCTAGTGATTCAATATGAAATGGGAGCATAATAAAAGATCTTATATTTTTGGAACTTTAGAAATTATCTTTTATTTCTTTTAAATCTTTTTGGTGGGCAGCCCTGGTGGCGCAGTGGTTTAGCGCCGCCTGCAGCCAAGGGCGTGATCCTGGAGACCCTTGATCGGGTCCCACGTCAGGCTCTCTGCGTGGAGCCTGCTTCTCCCTCTGCCTGTGTCTCTGCCCCCCTCTCTCTCTCTCTCTGCATCTCTATAAATAAATAAAATCTTTTAAATAAATAAATAAATAAATAAATAAATAAATAAATAAATAAATAAATAAATAAATCTTTTTGGTTTTAACTTTTATCACTATTGTTACTATGTGTAGCACCTACTTATAAAAAGGCTCTGGGAGGTTTATGTTAAAAAAAAAAAAAAACAGAAAAAGAACCACTTATGCTCAGAATTACAAAAGAAGTGCCCTAAATATCACATGAAAATAGAATACACAAGATAATTTTCACATAAATTCTGCATTCACATATAAGTAATCCCCATTTACTAAGGAACAGAGCTCTGAAGATCACAGGTGAGTCAATGTTCTGGAAGTCACATTGAATTCTCCTACTGAAACAACATCATACAAGTTGATTAGGTTTTCATACCAGTCACAAAGTACAATTCAACTCTGAATGCCACTTGGCTATCCAGCAGTAGCACCAATATAATTCCAAGTCAAGGGAAGCTGGCTTGAAGATATACACCAAAATGGAAATCAAGCATTTGTACAGTAAATTCACTCATTCAACAGACATTAACTGAGCATCAAGAGGCTACACAGTGTCAGCTTTACATGCTCTAATTCTGGAATTAAAGAGAACTGATGGTTAAATAGAAATAAGATAAAACAAGGTCTGAAGAAAAAATACATGTAAAGTCCCTGGTACATAAATGATTCTTAACTAATTTTAGTCCCCTTCCTTCATTCCCAAAGGACAAAAAAAAGAAAAGGGGTTCTTAGCTTTCTTTCTATGAATTCCTGAAGTAAGCCAGGCTTAATCTCAGAACCTCTTCCTTTCCTGTTGCCATTCCTCTCCCATCTCTTTAGGACCCCTCTTCCCATCTCCAGCACCCCTGCAAGACCCTCACTGGGCCAAACGCCTTTGACTCCCCACTGTTCTCAGCCCTAAAAAAAACACCTCTTAACCCAACCTCATCCTCCTTCCTGCAGTCACTTGTATCTGCCAGGTGCCAAAAAGAAAAGCAGATGATATGAATTTAGAATAGTCACTTTCAGTAACTGACATTTTTTTTAAGAGAAAGCCTATTGATCCTAACCAATCTCTAATTAGTGTAATGTTTAGGACAGTATAATAGCTTGACATAAAAGAATTCAGGCAGACTACAACTAGAAGATGTTTGGGGACAGGAAGAAAGCCATTCCTTTACTTATTCATTCAGCATCCATGGAGTGCCTCTGGGATGGACACACAACAGAGAGATTGAAGTCTGATCATGTCTCACAGACCTCAGACTTCATCAAGCAAGACAGAACATGTCCAAGTTTGATAATGTTTCCTAATAAGCATTAAAAAAAATTTGTTGAACAGGATGAAGAAATGCTATGAAGAATCATAGAGTGCTATGGGAATGCAATATAAAGGGAACCAATATGAAATGGAATGTCAAGAAAGACTTCTCTGTGGTCTCCTAGAATAGATATTCTCACCTAAAATAGAAGCCCCATGAAATCAGGGATACCATCTGTGTAAACCAACCCCAAATCTTAAGGACCTAGAATGATTTTTGGCACATGGTAAACATACAGAAGAAGGGATCCCTGGGTGGCGCAGCGGTTTGGCGCCTGCCTTTGGCCCAGGGCGCGATCCTGGAGTCCCGGGATCGGGTCCCGCGTCGGGCTCCCGGCATGGAGCCTGCTTCTCCTTCCTCCTGTGTCTCTGCCTCTCTCTCTCTCTCTCTGTGTCTATCATAAATAAATAAATCTTAAAAAAAAAAAAACATACAGAAGAAAGAAGGAAGACTGGTTTAAGCTTACACCTAAAAGATTACTAAAATTTAGCTGGGTAAAATAAAATTAGTACACAAGTGAACGCCTTTTGGTGGAAAAAAAGTAGAGACCTTTGGCTAATTTAAAGAAGAGAAAAGGGATTATAAAGATGATGAACCAATAGCTCAAGGGAGAAAAAGTGAGACATGAATCTGGCGATATGGTCAAAGGCCAGGGCTTTTCGGATGTATAAGGACTTGAGACATTCTCCTGACACTGCCTAATCACATACCTAGAAGTCCCAAATTGAGGTGGACTTCCCACAACTATCCACCACAACAGCTGTGAGGCAGGGGCAAATGGATTCTGGTGGTGGAAGAGTAGAGGTGGATTCTGTAATGTTAGAAAGATGAAAAAGGGGGGCTATGCCTTTAGAGCTGTTGTACCTGTACTAGAACAAACCACTGAAGAATACACCATGGATATTGGAGTCCTTTGCCTATAACTGCTCCATGAAAGAAAACACATTCTTGAAGACACTGTTTCTAAAACGGCTTGCTAGCTAGCTACGCATGCTGGGATAGTTCATTGAAAGAAAGGCTTAAAAATGAAAACAACCTGTTTTCGAATATATGTGTATGAGTGTAATGTGTGTATGTGCACACATGTGGGGGGGCAGAGACAGACAGAGCAAGGAAGAGAGAGGGAATTTTGTCAGGGGGCTGACTTTAAAAGAATGGAGGATTACACACTTCACTGTTCAAGGATGACAGAGAGAAAACGAGGCTGGCACCAAGCAGGAAGCCCAATCCTGTGTGAATAAAACACTGCACATTTATGCAATCCCTGGTACCAGATCTTTTATCACAAACTATTTTGATTGCATAGAGAGAAAAGCGCTAAGTAAAAATTATTTACTCTGGGTCTATTATGAAAAGAACAGATTAACTCCCTAACACTTCGTTCTTTTTGAAGGTGTATTTTCTACCTTCCCGGTATGATTTATATTAATGAGAGGTTTAAAACAGGTTTTAACTTAAGAATGATTGCTGATGGTGAAGTGCAGTAATTATACACCTTATGACAGGACACGTGAATGGCTCACACAAGAGAACTGCATAACATGCCAAGCTAATCCTCCTTGCATAAAAAGGGAGAATACTTTGCAAGCTGGCCGATTTTAAGCTCCAGTTAACAAAAACCCTTTTTGTTGGGAGTCTAAAACAAGAATGGGTTAACAAAAGCAAGGAGGAAAAAAATCTCATTTTTTCCCCTTCTTCACGAAATATAGTATTACAGGACTTAAAGGTTTTGAAAGGCCATGATGTGGCTGAGAGACTTGAGAAAGAAACAACGTCTTTGCCAACAACAACAAACTTAAAAGATCCCAAGGTAAATCAGAACCTCTTATCAGTAAGGACATTACAATTTGATTCTCCTTCATTGTTGTTTTCTTTTTTTATTTTTAATGAAGTAAAGGTGGAGAGTGGGAAAGTGCAACATTCTATGGCTAGGTAAAGATGGGAATGGGCTCCTGGGTGTTGAAAAACAAAAAACCATAAGCCAGTAGTGTTTGTGCCATTTCTGCATGGCTGCATTTTCTCATACAAGAGCAACTTCTGGACAATAACAAGACCCCATACAGCATCTGCTTAGGGATTACCACTCTGCCACACTGGGAATGTTCAGTTAACACAGGGCAGCCATGGGCTTAACTCTGTGCATGCCTGGTCTTCCCATGGCAAACGCACAGTGGTCCTACATACTTTCTGAATCATTTGCCGCCAGGGAAGAAGACACTCAGTTGCTGGCATACTGCTTACTTGCTCAAGGAAAGAAGTCAATAAACAAAAGCCACCAGATTTACTCCACATCATGGAAATCATTAAGAAAAGGAAGACTGCTTCCATAGCTTCACATTGTAAATTATGCTACAATAAACACAGGGGTGCATATGTCTTTTGGAATAAGTGTTTTCATTTTCTTTGGGTAAATACCCAGTAACAGTCACATGATGAGTACAGTATGATGTGTAGAGTTGTCAAATCACTACGTTGTATGCCTGAAACTGATACCACATTGCATGTTAACTATACCTCAATTAGAAAAGAAAGAAAAGAAAAGAAAAGAAAAGAAAGAAAAGAAAAGAAAAGAAAAGAGAAAAGAAAGAAAGAAAGAAAGAAAGAAAGAAAGAAAAAGAAAAGGAGAAAAGAAAAGAAAAGAAGAAAAGAAAAGAAAAGAAAAGAAAAGAAAAGAAAAGAAAAGAAAAGAGAAAAGAAAGAAAAGAAAAGAAAAGAAAGAAAGAAAGAAAGAAAGAAAGAAAGAAAGAAAGAAAAAGAAAAGGAGAAAAGAAAAGAAAAGAAAAGAAAAGAAAGAAAAAAAGAAAAGAAAAGAAAAGAAAAAAGAAAAGAAAAGAAAAGAAAAGAAAAGAAAAGAAAAGAAAGAAAAGAAAAGAAAGAAAAGAAAAAAGGGAGTGGAGGGCAAGGTGGAAGATGTGAAGAATCAAGTCTAGAGGTCCATTTAGAGTCTCAGAGGACCAGTGGGCAAGTAAGACTCAGTTTTAAATTTTATATGATGGACATTACCTTACAAAATTTTAAATTAGAAATGTAAGGAGCTGAATACTTCTATTCTCATATGTCTCTGAGGTGATTCATAGAATCCTAAATTTTGACAAGCTCCCATTATGAGTTGAACTATTCATCTTATTTTATTTAAATATATATAATCAAAAATTTTTTTGCCTATGTGCAACTAGAGTGATCTATAATCACAGGAATCAGGAATGCCCCACCACCCACTTGCAGGATTCCCCAAAGCAGAGCCAGGGCTGCCAGTTCTCATCTAGCAAGCCAACATGCTCTGCAGGATGGGTCAAGAGGGCAGACTTGCCTCTGGTTCCTTCCTTCTACTAACACATGCTGCACTTGCTCTTGACAGGACAGAGCAGAAAGTCTTCACTTTTTAAGAAAATCAAGGCAAAGAACAGGGAGCTTAAGTTGTGGCATTTCCTAAACTGCAATACTACCACTCTTCAAAAGATCTTTATGGACATGGGGTTAGCCCTAGAGATAGTGAATCGGATTGAAAAAGTGAAATCCACACAAATACAGCTTAAAATATTCTCTTTCCCTATGCAAATAACAATTAAACCACTTATATTCCTTCATGGGTAACCAGAAACTGAAATTTCCAGATGTGAAGGAATTTCTCAGAAAGTGATCCCAAAAATTTTCATGGAAAATATTTAATAATCTATCATAAAGAGGCTTGGTAAAGTTTGAGGTTTGGCATTCAGCTGTTTGTTATTCTTTAATTTCTGTTTGCAAACTGTAGATATTGCAAAGTGAGCATATATACAAGACAGAATAAATTAAACAGGGCTGTGAGTTGAAATATTTCAGTTATACTCCAGTCTATTTGGCCACCTGGGTGGCTCAGGTGTTTAAGCATCCGCCTTCGACTCAGGTCATGATCCCAGGGTCATGGGAAGCCTGCTTCTCCCTCTCCCTCTGCTGCTCCTCCTGCTTGTGCTCTCTCTCTCTGTCAAATATATAAATAAAATCTTAAAAAAACAAATAAATAAAAAAAACTCCAGTCTATCAATTCTGATCTGAAACCATGACACAGAGGGCATTTTTATCATGATTAGCACCAACTCCAATATTCAAAAAGAAAACTTCTCTGTAACTTATACAGCACCTTACATATATAAAACATGTGTTGATTATAATGACCAAAACAACAGTGGAGGGCAATGCTTTATTACTATGTTACTTGTCAAGGGAAGGATACATGGAGAACATCTGTGAATCTTAGAAAACTCAAGACTGGAGCAGGTCCTTGACTCCTTGAACTGTCAAACCCAAGAGAAATTATCCTTCAGAAAAATGTCAGAGGATCACTCTCTAGATGGGATGGCAGAGAGATAAAGGCTCTCAGCATCAAAAACCTTATAAAATGCATGTGCAAGAAAGTACATGCCATACAGGTCCTGGGAGCAATAACCTCAAAATTTAAGAGAGAAGCTCCCTCTTGGTGTAGTAGGATGAAAGGGAATGAGGTTGAGAAGAGGAGACATTCAGGTACTTTCTTTATCTTCTTAATGATGTCATGCATTCATTAGTTTGAATTTTTACTTAATTATTTTTAATTCCATTCAAATACATTTAAAAGATTATTTATTAAATTGGGTGATGCATGCATCTGTTGAAATATCTATATTTTCATGTCTTAAATGTTTCAAAATACCTTTTAAAAATGATCAAGGGGATTAGAATAGAAATAGTGAACTAATATCACTAGACATAAGAACTGTAAGGAACCAGAGAGAGAGAGAGAGAGAGAATGCATACTCAGTGACACTCAGAACAGTTCTAGAACAATATAATCTTTTACTGTGATCATGGTTCAGATGCGGCATTCTCAGTGTTCAGGGTTTCACGACAAGTTAAGTACTTAATAAATACATGTCTATTGGTGGTGATGATAATTGTACTCAAATAAGACATTACAGAGAATGCCATATGATTGAAAAACAATATAAAGGGCAAACATTATGGTCAGGAAAAAAAAAAACACTTCACATATGGTTGAAGGGCTTCCAATGGGAACTCAGAAAAAAAAGACTTGTCAGATGGATTCTTTTGAGGAATTCCTGAAACAACTTGTGTGCAGATTTGCCTATTGAAGTTTCCCCTTTACTGACCTTTTTTCCATTCCTGGGCTCTCTCTGGGCTTTCATACATTTTGTTCACCCTTCCCACATTAACTTTCATTCTTTCCCCTGGTTAACTTTCATTCGGTAAGCCTTCACTGATCTAA
Organism: Nyctereutes procyonoides; assembly: GCF_905146905.1. Classification (NCBI taxonomy): domain Eukaryota; kingdom Metazoa; phylum Chordata; class Mammalia; order Carnivora; family Canidae; genus Nyctereutes; species Nyctereutes procyonoides. The sequence continues at coordinate 39,582,349 of NW_026575135.1, read as the reverse complement.
TGTGTGGGTCTCTCTTCCTTTTTTTTCCCACAGAGTCTATGTATCAACATTGTAACTTTTCCCATACTTTTATCCAACTGGATTGATTGTCTCCCTTCCCATACCCTACAACTTGAGGAATATTAGTTTCTATAAAGCCAAGGCCTCTGACAGTCTTTCTCATTTTGCATTCCCATTATTCATACATCTGTTGAGGGACTGGCTAAATGAACTCCACAACTCTGAAAATCTTTCTACTTTCTTCCTCAGTTTAAAGAATACACAGACCACTTCCACCATATTCACTCTCTAACACCAGGAAGTATGTAGGTGTGTAAATATACATGTGTCTCCATACATACAGCTGTCAGATGAGCAAGTGACACAGGACAAATGACTTTCTTAGACCCTACCTCTTCACTATTACATTAAGGTATGAGTTGAATGTTGAAAGCTGCTGCTGACACTAGTTTTTCAGAAAATTATCACTACTTTTCTACATTTTATTCCTTTAAATTCGGGCTTGGAAAACTTTTTTTTTTTTTAAAGACCTGGTGTTCAAGGAACCTCATTTACAACTTGGGAGGGAGGTTTCATAGTCGGATGTGTTTTGTGTTTAGGAAGTCAGTACTTCTATTTTTTTTATTTTTTTTAAATTTTTATTTATTTATGATAGTCAGAGAGAGAGAGAGAGAGAGAGGCAGAGACACAGGCAGAGGGAGAAGCAGGCTCCATGCACCGGGAGCCCGATGTGGGATTCAATCCTGGGTCTCCAGGATCGCGCCCCGGGCCTAAGGCAGGCGCCAAACCACTGCGCCACCCAGGGATCCCCAGGAAGTCAGTACTTCTAAACTCCAATGTTGGTCCTCATCAGCTCTGGGGGACTCTGGTAGACCTTTCCTGCTGGAGGCCTCAGGTTCCTTATCTGTAAATGATGAGATTAGATAACAAGGCCAATAGCCAATGTTTATACAGCTTTTGGTTGACAACTCTGACATATGCTATCTCATCCTAAAAAATCCCTTTGGGTTTTCATGTGCTATGATGTTGGTTTTATTGAAAACTATTATTTGGTTATATGCCATTTACCTAACTAAATCCAAGAAGTAAATTTGTTCAGATAATTAATTTCTTTATTAAAAAAAAGAAAGTACTGTTGTACTGCTCTAGATAGAACCACTCTAATCTTAATACAACACCGAATTACAATTAGGTGCTATATCGCCTTCAAAGAACCAACTACCTTTTGTTTTGCTGCTCAACCAAAAGCATCACTAGGACCTGCCTAATATGAAAGGTCAAGGGGCCAGATTTATTTGTACAATGAAAAAGGAGTAGTAGTCACCTCAGCATAAGACTTCTGCCAGAAAGAATGCCTGTTCCTTTCAGACTACACCACTTATCCCCAAGGCTTGAACTTTAACTACTTAACTCTACAATACTCATAGGGTTTTCAGTGTAATTACCACTGAAAATTCAGTGCATTTATTTAAACTCACACTAAACACCAAAAGACTAATATTACATTATTTCTTAAAAGCAGGTTTTGATAGAAGATAGGAGCTGGCGCTAAAGGAGTCGGCTCCAATATAGAGTAAGCTGGATATTTTTTAAAGACAAATTTAAACCATAAGAGTAATAACCCAATAATCATTGCACCTCGGTCTTACAGGCCTATAACAAAGCTTCCTAACAAAGACATGTATATGTATGACAGATCCCAATTTTACATGAAACCACTCACTAGCTGAAGTATACTGGCATCCTTATGAATTTAAGGCTCTCTATAATGTTCATTATAGCTACTGCTTTTGAATTTATTTTCCAAAATTGACTGACCACAAAATAAAAGCTTCTCTTTACAACTTCTCTTTGCCCTTGTTTGCAATCTCCAGAGGAAGCACTCCCTAATTTCATCTTGAGAACTTCCTTGTCAGTAATCTTTAGTGACTGAGACAGAAATTAAAATTGATTCTTTGAATTCTACAAGCTGCTTATGCTTGTAATTATCATAAAACTATGTTATACCCAAAATGTCCTAGTCCACTGGGAATGTGGGTGAGGGGCTGATATGAAATAATCCATTTTCATCTCTCTTGGTTTAAGCCGATGCATTGTAGAGTTGTATGGCCACTTAAAAACACATTTTTCCATGCCAGATCAAGTGAAGGAGCAAGCCATCATCCTCTCCTAATTGACCAAATAGTCCCCACTTCATTGCTAGAATTAAATTCCAGAGAATTTTTTGGATTCTATTTAATGAATGAGGATATATTTTTCATGTGGTGTCATTGTTTTACTACTTCCCATGTTTATTTGGACAGATTCATAGCACTGGGTAGGATATGTATTGGTTGGCAACTTCAGTTTTGGAAGAGAAAGTAAACACATGCTGATTAGCAAACAGTAAACTCTACTGTGTTTAATTTTGGCTTCTCTTAAAAAACACACACACACACACACACACACACACACACACAACACAAAAAAACCACTATTTGGTGTTGTGTTCCAAGTAGGAGCATTTGTCCCTAAGTTCTTTCCTAACCCCTTACTGGAGGGCTTCCAGAATTACTCTCATTTTTTTTCCCTTCTTCCCCTAACACCAGTGGCAAACGCCAACATTATTTAAGAAAATACTTGTGCATATGGTATCCTCCTAGCACAGATTTGCCATCCAGTTGAACAGTAGGGCCACTAACCCACACAAACTAAACTGCAAAATTATGAACTACATAAACATAAACAATTGTTTTCAGTCCTGATATATTCAAGGTAAAATCACACTTCTGAAAATCCTAGAAAGGCTACTTGACTGAAAACTAACATGCCCAAGAACTGTCAGTGGTAAAAGGACAATAGCCTACAATTTCAAGTGCTCTCTGTAGAGCCAGTTTCTTTCATTTACCTCATTGTCTTGCTTTACCATGACCCCCAAATTATCCTTCAAGCTCTAGCCAGACTTGGCCTCCATTCATCCATCTTCAGAAACTCATACAAGACTCATTGCCAAAAAAGTTCTGCAATACACACATGCGGAAAGCCCCAAACACCAAGGATGTGCCACTGCCCATCAAACACAGTCTCTTCTCATTATTTCTGGGTTCCTTTTCACAAAAGGAAACTAGTGTTTGATCTTTTACTCCTCATGACTAGAGCTCACTTTCCGCTATTGGACCTGCCATGATGCCTATGAGGTGCACAAAAGTTTGTCACTACATACCGAATGGGAAAGCCAAGTCAAGGCATCCAGAAATTAAGTAATGCCAAATGGCCTAAAAGAAGAGGTTAGCACCATGTCTGGGAGGTCTACATTGTTTACTTCTCTAACAGACATGTTTTTGTTGATCTAACAGGTTCTGCTTAGTGGTAGACAGATGATGATGGCTTATGATAGATTCTATTATGTTCTAAGCCCAGGTGAAAGAGTGCAAGATGATCAAAGTCCCAACCCACATGAGGCTTACAGTCCTGAGGAGGTGTGAAGAAGTAAAGCAAGAAACAGTGAATATAAAATATGTCAGGAGTAAGGTATCAATAGGGCCAACATACAGCAGGGTAAAGGAGAAAGAGAGTTGGCGGGGCATGGGGACCACAGATGGAGTGGTGGTAGACCTCCTGAACACATGTCCTCTGAGCAGATGTCTGTATGAAGTAAGGGAGCAAGCCCTGCGACAACCCGGCAGGAAACGGGTCCGTGTAGCAAGAATGGGTAGAGCCAAGTGCCTGAGACCTGGCTGTGCTGGAGGAACAAGGAGCAGGCCAATGCCCGGCACTGAGACAGCAGGTGGAATGTGACCTGAGGTGAGAGAGGGAGGCAGATCTAACAGCACGTGGAAGTCACATTAGACACAGAGGCTGCAAACATCAACGGGCCTAATCTAGAGAGAGAGGAGTGGGGTGAGCTGATCCAGGCCATCAGCTCACATTTAAAATGTACTGCATAAAAAAGAAGTGCAGGCTTCTCTCTGTCGTCAGGTAAGGACTGAGTGGACACAGACAGAAGGGCCCAGGGGCTGTATTTTATATGCTCTAAGAACATTTTCACATCGGGTGATACAGTCAAATACAAAGAGGTTACTAAACAGCACCCAGTACCTAAGAGAGCCTGAAAGCATTTCCTTCTCTAAAGCCCTTACATCCGCCTGGTCCAATCAGTTCATTGCTAAACAAAGGTAGGAAATGGCTGCATCCTAGTATTTCATTGTGGACTCATGAGTCAGTGCTTTGGAACTTGGTATCTTTGGGAGTGAGTGTCTATTCTTCACGTCTCTTGCCACAGGGGGAAAAAGGTACAGATAAACAGTAACACAATTTCACTCTACTGAGATACAGATCTGTGGGCTTTTCCACCCTTCTCAAAAATAAATGAATGAATGAAGGAAATTCAGTGCCTGCTTGTTTTTTTTCTTTCTTTCCCTCACTCTTTGTTTCTTAATTTCCAGGTTTGCCTTGCGTCTCCTAAACAACATAAAGTCAATTAATGGTGAAAAAATACAACATATTATAATTATTCAAAAGCCATTACGGTACAGGATGTAGTTCATAGTAAGAAATCTGTATTCTATAGAAGCAGATAACAATGTATCCCCTTACAGAGGGACTGGAGAAGCCAAATTAAGAAATTTATTGTAATGAACAAAATAATTCCCCACACTCTAACCAAAAATATTTGTAGCATTTATTTTTAAAACGTTAGGATAAAAATAAATAAATAAATAAATAAATAAATAAATAAATAAATAAATAATAAAATGTTAGGATAGTAAATTAACTTTGAAAAGTGTTTTTCATAGAATGGTCACAAAGAAAGTAGTATAAATTTGACTGTTTTTTGTAAGAAGCTCCCACCACTTCTGTATACAAAGTGTTCAGTGAGCCAAAGAAGAAAAGAGCATGTGTACTACATGTTCGAAGAATATTACTCTAAGTATAAATGCATCAGAGATATAATTTAACCTACAAGCTATCTCCTTCAAGGAAAAAGTACAGCAACACCTGGCTTGATCCAGCACTTCCATTTCTGATGAAAGTTCCAGAAGGAACTACTTTACTTACTCTATCTGATCTAATATTAGAAGTCATTATCTATGATGGAAAAGGAAAGAATAAAAGATAAGGAAGTAATCTTTAAATGAGAATGAGAATGGGGCCCCTATTCTAACTTAAATATATATATATGTAAACTTATCAACCCAAACATCAGCCAAATTAATGTATAATGATATCCATGTGATCAATGTGGCATAACCACAAGAAGTCTACACGATTATAATGAGAAAAGTTCAGAAACAGGATATTTCCATCAAAGCAAAGTATAAATTATTTTCAGAATATTGGAGAAATCTGGTGTTTTCTACTCAGGCAGAATGGATTATGAAAACAGTAAAAAATATCCTCCAGAGAGACAGAGTGAAAGAGTTATGTGTTAAGGAGAATATTACACTTCACTTTTCCAATGTAAAAGAAACAGAAAGATTGAGATGCAAAGGCAAGAATGGAGAGGAATGAAACCATTAAAAAAGAATGAGTAAAAAATGTAATAATAAACTAGGAATATAATTTTAACTTATATTAGTTTTCGTTCTCCCATTAAAAATTATACCTTAAAGTTCATTCCTCTTGACTATATCGCCAATTTCTCAAATAATACACTGGTAAAGTTCCAAAATCTCATTAGAGATATAAATTGCATACATAAAGGTTCTTGTATAGCCCGTGGAAACATTTTAAACTTCTTCTGCAATATTATTTTCTTCAGCAAAATTGGGCCTAAAGTTTGGAAAAATTCCTAGAGAGCGAAACCCCTCCCTCCTCTCTTCCTCTCCTTCTCCCTCACTCCCTCTCTCAATAAGGATAATAGTGCTCCACTATATACCCCGTCATATATCTTTACACTCCAATTTCCTACCTATTCCCCCATCCATACATGTATAATGCTTCCATTTTGAAGCATATGGCTGGGGAGCCAAAAGAATTTAAATTGCCTTCAAAATGTGCATCGCATTATAAATGGTGTGAAAAAAGATCTCACTATTCAGCTCTCAACTTGGAGCATAAAGCAAAGAGGAAGCAACACAAGACTGCTTCAAACTTTATCCAAAACTCAACAGCTTCACTTGTTTATAGAGGTACAAAAAGTATGCGACACAGTTTATAAAACAAGGACGACGTACTGTATGCAAAAGTAAAGTTAAAAGCGAAGTATAGTAACAGCCCTATCTTGTTACAAACACTTGGCAGAGTGTCTAAAGTACCATGGTCAAAAACGCGATACTGTCTGAGCTGTACTTCTGCCAGAAAGCACTCCCTAAGTCCAAGTCTCCTTAGCCATCATCACCACCTCATTTGGCAATCCCTCCCACGCCTCAGTTCATCTACTCAAAATTACTCCACAGAAACGCAGAAAGCAGACAAACTCTCTAGCTTACGGGCTGCAAATACCACAATGACGTAGCACTGGCAAGTGACAGTGTACCACGTAGCTCATAGCTCGGGGGTTAGAAAGCCAGGGCCCGCTACACTGCATGCTCAGAGCCAATCTGCGTATCAAGTCGAGCAGGGCTGTCTTCATTTCAGTAACCCAAGGTTTCTTCTCTACTCTCAGAGAATTTCCAAAGGTTTTTCTGAAGCAGGAGCGGCTGAGAAAGAAGGTACAATGTAAGAATGTGCTCAGGCACCAAATACATCCTAGGCAAATGAGGGGCAAATGTATGCAGCAGTAACCTGCCATTTAACCATTCTGGGCTGGGCTTTTGAATCATTCCAGAACATAAAAGACTGCTGCCCCAGCTACGCATATACAGTGTACCAGGCATTAATAAAATGGGAAATGTCAAGACTTAGGTCGTTAAGTGGGTAAATAGAATACATCAATAGGGGCATCTCTACACTTGGCATTTAGAACTAAGAAAATGGCAATGTGGAAGATAAAAGTATACACACAGTAATGAAAAGATGAGTGATGGGAGAGAACCAGCTGTAAGAATTATTACTCTCCCTTGGGCATGCAAGAATTGGCTTCCAAATTTTGCTTTAATTTGCTTTTCTCCTAAGTAGTGTAGAACCTAATTCAAAAACACAGATATTCTGATCTTAAGTTTACAGCTTGCCATATTTCTTGAAAATAAACAATAATTAACAACAAATCTCATAGTTCCCCCCCCCCTTTTCAAGAAATCTGATACTTTGAAATGTAGATACATAAGCTACTTTTGGATCAGGGCCCACAGACATATGTTTCCAAAGAATAATATATACAGGTTAGTCTGGTGTGTACCAGATGTAAGAAAAAGCAAATTCAAAAACAGAAATACCAGTATTCAACAGAAAAATATACTTTAAATTAAATCTCATTCTTGCTTTCCTGATGGATATAGAATCCAGGAAAACCAATCACAGGTAGCATTTTAAAACCTCTTACCTGAAAAGAAATGTTTCCGTTTGACTTCTAAATCTAGGTTCCTTATACATATAGGGTTACAAAGGTAATAAGATGATCACTTATAAACTGGTTTCTCTGAATGGTTCTCCTATCACTGGCTGGTAGTCCACAAAAAAAAAAACATGAAAAAGCCAGAAAGTTCCAAACACAGAACTTAAACAAGGTACAATGGTCAGAAAAAGCCCGGGTCTCTATCAGATCTTTAGCATGTTCAGTCTCGATTTACCAAAACCTTTGTCTCTCTCTCTCTCAGTAGGCATAACTAGTGAGTCTTCATTTATCGGATCACTCTGGATGCAGAATGAACACATCCCCTGCACACTGAAACAACTTGCATATTCTCTCTTCAGTTAGGGGAACATTCATGAGAATATTAAAATTAAAGTACAAATACCTACTCCAGAAGCTTGAAGCATCTGAAGTTTGGGGTGTATTTATCTTTTCCTACGCAAGCCTACAAGGATTTGGTCAGACTCGCAATGATCCTTAAGAAAAGTCCCATAGGAAGAAATAGACTAGGGATTCAGATCAGCGATGTTCAACCTTTTCAGGGCACCATGATCTCAACCCTTGTTCTATACATCAGAGATGTCACTGTAGTTGAAAGCCAAGTTTTAATTTAGAATTTAATAAAAATTGATTAAGCATCACGGAGCACAAACAAAGCTGCTCCATTAATCTTTCAGCCCTTTTTGTGCTAGGAAGAAAGCAAGCAGTGTCTGCTGAAGCAGATGACAGATGCTGGCTTAAAGATAAGTATTATTTATACTTCTGTACCAGATTTCTTCTTATGCATATCTTATCATGCATGGGTATATGATCAACAAAGTAATTTTGTATCAGTCAAAAATGTTCAAATGTACCCTGGCTCCATGGGAATGCTTTAAAGAGTTCAGGCCTGGAGTTCAATTAAACCATGATGCAGCAAGAAGAAGAAAGTTTTGAAAGAAAAACAAATACTGAAATGATTGTTACTTGAAATGTACTTTTCACACATGGGCTAATGAATATATATGCACTGAAAATAACTTTGTTCTGAACATATGCCTATGCATTTTAAATAAATGATGCATGTTTGAAAGATAAGAGGGTTCACCAAATCTAACCACAAGCTATATCTATATTAAACTGTACTTATTTGCATGGTGTGTTGGTAAGGAGACAGCCCCTTGAAAGAAATCCAATCATTATGTAAAGAGATTGCTGACTTAACCAAGTTTGCGAATCATTTAGTCATGAAGGCTATAGTTTAAAACCTTAAATCTCAAAAAAAAAATTAAAAATTAAAAACTTAAATCTCATTCATTCCTTCCTCACTGATACAGAAAGGATGAAAATTTATATTACCTTTTCAAAAAAGATCATACTTTGCCTCATCTCGTTTTTGAAAGTGAAGAATCTGGCACAGGATTCCAAAGCATATGTGACTCAGTAAAAGAGATGGCCAGGTAGAAAGAAAGCAGCGGTCATAGCTGGCCTGCCCTCCTTCTCTTCCCCAATTCCAAAGTCCTCCTGAGATCTAAATAAGGGGGCAAGTTTTTGTGTTTGTGTTTTTGAGGGAAGATTAATTGGAGATCAATGAGGCTTCAGGTCTGGCCAGGAAATTAATCTATGGTTAAATACACCTAAAGGGTGTTCAAGGCAGACCAAACCTGGGTCCACCTATTTCTTTACAAGGCATCTTATTGTCTTCTGATACCCTTAGCCATTTTCTTTGCAAAAGTTCTTTCTGAGAAATCTAACCTCATCTCAGATGGCCTACAAGGTGGAAATATTCACCCACTTCAAGGCCAGGAAACCCCAAGTGGTGAGGGGGTGGGAGTGGGGAGGAAACAAGATGTGGAGGTGAAGCCTGGGCCAGAGTCCTCGCTGCTCTGAGGTTTCCTGCACAAAGGCCAGATGAAGCCACAGCCACGTCTGCAAACAGCCACCAATGCTTCAAAATGACACCAGCAGCAGAATTAAACTGTCTGGTTTCTTAGAAATTACTATACAGTCATCTCTTTAGTGCTTTTAGCAAAGCACTAAAATAGGATACACAAATCAGTACTTTTATGTGGTAATACTAATCTATCAGATGCAATAATTTTTCTTTCCTGAATTATATATGAAAACACATCTATAACTGTGCAGCGATTATGAGCAAATATTTTCAGGAACTGCTATGGTATGTATCTCTTAAGCATAAACTCTATGTGGAAGCACCCAACAAAATAATTGCTAGGAATATTCAGATTTCTTTTTTCAATTTAAATCATTCCCTTTATTATATAAAAAGTTGGGATGTGGAGGAAATGGTAGATAAAAATGGTTTTTAAATGATCTTACAATAGAAAATAAAGTTAAAATATATACCACGTACTAGCACTGTCAGATTTATGTAGTCACTAGTATATTTTGAATTAGCTGATTTAAATGGGAGAAGTTGGAAAGAAATGTAACACATATCCACATTCTCTTATCCATGAAGGGGAGAAAGAATTCTATTTCTTCTGAGTTTACAGGGATGGCTATAGCAAGTTTTATAGTTAACTTGAATTTCCATAATCTCCATTAGACATTCCCCCCACCAAAAAAGAAAACAAAATAATCACTTAATACTACTACTCTTTGCAGCATCTGAAAGTTCACAACCCACACCCAGTTTCAACTCTTGTTAGCTATTTGGGCTGGGACAATGACTTGGAGTTCGAATTTGCAGGGCCATTCAAGGACAACAGGCTTAATGTTTAAATTAAATGTGGCAAGTAAGAAAAGCGTTTAGCAAAATGCCGGGAACACAGCAAGTACTGAGAACTCAGTAAATACTATTATGTTGGTCCTTGCTGCTATCGCTCTCGTTATTATCGAAGTACTTTTATAATAAACTCTGGCCAGACTCATGCCTAACTTGTGTTTAATTTCTCATCTCCTCGATTTTATGACATAGCTGTCCTGATTCTCCTCCTACCTCTCCAATTTCTCACTTTTTAAAAAGATTTTATTTCTTTATTCGGAGAGACAGAGAGAGGCAGAGACATAGGCAGAGGTAGAAGCAGGCTCCCTGCAGGGAGCCTGAATGCAGGACCTGATCCCAGGACCCCGGGATCAAGACAGGAGCCAAAGGCAGAGGCTCAACCACTGAGCCACCACCTTCAGGTGCTCCTCTGATTTCTCACTTCTATTCTCCTTTATTAATTCCAATTCTTCCACCATTTCTTTAAAAGTCAGCATTCCCAAAGAAACATTCCTGGCCCACTTTTTCTCTCTACAGTAGCAATTACACCTTTGGATTCAAAGGTTTGGGGAAGAGCAGAGCTGAATTCAGACCTGTATTGTCACTTGCCTACTAAATATTGTCACTTGTATCCTCTCTCTTCCAAACCCAATGGTTCTTTCACGTTCCTGGTCTCTCTTAACCTTTTTCCAGATGACCAAGTTAGAAATCTCAGAATCATCCCCAACCCCTCCTCTCTATACCCATAATGTGCCCTCCCCTTTCTATTGCCCTTCTTTGTTCTCGCTCCTTTCCTGACTTTCACAGTGGGCTTAGTTCAACTTGGTTGTGTTCAACAAGTAAGAGCAGAACACCTACAACATGCTAAGCATTGTATACTGTGACTGCAAAACAGGACAGAACAACAACAACAAAAACAACCCCTTCTCTCAAGGTCTTTCATGTCAAGTAGTGGGAAAGATATGTAAACACAATTATACTGTAATGTTAATCAAGTCATAACAGATACACATAAATTGTAGAAGTAGGACAGAGGAGAGAATGATAAGTCCATCTGGACAGGTCAGGAATTACTTGACTGTGGACACTGCTCTACAACAGTGCTTTGAGGATGAAAGGAGTTTGGGACGTGCAAAAAAAACGGAAAGGTATTCCAGGTAACAGGGACAGAATGTGCTAAGCCAACAACTCTAGGCTCTCTCTCCACCAAATCAACCTATATATTTTAAAAGCTTGCCCATCTAAAATCCAGACCTAACCAAGGTACTTCTCCTTTTCTATAAGATCTTCAAGGGCTTTCCACTGCCTCTCAAATAAAATCTAAATACCCTGGATGGACAAGACACTATCGGGACTCCAAATTCTGATGTAATCACCTGGGAGGCAGCTTCCCCTGACTCTCCATTGCCCCTTTGTCTCCAGTATACCTTCGTGGAAGACTATCTCCAGCCACCTCTCTGCCCTACTCTCTGTGAAATTCCATTTATCCTGTGATATCAACATTTAATTTCGCTTTTCTGAAGTCCTTCCCAGTGAATCTTGATTAGTTTTTTCCTCTGAGCTTTCAGACCCTCTGATAACACTTTTATTTCCACACATTCCACATCTGAATTTGTCAAGTGAATGCCCATGTTTGTCATATCATCTTCTAAAATTTGTTGCTCTAACTGGGAACTTTGGTGAGTAATTAAAATTACTTTCCCCAAAAAGAGTTAAGTATTAGAAAATACTCTCCAACAAGCCCCCTTATTTGGTGCCATTGCCAGACCTGAAGGGCTAGAGTCAAACAGCAATGTAGATGTGTGGTCCTCACAAAACCACGAATATCCTACTGCCGTGGACTGAACTGTGCTCCCCCCAAATCATGTTATAGATGTACCCCTACAATGTGGCTGTATTTGGAGACCAGGCCTTTATGGAGCTATGTGCGGTTATGCAAGGTCGTAAGATGGGGCCATGATATGATAGGATGAGTGTTCCTGTAAGAAGAGACTCCAAAGAGCTAGCTCTTGCTCTCTTCTTGGACACAGGAGAACACAGAGAGAAGGCAGCTGTCTGAAGGACAGAGAGCCCTCACCACAACATGACCACACTGACACCCCAATCTCAGACATCCAGCTGTGAGAAAATAAATGTTTGTTGTTTACCGTCTCTGAAATTTAGTTACCGTGGCAGGAGCTAAGACACATGCCCTAGTCCATGGAGCTTGGGCAGTCCACAGTGAAGCCGTGAAACCTCTGGTATGGGGATGCCTGGGTCACTCAGCGGTTGAGCATCTGCCTTTGATTCAGGGCATGATCCTGGGGGTCCAGGATCGAGTCCCACATCGGGCTACTGCATGGAGCCTGCTTCTCCCTCTGCCTGTGTCTCTGCCTCTCTCTCTCTCTCTCGCTCTCTCTCTCTCTGTCTCTGTCTCTCATGAATAAATAAATAAAATCTTAAAAAAAAAAACAACCTCTGGTGTGATGCTCAGTATATCCAACTTTTCAAACAGAAGGAGATTAATTATCTCCCAACACTGTAACAGTATCATCACCAGTTTACAGACAGATTAAAAACTAAGGGCTGAGGCTTTCCATGAGTCACCCAATAACCCAGGGAGAGTCAGTGTGACCATACCTGGAACAGGACCTCTAACATCCTGGCTTTCCAAACCCTGTCCTGGAAAAGAAGTCTCCTCTGCTTCCCACAGGAAAGTGCATCAGTCATCCAGCCTAAGTGGCACATCTCTGCACTGCCTCAGGCTTGGAGAGCTATCTGACACTGCTCAGGCACCACTGCAGGGCAACGTAATGATCAAGCAGCTAATGCCTCCAAAGCATGGGCTTCAGGATAGGGACCCTGTGGGCAAAAGGGTGCTTCCACCACTGACTAGCTAGGTAGCTTCATACAAGTTATAAAATTTCACTAGATGTCACTTTGCTATTCCGTTAAAGGAGAATTTTAGTACTTACCTTATGGGGTTATCGTGTATATCAGAAATAATAAACCAAAGTACACAGGCCACTGCCTGGCATGCAGTCAAGAATCCACAGTTAGCAGGTACTGTCCCTCAATGTTACCTCACCAATTTTACTCCTGCCTAGACTAAAAGCAGGAACAGGGGTAGTTTTAATTTCATATCTACAGTGGATTTCTGCCTAGCTGTGTGTTTGATTTGAATGCCATCTGCACATTTACTACTTCCTTATAGTAATAACATGTTAATTTTTTTTTTCTCAGAAGCCACTCATCCCCACTTTCTGGGACCATAAGTTTGGGGGTCTTGCCCTTATTCCCTAGCCACAAGAGTAGGCAGGGGACTCAGGCCCTGCCTCCAGAAAGCCTGCACCAATTCAGTGACTGGCCTGGGGCTGGCCCTGTGAGAGCCAAACCTGGAAGTTTTTTGTTCCTTCCCCAGCAGAGCTGCTCAGCTGACAGAATGTAAGCCTGGAGCTCACCTCGGTGAAGGGAGGGCCTGCCAGAGAAGGAAAAGGAAGGTAAGAAACAAAGGCCAGGGCATAGGAGGGGAGTCCAAGAGCCATTCCTGAGCACATCATCAGAGCCCTAGAGTCAAGTTACAGCTGAGGATGAACTGGACTTTTCAATTACATCGGCCAATAACTTTCCCCTCTCGCTGCGGTCTGCATGACTTCAGTTTCTGACACCTGCAATTAATATACAACCCGAAAGCCAGCAAGAATTTGACACCTTTCAGTGACCAAAAGGACCCCTAAAAGTAAACAGAAAGAAAAGTTAGGAAAGACAGACAAAGCTCTAGGCAGCGTTTTTCAGGAAATGTCAATGGGTTATTACACACCTCAACAACGTGAGTTAAACTAGTGGATTAAATGCTACTGGGTGTCCACAGTATTGTCGACGCTGCTTGAGATGCTGCATCACTTATGACATTTTAGTAGACTAGTTATGGAAATGATTGGTATGCACAAAACTAGGGTGTCAGTGGCATTTTAATATGATAGAGGAAAAACCAATAGGATATCTCTAATTTAGCACACTGAATTATAGCATTAATAATAGTAAGACAGAACTTTGTTAAATTCTTACTGTGTCAACTAAATATTTCAAATTTAGTATTTCCAATCACATATAAACCCTGGGGAGTAAGTATTATTATCCTCATTTAACCAATAAAGAAATTAAGGCTCAAAGAGCCTAAGTCTATTGCTCAAGTTTAAATACTAAGTTGCAGGGACACCTGGTTGGCTCAGCGGTTGAGCATCGGCCTTTGGCTCAGGGCATGATCCCGGGGTTCCGGGATCGAGTCCCGCATTGGGCTCACTTCATGGAGCCTGCTTCTCCCTCTGCCTGTGTCTCTGCCTCTCTCTCTGTGTGTGTGTCTCTCAGAATAAATAAATAAAATCTTTAAAATAAATAAATAAATGCTAAGTTGCAGAGCTGAGAGTCAACCTCAGGTCTAACTTCCTGCTTTTCTTAATACCAAAAAATGTCATTACCTAGATATTTCACACGTATATACTAATATCCTCTTGCTTTATGTCCTAATAGCATCATCTGCCTTTTCATCAAGCTATTCACCATGATCATTCATTCTGCATTTATTTTTGTGATCATTCAATTTGAGACACTTTTGTATCCCTCTAGATTATAAATTCCCTGGGGATCCCTGGGTGGCTCAGCGGTTTAGTGCCTGCCTTTGGTCCAGGGTATGATTCTGGAGTCATAGGATCGAGTCCCACATCGGGCTCCCTGGATGGAGCCTGCTTCTCCCTCTGCCTATGTCTCTGCCTCTCTCTCTCTCTCTCTCTCTCTCTGTGTGTGTGTGTGTGTGTGTGTGTGTGTGTCTCTCATGAATAAATAAATAAAATCTTTAAAAAAAAGATTATAAATTCCCTGAGTGCAGGATGAGCACTGCTTTTGCACATCATTGTGCATTGCTGGGTGAGAGGAGATGCTCAGTAAGTAGTTTTTAAAAAATAAAAAAAAGGGAGTTGGCCACCTGGGTGTACTCAGTTAAACGTCTACCTTTGGCCGAGGTCATGATCCCAGGGTCCTGGGATCTAGACCCGTGTTAAGTTCTCTGCTCAGAGGGAAACTGCTTCTCCCTCCCTCTCCCTTTATCCCTCCCCCCAATTTTTCCCCTCTCTCAAATAAATAAAATCTTTAAAATAAATAAATAAGGGGGGGAAGGAGAAGGAAAAAGGAAGAGAGTGAAGGGAGCCATGAGGAGGGAAGAGACTAGAGGCACAAAGGAAAAGTGAGAAGGGAGGAAGAGAGAAGGTGGCTCCTCGACTTCTACCCCACTCTTTTACCGAAGCCCTTAGGATAAGTGGGGGCCTAGTGACACTGGTGACACTGTCCTCACACAAAGGGGACAGAGAGACGGATACCTGAACCAAGCAGGACTATCATCAAGAATGCCAGAGTCTTGTGATATTTGCACTGGTTCCTCCCCAAAACCATACCCAATAGCAATAAACATGCAAAAGTTCCACCTATTTATAAATTCTTATTTAAACCCCTGAAGACACTTTCATCTTCTCCCAATAGGTGTTACGGTGACAAGCCAAATTAAAAACTCGTTGAATTTTTCATTTAACTATGCACCTGAAAGGCTGTCACTCTGGACACCTAGCTCTGCCATGGAGGAGGGTCCTTTTGAGACTACAGCCTGTCAAGCATTATGGTGCTGGGGGGAAGGGAGACAAGAGATGTGCAGAACTGGGAGAGTCTGTTAAAAATTATCTGTGCCTGTGTCATCTTTCTGTTCCCTTTACACAAATTCTCCAAGGGACAATCACGTCTTCAGGTTGTTAATGTCACAAACCTCTCAAACAGAAGACAGAAACTGTACCATTCCTCAAATATGGATTTTAGAAAAAAAGAACAAAGAAGACTCAGAATTCAAGCTGCAACTCAATAGGAAGAAAGAAGTCCAGAACTTTAGCTTTTGCCATTAAAACTCTCAAATGTGGACAAAGATTCACAAGACATCACTGGGTCTGCACGGCCACAGTGGCCCTCTTGCAGCCTCCATCTGGCTGGATGCAAGAGTCCTGAAGCCTGGCCCAGAACTATCCAATCGAGATGGCCATAGCTACCAATAGAAAAGGCACTGTGCCTTAGGAAGAATTCCAGGATAAAGCAAGACTAAACTTGACAAATCCATCACTGGGAGTAGAGCATATAGAGTTTTTTGATCAATCTGGTTTTGATCAATCCGATACAAGATATCAATTGTATTTTAACTATGTGAGAGGAGGAACAAAAGTTACTAAGGCATCACCTTTTCTAGTAAAAGATAAGCAAGTAAGTACATTGAGAAATCAGGTTTATCCAAAAGAATTGGTTTCTCTGGGCTATGACACACTGACTGCAAAAAACCTCCTTTCTTGGAGAATACTCTGAATTTCAAGTTTTATTGTAAAGAATATGCATGGAGACATCTATCATAATAAATAAATATTAAATACTCATAGTTTTTCAAAGGTTTCCCTAAGGTAGTATCTATTCCCAAGGGAGGGTTGGGATGCAACATCTGACCTATTGCCTAATTAAAAATCATAGCATTTTGTCTAAAACAAAAGAAAAGTAAAAATTTCAAGAAAAATTCACCCACTGGCATCCCTTTGAAACATACATATAAAGGGCTTTACAGTGTTCATCCTTGCTTATGGGTGTTTCTTGTGCCAAAGAGGAGTTCTGTGTGCAATAAGTGAGAAATTGGACCCTTCCCTCTCAAGTTTTATCTAATTGCATACCAACACATAACGAAGGACACAATAATAGGTACAGCAGCTAAAGAGTTAATCTTTAGCAACTCTGCTAAAAAATCCTAATGGCAGACTGCCCATCATTCTTTTAGACAGAGCTTGTCAGAAAAACTAGGGCAGCTTGTCCAGCTCAGCAGTCAACTGATTACTAGTGAACTCAATGGGGCTCCCAGCCAACCCCTGAGATTGCTGCCAGCCCCTTGGGTATTCAAAGGCCAAGTTCCAATGTGGTTTACTTTGCCAGAATCACATGATGTCAGTGCTATTTTCTCCTGACCAGAATAACCAGTCATTCAGGTTACTGCGAATGGTATCAGTGAGCGAGCCCGCACTTCGCTGCTCGAGGTCATATACACAATTGAGGTGCTGCTTCTTCTCACCCAGACCCAGGGGCCTCCCAAGCTTCCTCTACGAGGCCAGCTAATCCCAACTGGTCAGTTCCAGTGACCCAAATCCTGCACAGAGTCCCGCATTCTCTTGTTCACTCCATGACCAGGAATTACTGTGGCTCAGGGGATGAGGTACACTCAAGAGCACAAAACAAACAGGCCCAACTTTCATAAATAACCAGCCAGGTAGGAAAACAACAGAAAATGGGCCTTGACTTTCACTTATATTACACTATTTGAGGGCTAATAGGCTAGTTGCACAAATTCTGTGGGATTTAGTCAGCTTTATCCACATGTGCCCACACATTCTTTGCACCATAGCAAGACATTAATTAATTTCTACGTCTATCTGGAGATTTTTCCGCTGCTACAGGATTTGCAAGGGTACATGCATTTAAGAGGCAGCCAGTTTTTAACACTGTGGTTACCTTTATCTCTCAGCGGGAGAAACCATTTCGCTCCCCAAAACACAAAACAATTACAAATAAGATCCAGTTTTTAACCATCTTCCTCGAGGAGGAAACAGAAGTGTAAGGAACAGCAAAAGGGTTGGGGTAGCCAGTGGACTCCACATGCAAAGTCTATAACATATTTCCCAATGTTCTAAGTACTTTGAAATATTTCTAATTTTCTTCTTTATTTTTATTTTCTTTGGGCATTATGAAACCTCCTTAGGATAAATTCATTATAAAAACTCAAAATTCATGAAAACATTATTAAAAAATTTGAAGAGATTAAAACCTGACAATATTTTTAGATTTAAAAGCATTATATACAGATCTTACATCATGGAATTTATAGTTTTTTTTTTAATGTTTTCCTTGTTCTGTTAGTAAATAAAGCAGTAAAGTTTTAACTGCTGAGACAGAACATGAAGTAATGTAAGTAGTATCATGATTTTTAAGTATTTACATTTTTTAAAAGAAAACAGAAATTGCCTGTTATAACATGTGAAACATAAAGAAATGTAATAATTCCATTAACTGTTCTATCAGCATAAGACACAGTATATACTTGATGAATGAAGGAGTGAATGAATTCTCTATTATTCACTCCTGGGTACAGTCTCACTGAATAGAACCTTGGGGGAAACCTCTAAGCAAAGTGACTGAGAACAAGATTATGAGAACAATGTGTCTTAAGGTTTACTGATGTCCCTCTCTGCCACAGCCTTCTTGAAGGGGGAAAATGACCTTTCCATCTATTTGGAGCAAAAGTTTGCCCTTTGACAATCATCTGTATTAAGTTCAGATAAACTTCTACATGCAGAAGTCAGTAACTCAAGGAAATTGTGCAGTAAGAAAAGACTGGAGAAGGAGGCAGGGAGAAGAGAGGGATGGGTGGACAGATGGACAGAAGGGAAACAGGAAGAGGAAGGAAGGAAGGTTCTTAAGAAGGAAAGGAAGCAGACAAAAAATTATTTTTACATCAATGCTTCATAATTTTCATTCATTCCACCCATGAAGAAAGTTTAAGCAGATTGGCAACAACTTCAAAGTCAATGCTATCATCAGTTATTCAATCAAAATCAGGTGCTATAGTTAGCTTTCCCTGATGCGTATTGCTCATCTTTGACTATTCAACTTGTCTTTTGTCCTGGTCTTTTATTCCCTTCTCAGATGCATCATATTTTACCTCTAACATAACATCTTTAATGAACTAACAAATGTTTGAAAGAAAGAAGCTTGCTAGATACAAGTTCTTTGGTGCTAAGGGACTAAGCAGTCACCACCAATTAGATTATAGCTGGATAATTTGACAGTTCACAAGATGATTGTCTCAAGGAAGGCTGGAAATGTACAGAAAGAGCACCGCCTGTGGGTGTGTGGTTTTCTCTGATGAATACAATACCCCCCCACACACACACACACAAAAAAAAATAAAATCCCAGAAATAAAAAAGCCAGGGAGATTTAGATCCTTTTGACTGCAAAGAAATACTATACAAATAAAATGTGTTAGGTCAAGTTGTCTGAAACTCTGGAGAATTAGTAATATTCTGGGAGCTGCCTCTAGATATCCTCTAGGAATTAGTACAATAAGTACAAATCTCTCAATCCAACATTCAAGGCTATCCACGAGATAGTCTCAATCTGTTTTCCCCATATGGCCCCCCGCTGCCCGTGCCTACCTCCCACCCATGAGTTGAGTATTCCAGCCACACTGCATAACTTGTCATGCAGTTTTCAGCCCTTTCACTTTTGGCCATGCTGTTCCCCTGGTTGAAAACCTCCCCCACACTTTCAAAACCCATCCCTTGAGGTCAATCAAAAATACCACGTCTCCAAAGAAGCTTGTTCCTCCCCCATAGCCAGATGTGAGCCAGCCCACTGCATCTCAACAGCTCCACATTTATTTATACTTGTCTTAGAGACTGACCTGACATAGCCTTGCATTACTTACTGATCTGATCTCCTCCACCAAACATAAGCATATAAGCATGGAGACATGCGTCTTCAGGGACTTGCACTCAATAATTGTTTGCTGATTTGGAGTGAACTGATGAGGCTAATTTATTTTACAGTACTCCAGTGCATTGGTTCTCTAATAGCTGCTCAAAGGCCTTCCACTGATCCAAAGTTCATCTGCTATAATGTCAGTGTTGTTTATAATAACATACAGGTATCAGAGATAAATAATTGAAATATCACATGTTTATTAATCTCACCAAGAACAGAATCATTTGCCTCTTCACTGGAATAAGGTTTGTTTTGTTTTATGCTGCTTGGTTTGGGGTGGGAGTGCATGGTATAAAAGTGTGTGCATGTGTACATGTGTGTTAATAGTCAGGGGCTAGAGAGCTAAGTGATAACAATGATCTTTTATCCCTCTTCAGTGAACTTCGGACAAAAACATTTAAACTATAAGCTTCAACACATTAGCATATGAAAGTACCAACCCTGCTTCCAAATTCCAAAATGAAATAAACTTGGCTGAACCATCAAGAGTCAACTCTTGGGTACTTTTTGTTCTGCCACAGCAAGGGAATCTTGCTGAATTTGTTGAATGCTCTGCTTCTAACACTTTAATGGCATATCTTCAGTGTAAAAAAACACATGGGGACTAAATCTCAACTGTAAATTTATCAATGGCTTTCAGCAACTGATTTTGCTTCATTATTCACAAATAAATGGGTATACAGTCAAAGATTCAGTGGGATGATGACCTTCATAGCAACCAAACATGATATAAAAGCGCAGAGTATACCAATGGCCCAGTATGTGTGGTAACAATCAGTTCTAACACAACTAATGCGGACATGTACTTCAACTTACATAAAGTATTTTATGGGTAGTAACAGATTAACCCTCCTGATATTCTTTAAAAAGATAAAAAATTTTGATTCAGTTTTATTGATGAAACAGCTGGTGTGTATAGAAGTTCACAAGGTCATTAAAAATTTCCTATAAACAATCCAGCTCATTGATGAGTCTCAATGCATTTTGTAGAGCATCTAACTGACAATAAGGATGCCATGTATGAGAAATGATCAAGTGATAGCCTGAATGCTTTTCCAAAACTTCTAGTTCAACTGTATCCTATTCCAGTTAGCTCCAGGTTCCAGAGGCATTTTACTCCCCTCTCCCCCAGTTAGGATAATATAGAAGTAGTGAAGAAGCATACATATTCTGGAATCAATGCATCTCTTCTAAATTCACCACCAATTGGCTGTGTAATGTTGGAAAGTCCCTTCACTTCTCCCTCAGGCGTAAAATGAGGCCAATAATGGTGTCTTCCACCGTACGGCTGGCTGTTGTGAGCGTAAAACGAAACATTCTATGCAGCTTCTTTTTTACTGGAAATGTTCATCTTGACCTACTTTTTCCAGAGTCCTCGAACCAATAAAAGTATCCATCAAACTCAAGAGGTTGAATTAAAAGTAATAAAGTCTTACTGATTTTTTTGCCTTAATTACTCAACTTTCATTTTTCACCTCAAATCCAAATGCAGTCACAGAGGGGAAAATGTGACCAAGAAAAAAGTTTATTAACCATATGCCCATTCTGTATTTTAGAAATAAATTGGGCTTAAAAATTTTAACTGAACAAGGTCTCCTCCTTAAAAAAAAAAAAAAGGAAGAAGAAAGAAAGAAAGAGAAAGAAAGAAAGAAAGAAAGAAAGAAAGAAAGAAAGAAATTCTTCCGTTTAGTTCACACACTGATATAAAAAGAATGTGATAGAAGAAAAATCAGGAAAAAGGGAATAACTAAGAGAAAGATACAGAGAAAGAGAAAGAAAGGAAGGGCCATGAAATATAATATTTCTATTCCTGCCTCCAGTCCTCTAACTTCCAAAAAGAAAGAGAATATTCATACCATTAAAATATTTTAGAAACTCTAGCCTGTTTGGCGGCCAGTTGCAAAACCATGAGAACTGTGGTTACTTAATCACCATGAGCTCGTGAAATTGGACCCAAGGTGACAAGACGAATTGGGTGAGAAGGGTGAGAGGGACCTGGGTGGGGGGTGATTCCCTCCAGCACTGCACCAGAGGCCCACTGCAAACCCTGCGGAGATAGCTCAACATGCTCAGGCTGTTGGCTTTCCCGACCCCCAATACCCTCCAAACAGCACCAGGAGCTAAGCCTCCATGGCTTGATTTGACCTGGTTTTGCCACTATCTCAGTTCTCACATCAGAAATCAGCAGAGCTGCAAAGTCAAGCTGCCTTTCTGTGGCCTAGCAGCTGGTGCATCTCAAGGAAGGGCCCAATTTAGTGACAAGGAATCAGACACTTCTAAAGATTAGGTAGTGGTGCCTCATGGTTTAGCAGTAAGGGCTCCAAAGCCAGATGGCCCTGGTTCTAAACCTGACTTGTACACGGATGATTTGACTGGCCTTTGGCAAGTCAGTTCAACACACAGCCCCAGGTTCCTGACCAGTAAAACAGGGATAAAAGCAAGGTTATTGTGAATATGAAATGAGGTAATACTGCATATTTAACTGAATACAGTCCCAGAAAGGGGGAACACTGGGGACTGCCATGCCTTGTTCCAGATACTATATAGCTACAAAATTCGGTGAGACTCAAGCCATGAATTCCCCAGCGCCAGCAAAAACCAGCCTCCTCAATCCTCGTTTGATGCCGAATGAATAAATAAAGCCTCAAAAACCTTTGAGTAATAAAGAGACAACTCCAGAGATGAGGACTACAAGCACACTTTCTATGGTATCTTTGTCTTTGAATTTATTAATACACATGGGAAGAATTATTTGTTGCAGTGCTAAAGAAAGATAAGATTTTTAAAAGGGACAAGTTTGGTGTTTTGTTTTTTTTTTTTTAAAGAACATTTTATCAGTATCTCCCATAATTAGGTTCTGTTTAAATAATGCGATTTCCTAAACTGTCTGAACAGCGTGGGCTTTCTTCCCCCCATTTATGTTTTTAGTGTCAGTAGCTCGTTGTTATTGTCAAGCATCTTGAGTGTTCTTTTATGGACGTAGTAAGCTGTAAAAGAACCTCTTTGATGACTCATTTTAGAATATAAATTCAATGGAAGCAAAGGTACTGCTTATCATTACTGAGAATTTCCATTCAGATCTACTACTTTTATAAATGCTCTGATCTAGCAGGGCAATTGATTCCAACATGCAATTTAGCCAACAGGCTGTTTAACCTTGGATGCTTATTAGTAAGGGAACAATGCTTTCAGGATTATGCTGAATAATTCAGCCCTTCCAGTCAAAGAGTTTTGCTGGTGGGCGAGAACAGGATGTTGTCTACGCATCTAAGAACATTTCTACACATCTGGGGCACGTGGCCCTGCACTGCCTTTCCAGATCTGCTCTCCAAGCCAGGTCTCTTTTCTGCCATGGGACAAGGAGGTGGCATAAAATTAGCTCATACATCTTGGATGAAGACTGATGAGGTTTCACTGCCATTTGCCCTGTGAATTCTCTTCCTGCTGATGCTACCAGCAATGTATGTTTTATTTCCCCATGGATACCTTATGATGGAAACCATTCCAAATGATATTTTACTGGACGTTCAGGATGAACTAGGAAACTACTTTGAGAAAGAGTGCTACCAGATATTGTTTATCTTTTCTATTTTTAACTTTTCTATTACACCATTATTTCCAAAATACGTTTTCAAAAAGGTTTGCACCATGGCTTCGTAAGTCAGGTTAGTATGGATACTATTCCATTTTAAAGCAGGTCATGTGGAAATATTACAAAGATAATAGACATAAATGCATCTGTACACATATACATTCACACAAACACGCACTTGCTCAACTTGACACTGAGCCCCAGGACTAACCACAGTTACTTGTGGATGGCTCTTCCCACTGCACCTTCTTCTGAGCATCTGCCTTCATTTGGGATCATATGGAACACAGGCATTTCCCTAAACCATTTTCTAGGGTCCATGAAATAATAATATGTTCTATAAAGGTGGAGGGAGAGTTCTATAATCAGATTTTCTAGGGTCCATGAAATAATAATATGTTCTATAAAGGTGGAGGGAGAGTTCTATAATCAGATTTGTAGTTTTGCTAAGAACAAATCTAAGTCACAGGAATGCAAGGCTGGAGAGAACCACTCTGGTATTTCATTAACCTGGCCATCTATTCAACAGCTGCATCTCACAGTGTATTTGTTGTTCTCTCTCTTTATTCATTGTTATAAAGTTTATGAAGTGATAACATTGTTTCTTTGTTTAAAAAATAAAAGGTTACTGGAAGAAAAGCCAATTGCCTATGCTGGTGACATAAGCAAAGAGAATGTTAAGAAGTCTTCGTATGTGGTGGTTCTTGCCCAAATACAAATACCTGGGGAGGAAATTATATTCCAAAAGGCTACCTGTAAGTCTAGAAACTCATGATCATCCTTGGATAAATGTCTCATACATGTCAAAGGCCAACATACGTGTGTGTGTGTGTATATATATATATATATATATATATATATATATACACATATACACACATACACACACACACACACACACATATATATATATACACATATACATATGGCCTAAGTGCCTATGCATCTTGGAAATACATAGGAAGTGACTGTGGGTGGCACTTGAGCCAAGTTCTATTTTATGTACGATGGATTAGAAACTTCTCACACAAGTGGGGACCCATCAGCTTAGGCTCTGATAAGAAGGGCTCAGGGACACTGTGACATTAGTGCCAAGAGTAGTTGGAAAGGTCTTCAGTCTGAATGGTATTGATGAAAATCAAATATTTTAGTGGACGGGGGTTGAATGTGAGAAGTAGACAACCTCCAACAGAGCATTGTGATAGATCCACAATGGTTTGAGCTTAGCTTCTTAAGAACAGTCTCTGACGGCAGTTTGAAGTAGGAAGCTCTGAAAGGAGTGCTGTCCTTAACAGGTGCAGGGTAGAACTGCTGCATTCTAAGAGAACCTATAAGATACTGCCATAAAAAGAAAAGGGAAGGAGGGAGGAGCCAAAGTACATTGAGATAAGTGAGGCCCCACGGAAGTCAGAGATAGGGATCTAGTTATCTTCCAGATGGTGAAAACCTCTAATGCAATGGTACCTCCAAGAGAACCCTCTGGTATCCTAATGCACAGCTCTTTGGGGTGGTTCAGCCTTGTATGATATACCACAGCCCATCTGAGCACTGGCTTCAGATCACCCTGGACATTAAGAAATATGTCCAGGGGTGCCTAGGTGGCTCAGCTGGTTAAGCATCTGACTCTTGGTTTTTGGCTCGAGTCATGATCTCGGGTTGTGAGATCAAGCCCTGTGTCTGGCTCAGGACTGGCCGTGGAACCTGCTTAAGATTCTCTAGCTTCCTCTCCCTCTGCCCCTCCCTGCTTGTATGCTCTATTTAAAAAAAGTAAAAATTGTCCAAAGTTTTCCCCCAAAATGCTTCCTTTTAAAGTCATGTAAGGGTCCTTTTAATTCCTGCTCTTTAGTTTATGGAGCTTTTGTAAAACCCCTTTGTCACTTTCTAAAGATTTATTTTTACTGAGTTCCTGAAAGGATCATCTAACTTTTCCCCAAATCTCCCTAAAAATCTCATGGTACTTCAAATATCAGGAACTTTCCCCTCCTCTCTAGAGTTTTGAAGACAGTCATGGAAAACAGCCAATAAGGAAAGTCGCCTGCATGCACATACATGCTGTTAAACTTTTGGCTGTACAACTAAGGCAAGGTGTAGGTGTATTAGCCAAGCACATCTAGTACTGAGACTACAACTGATTTCTACAGAGTGACCAGAAAAATGTAGAGTTCTGCAGGACACATCAGATCCTGCCATCTGGAAGACCACTCACAGATCTGCCTTCTGCATCAGGTGCAGACAGAGGCAACATGCTTACCCAGTCAACCTGCTCTTTCTGATCTTGTGGATGAGTTCAGGGAGCTACACAGATGGTGACAAAAGGTAGCCTGCATCAGTGATTCTTGCCTTTCTACCACAGGACATCTTGGCCTTTTAAAATGGCAAGAAACACTTAGGTATACCAGACTGGTGCGATCAAGGAAAGGAGACCAAAAAAAAAAAAAAAAAAAGAGTCAAGACTGCAGAATTTGAGACTGAAAAGGAAAACCTGATAAGGGGGAGAAAAAGGGACCTCAAAAGCAGCCACATCCCAAACTTGTTTGAAAGCAACTATGAACCATTCACATCACATGTCGGCCTTTAATGAGGAGGTTTGGTTGAAATGATCACATTTGTCATTTCCACGCACCTACACGGTTCGCCCAGATCCACTGCACCTTCTTACACGGGGCTCCTCACTGTTGCTGCCTTCCCCGCCCCCGCCCCCGCCTCCTAAACACCAGGCCACCGATTTGATGGGATATTTCAATCCTGGCTTTGCTGAAGAGGGTCAGCTTGGCACACAGGTGATTTCCTTGTAGATTTAGAACATTTACTTTCTTCCTGCTGGATCCCTCCCAGAGATACCATCAAACGTCTACCTACGCAATTAGTTTTCACAGGTGGCTGTTTTGCCTCCAGTAAAACTACTTTCTTTCTCCTTCTGCAAGTCAAAGCAGAGCGAATGCACATGAAAACATTTCAGATATGAAATAAACACTTTCATAAAGGCAGCTATGATGCAAGGCTTCCGCCGTGACTGACCCAAGCTCTCGAGTGACCCCCGCACGCCAGGATCCAGGTTGAGAGGAATCATTTCCGGGAGAAGGGGCAGAGTGAGGTTAGCAGGCTGGAAAGGAGAGGGAAGGGAGGCCGCAACTGACGCCCGTTCACGGTCTCTAGGGCTTTTGTGAGGTTAGTAAACACTTACTATTGAAAAGTCTGCACTCACCGTACACGGACCTGAGGGGGGGCAACCATGGTCCTCCCCAGGAACAGCAGGGGCTGATGGGGCGGTTGTTTGTTTCTTTGTTTGGTTCCTTCCTGTTGCACCAGAACAGTTTCTACTTGAAAACTAGAAAGTTGTGGCATGTAGTTGCTTCTCTGGTCCTTCTAGTCAAAAGTTCCAATTTTAAAGGCAGCCATTTGCAAAGGGAGAAAAAAAGGTTCCATGTCGACATAAATCCCTTGAACTAAACATCTGTTTAAACGGTTTCTAGGTCAGGGGTCTAAACTGTGCCACACTAGGGGTGCAGACATGATTTCTTTCCCAAGGTCTCCGAGCGCGGCGGCGTGCACAAGGCCCGCGGTATTGTTTAAACATGTGGCCCGCTTCCCCCAAAAGAAAAGGACTGAGAGGGCGGGTTGTTGTGGCTTTTTGTTTTAACCTAGAACATGATTTTGTCATTTGTACAGCCTCTAAATAAACTACTGTTAAAGCAAGGTGTTTTGTTTTTCTTTAATGTATTATTCAAAGGTGCACGTTCCAACAGCATCTTGAAAGGCACGAGGGGGGTTGGTTTCACAGAAGCTGCAAACTCAGGAATGTTCATGAAGAAATAGTTGCCATTGGTCCTTCCCCGTGAAGAAAAACTTCCAGAATTCCCAGTTTCCGCATTCTCCCTCATTGCTCTGACAAAATAAGGCACGTGCCTTTATTTTTGAGTCATTTTCTGTACCTGTATTTGTTTACGTGTTTAAAATACAGAAACATAAACTCATCCCAAAATGCCAAGAAAAGGGGGTGCAGCCTCCCTGATCGCCCGGCTCAACCCCTAATACACGTGGAATTCAACACTGGTGAGCACAAAGGGATATAAGTGTCCACACACAGGTTTGCTACCCAGATTTCTCATACTCACAGCTCAAATCACCCAAAGAATTTGTGTTACGTATTCATTGCGAAGAACAATTATGGACCTATGCTACCACATTTATGACGGAAGGGCTTAGGAGCAGCAAGAGGGAAAGGGAGCCCCAGACATATGCCTGTTGCATAAAAGAGAGGGAAGAAAAGGTATAATCAAGAACCCAAATACCAGGGTTTACGCTCAGGACTTGGTCGTTCCTCATTCCCCCCACCCCCTGAAACTATTATAGCTCCTGTGTCGTGTCTATACTCCCCAAAACATGCTGGAGGGTAAAAGGCAATCCAAAAAAAAAAACCTCTTAGTTCAAGTGAGAAGGAGTGATTTTGCTGACATAGGGTAGAACAATACTCCATGGTTGTCAAATATAATAAAGGGATTAGAGTTTTGTTTTGATTTATGTTAACGTACAGAGGAAGAAAGGAGACAAACTCCAAACGTCTTGCCTCTAGCCCAGACTTCCGGCCTGTGGGAACAAATTCTCCCAGAGAACATTATAGAAATGAGAAGTGCCCACTTAAAACTGACCAAAAAAGAGAAGCAAGTAGATATTCCCACTAATACTAGATATATGTTACATTTCAAACAATCAAATGCTCTTTTCCTCCATCTCTGCTTCTAGAAAAGGTGATCCATTACACACCCCTGCCTGTTCGGCACATCCCGTCAACAACCACCCTTTCATCCAGGAAAAGCTGTTTCTATACTTAGGCCATTTTTTCTTTTTAAAATTCAACGTATACACCCAATAAATAATGTTGTCGGAATAAAGAAAGTGACTGAAAGAGGTGTAAATACTATCAAAAATAGAGAGACCAAAGGAACCCCTACTGTCTATGCACCTAAGAGCATTTAGGAACAAAATAGCAACCATGTTGCCATGGTTTCTTTGGGAAAGTAAAAACGATCACTGATGACTTTTTATGTATCTGAGGATTATCAAGTATACGATAAGACAAACATTTTCATTAATTATCCAGAGGTTCTGTTCGGCTACATCTTCTCTTACAACATTATGTAGATACGCTTTCCTGGATCTGTCTTATTTCCAACAGACTGTATTTGTAGGAGCTAGAGAAGAGAAGAATTTCAAACAATCCTGAAAATATAAATTTGAAAATTCCAGTCAGAGAATGCTGGGGCCAAGAAGAAACTTGAAAGGAAATCTGGGCTATCCTCCACCTAAGGCAAAGCCACACCTACAGCAACCTAGGCAGATAATCATCTAATCTAATTTTAAAATAAATCAGGTTCCATAAATTCCCTCCCTAGTGCATTCTTGTGCCTGACACCCTTCTCCTCATGAAATTCCTTTTCAAGCTGAGCCTAATAAGCACATTCAGTCATTGTCAATTGTGTTATGTGAGTAAAAAGGCAGATTTAGTGGACAACACAAGTAGCTCTGTAAGATCAATCTTAAGAATTACCAAATCAGAAGTGATTGATTTTGGCTAGGTATATCTGGGTCCCAGCAACACCCGTTAGATCAGTATCCATAGCAAATGTACAGCAGAGGCTTCCCATTGTGGATTGTACATTATAGATCATACTTGCAACTAGGAGTATCTATCATCTATTTGTCTACAAACCATAAATAGTACCTAGCTACGAGAAAGATGTTATGGACTTTATGTTTGTGCACCCACCCTACCCAACACACACCAAAATTCATAGGTTGAAGCCCCAACTTCCCAAGGGATCCTACTTGGAGACAGGGTCTCTATGGAGGTAAATAGGATTAAACAAGATGATAAGGGTGGGGCCCTAATCCGATAGGATTGGTGTCCTAAGAAGAGAAGAAACATTAGAGACCTCGCTTCCTCTCTTCCTGCCACAGTGAGGACATGGTAAAAAAGCAGCCTATAAGCCAAAAGAGGCCTCAGAACGAAACATCCTCGCTGACACCTTGATCATGGACCTCTCAGCCTCAGACGTGTGAGAAATAAATTTATGTTGTTTAAGCCACTCAGTCTCTGGTGTTTTGTTTTAGCAGTCTGAGCAGACTAAGGCTGGAGCCGTATAATGAACACCGCTGTGTTGATTGACTAGTGTCCTTCTCTGAAGACCGTCATCTGTCTTCTCTTAACATCTCTGAGACAGCATTCCTCTCACTTTTAGGATGACTCCTTCTAGAGTTTACTTACTGAACACATGTGTACTGAGCAACAACTATGTGGCAGGCATTGAGCTACATGCTGGAGATACATGTGTTAATGAGTTTACAATGTAGTGGGAAAAGGAGCACTAAATAAGCAATTCCAATGCAATGTGGTAAGCCCCTGATAGGGAAGTACAAGGGGCTGTAAGAGCCCATAGGACAAGCAACTATCTCAGACAACGGGGGATCAACTTACTGCAACAGAAGATGTCTCAGAAGGGCCCAGAAGGCAGAATCAGAACTAGTCAGCTGAAAGATGAAGAATGTGGGTCTTGGTTGGATTACAGTATACAAAGGTCCTGGGCTGGAAGATGTGGGTTCCTCTCCCCAAGTACACTCACTGTAAACATCCTTCAAGGATCATCTGCATCCCTTCTCCAGAAACTATCCTTCCCCTGACAGTGCCATTCCAAGTCCTCAATTACGCTCGAATCTGTATTCCCAATCATAACCTTCCTCTTGTGCCCTAAACATTCTTCTTAATTGGCTGTTCATCATTTTAGCAGGGCACATGACCAACAGCTTGTCTAAAATCCAAGTCTTTATCCTGCTCCAGATCTGCTCTTTCTCTTGTACAACAGCCTCAGGATTCACCCAGGGGGATCAGACCTCTGCCCTCTCCCCACCCTTTATGTCCATCCACCCTCAAGGTCTCATTCCTCAGTACTTCCAGAATCTGTCCATTCCCATTGTTTCTGTTCTCAGTTGGAAGCTAAGCATCAAATCTGAAGACTGTTTTTTTTTTATATTTCTTATTACAAATAAGGCCTGGACACTTGATTTAATTAAAAGCTGCAATAATCCACTAATGAAAACACAAAATCCAAGTGACAAAGGCAGACACAAAATAGAAGATATAACTATTATAGAATCCAAATAGAGAAAAACTGACAAATGAAGACACATTTTGAGCTTTGAGCTCCCTAGCACACAGGGAAAAGGAGAAAACTAGATTGATTACATAATTCACATCATCGGATAGAAAGGGGCACGCCAACATATCTGTTGCCTAGAAGAGATTTCTCAGAAAAATAGATTGCTGGGAGCTGAATAAGGGACACTGAAACATATCACAGGAAAAAGTAGTCTTTCTGTAAAATAAGCAAAGGTTTTCCATATATGGATCTTTTACATATAAAATGTTTCCTAAATATTTCATTTACAGTGAAGTCACCTAAGATTAAATCATGATTCTGCAAATGCAGTCTATACAGAAATACCGTGAAATGCTTCTTATAGATAGCTTTCTGATAATCCTGAATGGTTAACCTGTCCCTGGGGTTATCTATGTAAGTACAAATGCCTCAAGGGGACTTTCAACCAAGGCCATATTCATAAATGAAGTCATAAATTAGTACAAAAAAACACTATGATATTAGGCTACTTATTTTCTTTAATATTTCATTCCAACAGAAAGGCTTTCCCAGAGAACTTTAACTAACAAAGACCCTATACCTAACCTCCAATTTAACTTACATGTTTGTATTGTATCATTCTCTTTGCTTCCTCATAGCAGGTACCCCAATCTGAAGTCATTTACTTATTAATTTGTTGGTTTGACAGATCATTCTCCCCCAATAAAAGGTAAGCTCCCTGAGGGCAGAGGTCATGTCTGTCTTGTAGACTACTATATCCGCAGCCTTTAGAAATGTCACTGGCATGTAGCAGGTGCTCAATTAAATTTTTTTATCATTGAAATGAATAAGCATGTCATCCATGGCTTTTGCTCTAAATATTTATATACTGTACCCCACACATATGGAGAAGACAAGGATAATATTTTACCTGAAAATTTAAAAGCTTGGGGATGCCTGGATAGCTCAGTCAGTTAAGCATCTGCCTTTGGCTCAGGTCATGATACCACGACCCTGGGACAAAGCCCTACATCGGACTCCCTACTCAGCAAGGAGTCTGCTTCTCCCTCTCCCTCTGTCATTTATGCCTATAATCTCTCTCGCTCTCTCAAATAAATAAATAAAAATCCTTTTAAAAAAATATTAAAGCTTGGCTTAAAATGCCTTCTTCCCCTGACTCCATTTTCTCTCTTCTCTAATCTATCCTCCATTTTGATGTCAGAGTTGTCTTCTCAAAGACAATCTGATCTAACCACTGAAAACACCTGAAGAGCTACCCATTGGAAACTCTGCATCATGGCAACTGAAGACTTCAGCTACCCTAACATGTCAGCCTACTCTCTTACAACTCTCCCCATGACTCTGACCTAAGTTAAAGCCCACTCCCCCTCCCTCTGATTGGTCATGACTCCCAACCACCCACTCACCCTACCCATTCCCAATGGCACCTTTTCTTATGTTATTCCCAGCCTCCAGGACCCCCATTCTTCACACTCCTGTCCGAGGAAACTGTACTCCTTCAAGCATTTTTCTCAAGTCACAGCCTTTACTGACATCTTGTGAATTACTGAATCCCCTCTTGTGCACATCAATGACACTTTTTAGCTATTTGTGTGGCATTGTCTACCATCTGTTTTATATGACATAGGTGGTTAGCTTTCTGTTTCCATTGCTAGATTAGATTATAAACTTCACGGAAGAGGGATCATTGGGATTATTGGTCTTCGTATTTCCTCCCACCTTTAGCATACTTCGAGGCATGTAGCAGGCACTAAACAAATGTTCATTGAATTAAATATCTGCATAATTTAAAGACCTAAAGAGGCACTGACGGTGGTTGCTCTGGACTTCAATTCTACATAGTTGAAAACTCAGGTACAGCACAATCATTTACTGGAATAGAGGTTGCTAGTGCCCACTTCATTTGCCAGTAGCGTTCTATTAGTAATTATTGCATGTAGTTCTCCTGTTGTAGGAAAACTATTTAAGTTCCAGCATACAAATGCTCATTTTTTTCCTAACAATGACTCACGCTATGAGGTCCTCTACTATATTTAAGAAGTTTTATAGACTGCATCCAGACTGACCTTTTATTTTACCTGACATCACATATAATACCATATCTCATTCTGTGCATATTTAAAATGATGCAGGGGCTTTTTCATCTGCCTTCACTGATAAAAAGACAAGCATTTTTCAAATTCTGCATCAAATGTGGCCTGAGAGTTTTTTCCTTCTTTTTTAACATAACAGAACACCAAAAATCTTTTATTTGAAGAAGGTTCAGAACTATAATTGTACCATTTCTTCATTACTTTCCATACTGCCCCCCCACCAAGATTCAGTTTGCCAAATTACAACATCATTTCCAAAAGTACTACCAATCAGCAAAGATGGCAATGAATGAATTTGTCCATAAGCATCTGTCAGGCTATTGAGCGATAAAGCATACAGGCTAGGAGAATGGTATTGAGACATATGTGGTCTTACCATCTGCACACGTTGCAGCAATGCATTTCACACATATGATACGTCTGAAGCCTCATTTTACACATGAAGAAGAAAAGCATTCATGCCAACCCCAGCACAATTCACGTCACATCGGATTCACAGTTGGTGGCTTTATGTTACTTTATGTTTCATATGCCTGTATGTCTAAAATTTTTTCTTGTGAAAAACGATGTAGACATAAAATCAGACATCTTCTGTAGTCAGAGGATACTGGCTCTCATTATGTGACCAAAATCTCAGTCACATGAAAACAGAGTATTAGGAAACAAATTTGTTTGCCTTCTCAGAACTCATAATTTTTTACTTTACTCATGCCTCAAAACCAAAGAAAAGAAAGGAAATTGAACTGAATAAAAAAACAAAGTGGCAGGCTATGTATATTAATTTTGCATTACATATTTTGGGAGGGCAAATTCATTATTTATACAGGTGCTACCTGACCTCTGTCCCATGAGTTATTCATTTTAACCTATTAATAAGCTACACTATAAACAACAATGAAAGTTACGTGACCTTACACAGCTGTCTCAAGCCACTGTACTTCTATCGTTAAGGAAACTGTTAGATGACCCTGTTGTCAGAACACACTAAATCTGTCTGAATAAGGGAAAACAAGACTTTTCCTCCAAAGGATAAAACAAAAATCCTGGACAGACTTGCTGCTCCCACTGTATGGTTAGTTGCCATTGTTATTTATCATTTATTATTTACCTATGTTTTTTGTATAACCATTACAGGAAGCTTTTATGCTGCTTGTGGCCCATAATCAGTTGCTTATTGCCAAGGGAGAGACTTTTTCCCCAGAAAGACAATCTGTGCACACACTAATTTGAAAGACAGGATAGGAGCTGCAAGTGTTTTAATAGCCCATTATCAAAAATTATCCCTTGGCTATAAAATCCCCAGACCATTGGCTTGAGATCAGCTCAAAGAAAAATGAGATTACAGAATTTAATCTAGTGAAGGGGAGTGAGAGATGAGTTTTAAAAAGCCTTAGATCACCAAAAAAAAAAAAAAAAAAAAAAGCAGAGGACAGAAACAAGATCAGTTTAGATTAAACCCTCCACATGTTTACCTCATACAAATCTGACATGTTCCAAGATTGATTTTAAATTTTCAAAGTATGCTGTTTCTTTGCAACATTCTAATAAAGAGTGGAAAATGATCAGAAAAAAATTATATAGTGAGGTGACAGGAAACAAAACAGCATTTTGTCTTAAATTTGCACAACCTAATTTATAGCAATAAAGCAGAACCTACGAGTTCTGGTAAATGTCAGGGCCGTCATGTCCATTACATATGTGGGTAGGTATGAAGCAGAGTCTCCGTAGGCCCTTCAAAAATTGCAC
The DNA here is from genome assembly GCF_905146905.1 of Nyctereutes procyonoides. Classification (NCBI taxonomy): domain Eukaryota; kingdom Metazoa; phylum Chordata; class Mammalia; order Carnivora; family Canidae; genus Nyctereutes; species Nyctereutes procyonoides. Next base: position 39,548,044 of record NW_026575135.1, on the reverse strand, counting down.
ACAGCCGCCCTAATGCAAACCAGAAGTCTCAGACTGCTGGATGAACACTCAGATTCATTCCCATGTGGATATTTAGAGAGGGTCTCCTCCACCCCCACCCCATCCTCATTTATGTACATTTCAAGGGACTAACCAGAGGCCATGACCATGGAGGTGGCTCACGAGAGACAACTCCCACCCCAACAAAATGTGGCCCAGCCCCTGCAAAGAAAGCATCAGAGTCCTGTAGAACCTCCCCCTCTCCCCACAACCTCTGCTCTCTTACATCTCCTCCCCCTTCTCCTCCCCCCTCCCCTCCCCACGAGCATCTGCCTTGCCCAATCTCGCCTGGGCCAGCTCCAATAACAACATCTGCTTGGCAGCTTTTCAAGCCCACGGATAGTTATCTAACTGAGGCTTTTGTGCTGTACTGTTTATTCTATGTGAAGAAATGCCTCCTTAGTTGAAAGAGTACTTTAGAAAAACTGTGCGGCTATTAGCAAGTGAAGCACAAGGCTAATAACCCCCACCTGCTCATCAAATTAATTATGACATCTGAGTCATTATAACTCAGAAAGAAAACACGACTGCAGATTTGTCACATGTAGGAATAAACATGTATTAGGACCAGGAAAAAAAAATCAGACCAAGAGACTCAGCTGGACAAAACACATGCTTCCACCTTTCAGAGACTGGAAATATGGATCCTAGCTTTCCAAGTGAACTGACGAAGAAGGATGAGCAGTTGGCCAGCCACACTATTGCTAAATGGAGCAAAATGAGATCAAGTCAGGGAATATGGAACCTCAAGGAAAACATTTAAGGAGTCAATAATAATTTCTTTAAACAAACCAAAACGTCATACAATGCCATCCTGCAGAGGAAAATCCGCTGTCTATAATGAAGGCGACCCCATGTCATTTGGCCCGTCCTAAATACACTCAGAAAGACTCAGGATAGAGGATTTTCTCCCCTACGTATAGAAGGATGCCATTAACAGTCTAGGGAAAAAATACATTAAAGGTACAAATAAAAGCTTGACATAAGTTATTTAGTATTTAAAACTTGCAAGATTACAAGGCAAAATCTGTTCAGTAGCCCTAGAAAGTTTTACATTTAAAAGTCAAATATTTAATATTATATCTCAGTCAGTATTATTTTGTTAATATTTCATGGTATTTAAAGTAGCAAGTTTTCATTAAACTTAAAGTAGTTACCAATCTCTTATTCTTTCCATATATTTCTGGAATTTGCAACTATAACACATAATTTACAAGAGCTTATCCCCAAATTTGGGGGAATAAAATATTCTCTTTATTGTGCTTTAGATATAAGTGCAGGTAACTTTTAATTCAATTTTTTAAAATAGAAGATGAATTAATAGATGATAACCCAACCAATATAGTCACAACATTTTTCTCTGCTGTTATTTTCAGAGAAACAAATCTCTGAAAAGATATTTGCATGAATCACTATAAATCACTATTGTTTTAAAAACACTGATACTTAAATTTGGCAACTATAAATGTAAAGTCTCTCTCCACTTCTGCAATGTCTTCATTATTTAAGAAACTTTTTTATTCTTTTGGAGTCCTTGCGTTGCCAATCAGAAAACACAAATCCTTCTTTTAAAGCATATTAGTATTTGCTAAATGACATTAGCCTTCTATATTTTATATTCTACCTCCAGAAAAGCCATCCCATTATAGTAACAGCTCTAACCAGTTCTTCCAAGTAAAATTGTTTTCCATTCTGTTTTACAGAAGCAAAACCCACAGAAGAGTTCATTTTAACACAGGACATGTTGTATTTATAAATCCTTCATATAAAATGAAAGCAAATCTCAGAAGCAATACAATTACTTTTTCTCTCAGTAGAACAACTTTGTTTCAGTCTAGTGCTGAGTTGATTTATGTAAATGTGTTACTTAACCTCAACTTAAGATATAAATCCAGAGCAAACATAACCATGGCAATCCTGACACTCGACTCTGCCAAATCAGAAGATTTAGCCAACCTAGACCAAAAATGAATTAAGATTATATTGAGAGTGTCAGTCCTAAGTCAAGAAAACATGCACAGCCAGCTCAGACCAGGGAAATCACTCATTAACCAGCCAACAATGCTACAGAGTTTTTGCACGTCTGGGAAAACATGTTCCCAGTTTTCAACTCCACAGCAAACCAAGGCACTCTTTTTAAGTGGGTGAATTTTCTGGTTTTTTCCACATCGTCAGTCCTGAAAAGAAACTCAGGCTCTCTGTTTATTATCTGCGTAACCCTCCACATGTCAAACTGGAGTAGGCCATGCATCTCTTAAGGTAAATGGACCAGTGCCCAAGGTGGAGTGATCGACCTGGCTCTGAAGAGTTAAAGCCTCCCTTCTGAAAATAACTTCCGAGTTGTTTTTTAACAACTGGTTCCCACAATTATTAAATTCCTTTACCATGATAGGTAACAGTTATGTATCCCAAAGTACAACCGTGGACTATCTAGCAGCCGATTTTCGTCTACATCTCCTGAAACAGACACCACACACACACACACACACACACACACACACACACACAAACGAGTTATAGCCACACTAGTCGGTATGCCAGACAGAAGTCTGTCCAAGCCTGAAAAGTCAATACAGTATTTTGTGAAAAATATCTTTAGCAAGTATCAGTATCACTGTCGGCCTGACTTTGAAAATTCTAAAGGCATGCCAGAAAGAGGGCTACATAAAATCCAGCAGTTCCCAGATCATACACAGTACAGAGATTCTCGTAGCCACTTAATCTCAGCACGAATCTCCACCCCTACTTCCTTCCCAATGGTATGTGGTCTTGAAAACACAAATGTTCACGTTTCCTGAAGCTGAGCTGCAAAGGAAAAGTCCCCTCCCAAGAGGCAGAGCTGCATGCTTCTGGTGCCCCTGAAACTGTTCACTATAGTACAACATAATGTGACACTCACCACAATTAGCCCCAGGGAAACAGTCTTTTTTTCACCTCTGATGTCATATAAGAGATAAGGCCATGATCTGAGATCCTATCAGTGAGCCACGTTATCTACAAAGTATTTTAGGAAGAGCTTGTGAAGAGGGCCGTGATACTGCAAGGCTAGCTTGAAGTGCCTGATGGCAAGTGTTCCTCTAACTCTCATCCTGACAAATACTCTAATTCGGTAAAGAACAGAAAGCAATAGTTGCAAATTACTGTCCAAAAATTAGACAATTCGACATTTCCACTGGTAGTTCTTCATCCTAAGTATTCTTTTCCCTCTCATGGTCTTTCTCTGGCAGTCTTCTTCCCTACACACACACACACACACACACACACACACACACACACACACAGAGAGAGAGAGAGAGAGAGGAAGACATCCATTAATATTAAGGACAGTCTTCTGTAATGTTTTTCAGAATTTCTCAGGGGCTTAGGAGGGCTGCAGCCATGCCAAAATCACAAGCTTTCCTCTAGTCAGAAGGGATGTCTTTTCAAAGCCCAGCCCTCATTTTTCAGTCTGATGTAAGTAAATTTACCTCTGTGTGCTGAGCTGAGCAGCTTTTCTTGGTCGTTTTTGTTTTTCTAATAGCTGCTGCTCTGGCAGAGCTATTCATTTCAAAGGGAAGTTAGAAGCATTCTTTACTCTTCCCCTTTTAGATTATTTGCAGTTACTGACTCTTCTGAAATCTTAGATTTGAAGAGAAACCTAAAGCATAGCACCATCTTAAAACAGCAAATCACCAGCATTCCTGAGATCACATTTCCCTAGAACAAGTATTCAATATGAGGCCCAAGAATTAAGTCTACATAGGCTAAAATTTACCAAATAAAGACGAAGCATTATCTTTTTTTAAAAAAATGGGGCCTCCCCCACTCTGCTAGCATGCTGAAGGATAGTAATCTTTTGGAAATAGTGTTTAAGCACCAGACAACAGGTGATGGACTTCCATTTGCTTTTTAACTAAATTAACTGATTTCTTGAGAAAGTCAAATCAACTGTACTAAGGTGGCTAACTTTCAGAAACATTGTTTAGCCATCAAATATATAGAGAATTTTTGTTTTTTAGTTGATTTATTCCATGAGAAAGTCAAATTAACTGTCCCAGACCATTAATCTGATAAAATCCAGAGGATGAACCATTTCGAAACGTTCCTAATTTGTCCATGCCTCCATCTTATCTAATGGGCCTCAGTTTGCAAGGCAGAATCTTGCTGTTGATCTTTCTGATGGGAGTTCTATGTGGGCTGGGCCAAGCTTGCCTCCCTGCATGCACCAAGCGCTGCAAATTCTTCATCTGTGTCACATATTTAGATGAGTAATCCAGAGTTCATTACTTTTATGGTTATCTCCTGTCAACCTCTTCACCAGCCAACATTCATGTCCTCTAATCACTGAACACACTTGAATTCATAATGATTTTGAGGTTTCGGCAATTGTAAATCTCAAAGTCACAGCACAAGAAATAATAGAGGGATATTAGTGCAGTTGGAGTAAACAGTGAGGAAGGAGAAAGTACGTGGATCCATGGTGAGGAAACTGCTCGGCCAGGGAGACTTTCATGACTACCTCCTGAGTCACTCCATTCACCATCACTTGACACCTTGAAGAATACAGTGGCAAGCACATACAAGTAAAAACCCTATTACACGCCGGGGACTCGCCGGGGACTCAGGGTGCTTAGTCCTGAGCATCTTCATTTCCTCGTTATGCTTATTTACCTGAAGGGGCAGGAGTGTGATACTATCCTACATTGCCTATCAAAGACCCGATGCAAAATGAAGCAAGGGGGAGGGGGCCCACATTGCTGGGACAGTTTTCAAAGAGAACTACAAATAGACAAAGCAGTGAGAGAACTAACTCCTTTCCCACCTTTCCTCACCTCCTTTTTGGTTTTTTACATTTATGTAAATTCAGACATCTTAATCTATGTAATCCTACTATGCCTAAGGAAACCAAGGGACTAAAAGTTGCTGATGTTGAAATCCCCACTACTATACACAAACTTCCTGGAAACTAGGAAGAAAAAAAAAATTCTCACTCATAGCCAAAACTGAAGCATGTCTCAAACGTAAATACAATAGCTTGACCAATTAACAGTTTACAGCTATAATGTGAGAAGATGCTCAAAAGACATACATACATGGTTAGGTACTGCAGGTCCATTAAAAAAAAAAAATCAAGCCAAAAAGTTCTGTGTTTCCCATATTCAATTTGTAAATATGAGGTGGAAGCCAAGCACAGATTTTCCTTCGGTCTGATGCATTTGAAATGCAATGGAAAAAACAGCTGGGGAAGAATGCTATACTTACACACCCTCCACCCCCCAAACCCCCACTCGTGCCATTGGGTGAATTACTTAATGGTTCTCAGCTGTAAAATGGGAATAATATCTCACTCAAATAGGATACATACAAAGTAAGATACTGTAAACAAAAGACAAAAGTGCTAAGTAATTTACAAATACAAAGTATAATTTAAACTCCTTTAAAAACCCTTAATAAGGAAACACATTAACATAATCTACATACAATTACCTTCAGAGCAGTAGTGCTTGCAATTCAAGGAATGGAGGGGAGATGAATGACTCCGAAAGGTGTGGATTTGTAATATTTACCTCCTTCAGAGAAAGCTGGAAGGTACAGTGTCCAGGGCATTATCTGTGGAGTCAGACAGGCTTTGGATTAATCCTGCCTTTGCCACTTCCTAGCTGGATGACCTTGAGCAGCTTATTTAAATTATTTGAGCTCTGATTTCCTCATCTTTATATGAGGAATAATAGTACCTATCTTGTAAAGGAAGCTGGAATGTTTAAACAAAATACTACACGCAAAAACACCTGACATAAAAGTATTCGTGCAAGGGAAAGGGGACCACACCAAAGATTTCTTAGAGACTGTCCTCCACTTCTGTCTTGTTAATACAACCTCATGTAGTTACCTTCTAAATATCTTCATGTATTCTGAATTGGATTCAAATTATATGCTGTTTTTTAAGTACATATACCAGGCAGAAACCTGGCAAAAGAAAAATACTTTTGTAAAAACCTCAAAAAAGAATAAATTATCAACTTAGGAAATTTCTTTATGGTGCTACAAAGAATTTTTTCTTGTATTGAGTTACTCTTCCTGACCTACCAGTTAGAAAAAAATCAAAACCTCAAAACACATTTTAAAAACAAACAGGATCCTTTAACTTTCCAAAGCAAAGACTGGTGTAAATACATGTTGCATTTGGAGGAATATTTTTAAGTAACAAGTCTGTACTTGAAAATAAAAGAGAAAGTAACTGTCCATAAACAGCTTTTTTTGTTTTCTACAATTCAGAATTTTAAAAGATAATTCACAAATCAGCCCCCCACAAAGCAACTGTAATACATATGGTTTGCTGGCAGAATTTATTTTAAGCATCTCCAGGCAATATGAATGTGCACACATGCGTGTACGCAGGCGCACACGTGCACACACACATACATACACACACACACACACACTCTAAAATTTTTGAATCAATAAGTCATTTGGAAGAATCTCCAGAAGTGTGCCGAGGCATGTTTTTGGTGTTTTGCCAAATTATGTGCTTCTGTTTGTGGCTTTCAAATATGGATTAGACAGACGCACAAGCACGTACTATTTGGCAAGTAGCGACAATGGTCTAGTCTGAATTTGGTGATTTTAGCTTTTCATTAGCCCTCTTAGGTGAAAGAAAGAATTAACAACAACTTGTTTGAGCTCTATCTTTATATCCCTTTGTCATCCATTCTTGTTCACTTGCCATAGATTGGAAGCCAGAGGAATTTCAGATGTCCTCTGAAGAAAGACCTAAAGCAAGGGCTTCAAACAAGGGGTTCAAATGTCAAGTATATTTAAACTGGAACCTGAACTTTTGTTCATTGTTATTCTAAGGCTGTAACTCTGCTTTTTCCAAGTTCCCCATTGTACTTGAACATGCAGTGTGCCCTTTTTTTTCTGACAAAAAAATAAAGATAGGAATTACCTAAAGAGGTAAAAGGTCACTTCAGATTTCTGTGCTTCTCGCGTCTTGAAACTATCAGACACAGTAGACTTGTATGTGACAAAGTGCTCACAAAGATGAGTCTGTCCACTGTGACTGTTTCTGGGAGAAAACTATGCCCTTGCTGCCTTGCTTCATACCACAGTCACTCCAAACTTCAGAGGTCAGTTTTTGAGACCATGAACCCTGGTGCTAAATTGAGAAACAATTCCAAAGCCAAGTTAATCCCAAATTCTGTCCCAGCATTCTGATGGCCTGTATATCTTTCTAATTAGGACCAATAAAGTAATCATGATCACTGCTAGCCTTTCTCCAGATCGCCTTCGAGAGTACCAAGGGGGAATTCAGCCGACTGGTAGTATCTGACATTTCTTCGGTTTGCAGGTCAGAATAATCCTGATGTCCAGTAGAAGAGTTCACAGGAATCAAGAGGTAAAAAGGATTAAATGCTGACAGAGTGGTCCATTGTTAATGGAGTCCCCTGTGTGAAACTACAGAAAGACTAGTTTATACAGCTGCTGCTATTTGTCATAACATTGCTAACAAGATACATATGTTCAATCGAAGTCTTATTTTGGATCTCCAAAATTCGACAGTCCAATGGTCTGAAACATATGTGGAAATCAACAAACACCACTATAGAAAAGGAGGACCAATGTATCCCCTCTGGTTGTCTCAATGGCCAAGAGAAGAAAAGATGTGAGGTTCGGAGTGAGCATAACCTAGAACATGAGCAAAACAGGAAAAACAAAGGTGGGCTAGGGTTTGGGGCAGGACCCTGATAGCAGCATTACTAATGTGTCATGTCTGGACTAGGTAGTACGGAATTCAGACCTTTCACCCCAGCGTGATTCATAAGTGGTGACTTTCTTTAGAGGAAATAAAAAACTAGGACTGAGCAAAACTATTTCTAGTTAAAGCATGAGGTGAACAATGTCATCTGTCCCTTGTATCTTCTAGCGATAGAACTCTGGTCTGCTTAAAACTGTAGGCACATGGAGAAAAAATATATATTAATCAACTTCAGGAGATTTTCAGTAAAACATCTAAGATAATCTAAAAATCCAAAACCAGTTCAATACAAAAGTATTATCACTACTATGTGTTGAGCAAGGTGTTAAGAATAAGTAAGATTTCGTGTCCTTAGGAATTTTTCATTTGAGCGCAGAGGAGAGAGAAAAGGAATTCTAAACATTTCTATATATTCACACATACACACGTGTGGGGGGGGGGAAGAGCAATCAACAGTTTACAAAGCTCTTTCACATACACTGTTGAAATTAATCCTCTGGAATGTTAATACTAGCACCATTTTACAGATGGTGAAACTGAAGCTTTAAGTCTGATAATGGAACCAAAAATGGAAGCCAGGTCTTCCCATCATGGCCCTTACTTCTTCTACGATAACATAAGAAAGTCATGTCTCCTGATCACCATGATGAACAAAGCATATCATGCCTAAAACCATGAATCCTATTTTCAATATTAATACATTCTCGAGGTTGTATCAACTTTTCCATTTCCTTTCTCACAACCATTTTACCAGAGACTCAACTGCTAAGATTAGGAGTTTATTGAAAACCCAAGTAAAGGGAAGTTAAGGCTAACAGTGATCAGATTGTCTCCAGAGAGAAGGCAGGTCCAAGGGCTTCAAGGACACCAAGGAAAGAGAAGTTTTTGAAGCAGCAGGGATTGAAATAACCTACTTTGGTGAACAAAATATAAATGTAGTTTGATGTAAGTTGCTCATCTACAACTCAATGCACCTAAGAAATTTTCTTAGATGAATATTTATGGGCCACAACATGTACTGCAGGGTGAATTTGCTCCTTCTACACGCTCCTTTCATATTCTTCCTCTCCACTTCGTTATCCTATTATGAGCTGGCTGAAGAGCCATCTTGAACCTCAATGGAAGTACAATTACCATAAAGCTCCTAACTGTAAACAATGGTCTTATAAAAATAATCTAAACCCAAGAGGTGAGAATGGAGTTCAGATTCCTTTTGCATATTCCTCATCTAAAACAATCCTTCCTCCCCCACATCTTTCTTTTGTGCATTTGACTAAAGCACCAAAATACACTTTCAACATAAGTAGCAGGATTGCTTTGCTGGCAGCTGAAGTGCCCATTCCAACCCTATTAACTTGATCTAAGATGGTGCTTCAAAACAACACACTTTGGAAATGACATGTAGAACCCAATATTTTATTCCCCAGGAAGAGAAAATTAATCTGAGTCCTGTATACCTAAGTTCAGTTCAAAGTCGGCTCAAGAGGTTATTCCTATCCTCGATGAGCTTCACTAAGCCAGTTAAAGAGCTGACCTGAAATAATAGTTTAACAAAACTGCCTATGTCCAAATTCTCATTCCATCACTTACTAATTATGTGACCTCGGGCAGATTATTGAACCTTTCAGTTCCTCGGTTTCCCCACATGTAAAAAGGAGAGAATAACAGAGCTGGCCTCACAGGGTTGATGTAAAGAAGAGCTCAGTATGTAGCTATGGGCATACACACGCGCACGCATGTGTTTAGCAGCCTGCCAATACTGACCCACCTCCTTCAAGCTTTCTCAGATGCCACTGCCTCTGTCAAACCCACTCTAACTTTAATACTTCAATCTTCCCTATTCTTGCACCCCCACTTTATTTCTTTAAGACTAGATGCAAGACAGGATTTCCCACAAGATCAATGCTCCTGGGCTCAGATCTCATTTTATGACACGCCTTCAAGGAATGAGGCACCTCACTGGCTAGTCTCCTCCCATAGCAACCAGTTCACAAAGACTGCCATTCCCACACCAGGCCCTGTTAGCAAAGGTGGGACCCAGAATCCAGCTCAGGGTAGGCGCAGCAGAGGTGTCTGTGTTTCCTTGGAGGATGCAACTCCTTTGTGAACAATGAAACAATCTCTTCAATAAATAGCAAAACAAAAAGAAAATGTCTCCTGAGGTACAGCAGACAGTTGGTAGGGTTACAGACCCAACAGATAACAGTGGTTTCCTCAGAGGAGGAGCAGAAATTGGCTAGGAGGAATTTTAGCATAATTTAGCTTTGCAAGGAGAAACTACTTAAGCATAACTTGTATAACTAAAAAATAATACCTAAAAAGCCTGGATCTCAGGCACACTCGGGTGGTTCAGTCTGTTGAGCATCGGACGCTTGGGTTTTGGCTCAGGTTGTGATCTCAGAGTTGGGACATGGAGCTCCATGTCGAGCTCTGCATTAAGGATGGAGCATATTTAGGATTCTCTCTCTCTCCCTCTTTCTCTCTCCCTTCTTGAGCTCATGCTCTCTCTCACTCTCTCAAATAAATAAATAAATAAATAAATAAATATCTTTGGAAGCCTGGATCTCAAAAATACAGTACTATCAAAGTCATACTCTGAAATTTATGACATAGAAAGAAGTCTGGTATTTCTCAGGAAACATTCTAATAAAATTGAGTTGCAGCATATACAGAGAAAATACAGAGAGCGATCAAATTCAATATAAAGTCCCCGTCTTTATTCACAAACTTTTTAAAATATGTTTGTAAGTATTCATTCATTCATTCATTCATTCTAACTTTTCCGCTACGCACCTGACCTGTTTTCTCTATCCAATACCAAAATACAAGCACACAAACCCAAAACTGTAATCGTCAGGTCAAATACAATAAATATAAGCCAATTACTAAAGGAAAAGGAAGTATGTTATTGTCCCACAAGCATACTAACATGAACTTAAAGCAAAAAGGAAACAAAAAATTTTAAGAGTGCCAGAGAGTTATTTACATTTGAATAGAATTGTCTGCCATACTAATTCCGATGTTCATTTCAGTCACATAAGACCCATATGAACTGAACACACACAAGTAAAAGAACAATTGTCTACATAATTCAGTCCTGGTTCCACAGTTAGATACCAAATATTCTTCTTGTGTATGGTAGCTCCCTTTCCGTTACCTCTTTCAAACAATGGGTTCAAATCAATACTATTTCAAAAGTAAAGATTCTCTTTTCTATTTTATATCACTGAGATCATTAAAAACATAAGGCTTTCTTATATTTTTCTGGAGATTTATTACACTGTAATATTTCCTATGCAAAACCAATTATGGTGATTCACAAACTGTACTGCTTTTCTTTGCCACTACACATAAAGTGAGCGCAAACGAGAGATTACATATATTTTCCTAGAGAAATCATTTTCACCTCTCAAACAATCACGAGAACAGCAACAAAAACAAAACAAAACAACAACAAGTCTGGCTGCTAACTTGAACCATGCCAATGAACATTCAAAAGATTAATCAAAGGCTTGACAGTTGTTAACAGTTCAACATGGTTCCCATAATTATCCAATTAAACATATAATGCAAATAGTAGAAGTCTTATGGGTTCCATAGAGCATGAATATCAGGCCGCTTCAGAAAACTATTAACTGTAATGTACTGTCTGCTGAGTCAGAAGAAAAGTGAAAGGAGAACCAGTACATTTATAGAGGGAGGCAAGCAGAAGAAAAATAGAGTGGAGAGACACGTAACTCAACCACTCTTTATGTGGTCATATAAACACAACAGACAGTGGTAAAATCCAGAAAACAAAATTAAAGTAACAATTATTGTAAAACCAAAAGAATGCAAAGCAATGACTTTACCCTATAATTCCTACTGGCTGCACTATACCCACGGCATACTTCAACCACACTTGTCTAGCTCACTGCTAAGTTAGAAACATGGATGTAATTATAGTTGTTGGCTTTTGACTCTGTCTATAAACCATGCAGAGATAAACTGCTATTAGTGAACATACCAACTCCATATAATTGTGTTTTGACATTATAGGTAAAAACAGTGAGAAGGAAAACTAACCACAGCAATTATAAACAGCATGCTCAAGGGCACGTCAGGTCACTTATGACCTTGACTAAACTGTTGTAATCCCTAAGCTGTGTTTCACACGTTCAGATGTACATGCGTGCATGCAGGCAAACACTCCACACCTGTCTTTTTAGGGAAATGAATTTAGTAAACAAACTACCAAATGACATGTACATAAATACTCAAAGGGATATAAAGTACATGCTGTATGGGTCAGATATCTGTACTTATAAAAAAAATCTCATTATATTTTAAAAAGCCCAATGCAAATTTTAGAAGAAACGTTTTGTAATAAGTGTTCATTCTAAAAATATTCTATTTTGCAGCTGTATCTACTCAGGGGAAAAGAAGAATTGAGGAGATTGGATTCAGTATTAAAACTTCTGCTACTGTACACATTGGGTTTAGGTTACATTATTTGGGGGTAAAGCTTAGATGCTTAAACCATCTACTTACACTGATAACATTTCTGCAATAATTATCCAACTATTTATCTCATTTCATTGGCTGCAGACAGACCTATTACATCCATTCCTTTTCTTTTTATAATTGCCAATCTTCTCCTTCCCCACCAAAGTGGTTCCAAAAGGCATCAAGAGTAAATAACATTTAAGCATGCTACTCTGAAATAAAATTCAGTATTGTCCTCAATGACTTTTCTCTAAAATACAAAATTATTTGTACCACCAGCAACAATATAAATGTGAAAATCACAATAATGTTTTACTATACATGGTGGCCCACTCTGCAGAGGTCCAACCCATAAGTGATGTGGTTTCTTATGAGATTATTCATAGAAACATGATCTTTAGAACGTGCTAATGTCCGTAAAATAATCTCATTTATTTGCATATTTCTTAAAAGTGTGCACAGCTTTTCTCATGTGCTTTTATTTGGTCTTCTTGATAATCTGATCAAGTAGGCAAGAGTATTTGCTCTCTTAATAGATCAGAAAACAAGTTCCTGAAGGTGGGTTGATTTGCCCAAAACCACGGGACTAATGGAGCCAACCAGCCAGGGGAGGTCCTCGTGTGGGGCTCCATAATCTGAATACTCAGGTTCAAACCGCTGTTCCTGCTCTTACCCACCACTGTGCAAACCTAGGACATAAATGAACCTCTCTCTGCCTGAGTATTTTGGTTTCCAATGAGAAGACGATGATGATGACACTGATGGCGTCCACGTGACATACTTGTGAGAGATCAATATCACGTGCCATCCAAGGCACTTATTGCAGTGCTTTGGCATACCGTAAGTGCTTAATAAATAAGAGCTGTTATTATTGTAACTGCCACCTTAGAGCTGGGTAAGATAATTCTGACGTGGTTAAAAGATTAAATAAACCACCACATAAATATCAAACCCAGAGATTAAAGTCTGGCACAGGCTCTAAAAGAAACCTAATTGACATAACTAAATATCACTGCAATTCTTAATTAGGGGGTCTTGGAGAATGAGCCACATTGACTCTTCTTAAAGATTTTCTAATAAAATGCTCATTGATTTATGTCATCCTGCCACTCACTAGGCACAGGTTTAAGACATTTAGATTAATCTGAGAAAAAAAAAAACTATACAAATTAAAACTGTGGTAAAATGGCAACAGTGCACTAGTGTCTGTACCCACTTTATCTTGGGGATCAAAGTTCTCCTGTTGAAACTGCCACATTCCAGCCTGGACAGAATAGTTTCTGTGTAACTAACTGGCAAGTCTAGCATCTTGACTGAGAGTTCACAGTTAAGGGCTTTAACATAATGTCTTTGAGGACAATGAACTCCTCATTCAGGGCAAGAGTGATCCCAATAGTTCAGGGCTGCACAAGCTTAAGTCGATTCAGCCCGGGGCCTTTACTACTCTTTTTATAAGGCATCTCTAAAGGGAAACAGAAGGAATAAGAAGACAAAAGTATCTATATTCGTGTTTGGAGGGGGCAAATACATAAAGTCAATATGTTTATTTTTTTAAGATTTTCCTTGTTTATTTGAGAGAGAAACAGAGAGAGCACAAGCAGAGGGAAGGGCAGAGGAGAAGGGAGAAGCAGACTCCCCACTAAACAGGGAGCCCAACAGTGGGGCTCGATCCCAGGACCCTGAGATCACCACCTGAACCAAAGGCAGTTGCTTAACTGACTGAGCTACCCTGGCGCCCTAAAGTCAATATGTTTAAATGTTTTGTGCCAGCACCTAGGAACACCAGAGGAAGTTGTGTCCCTTGTTGCTCACTGAGGGTCAGAAGAGTGGGGCCTGTGGAACAAACCAATGCATATCCAGGCTAGTAGAAAGAAGAAATACTTACAATGGACAGAAAAAAGAAACCATATAGTTACTTCCTCCTCTAGGCAGGACCACACTGAGACTTGGTGACAGTTCTTTAACTCTGCTTCAGCATACATTTATGACAGAATGCAAGTTACATCCCTTGAAAATAAAAAAATACCCTTAAAAAAGACATTATTTTATTTGAAGATGATTGAAGAACAAGCTTTTAAATAGATACAGTGAAGTTGGGGATAGGAGATGGGAAAGGGCCAATCCCGGGTTCAAACCTTAGCTCTGTCACTTACCAGCCATATGACTCAAGATTTCTTCAACACATTTAACCTCAATTTCTTTACCTACCAAATGCTGATAATAAATCCTACTTCTTTGGGTATCTATAATGATTACATTACATAATTCAGGTGGCACATAGGACATTCTCAACATGCTACAGTTATTTTTTATTAGTACTACTCTGACTACCAATTATTATTGCTAAAATAATAAAGCAGTAATAATGAGAGGGATCTCTGTCTTTCTGAAGACAAAGGGGAGTTATTGCTGGATCTCTCCATCATACCTTTCTCCCTAACATTCTTGTCTTAATTAAGAAGGAAATCAATCCACTGAACCAAAAAAGTGAATGAAACATGACAGGGATGAAGGAGTTTCTGTCCTGTACACCGGAGAATGACTTACAAATCTCAGAACCTCTGATCTAAATAATCCACAAAGCAAGCATCCAAAATTCAAATAGAGTCCTGAATCTGAAAAAATTCAAAAAGAAATTATTATGGAAATCAAAATATATGTCCTTTGTTTATGTCATCACAGATAGATCTCAGAGTACATTTACTTAGGTGTAAGCAGGTATCAATAAATCTCAGAAAAAATAGCCTACCTTTTCTAAAAAAGAAGGAAAACAGAAGAAAAATATTCCAAGACCTCTAAGAAAAACCATTAATTTATCACGGTATGAGTGGAATAGGGAGGGGTTTATCGTAGACCAGTCATAAGGACCATGATGCCTATTCTTGAAGATTTGGATTACTATGTATGGCTCTTGACTTGCTAATCCTCTCTTTAATACTGTTTTATTTTCCCTACATATCCTTTGTAATCTACACAATAAACACATCCAATTTAGGATCTCATACAAAAGCACAATAGAACAGGGGAAACAACAAATGAGAAAGACTGCTTAGTTTCAGACAAAAGATTAGCTTGGAAACCACTATAACTTTACTTTGTATATCAGAATTAATAAATCAAAATTTGAAAGAAACAACTTACAAGTCCAAGATAACAAATGATCATTTCAAGCCTTTTTAAAATGTGTGAATAAGTTAAAACGGGCTTATCTTTATAGAATGCAGAGATTATCCTCACTATGTAGTATCTTCTGTTATTTCTTCTACCATACTATGGATAGAGTCACTTCACTAACTAGAAGTCAGGGTTAAGAAAGAGCTCCAGGGGCAAACTACAAGAGTTCAAAGCTGGGCTCTGTCACCTACCTCACTCGAATGCAGAGTTTTCACTTGTCAAAAGACAGTAAGGTGGATACTTCATATGATTATTGAGGATTAAACAAGTCACAAAGATAAAACTCTCAAAGCAATCCTGATACATAGTAAGTGCTCACTGAATGTCAGCTGGATAACTATGTATTAAAAAATACTGTGGAAAATCACCACAGCCTAGAAAATCCTACCCATCTTTACTCAAATTCTGGATTGAGCATCTTACAAGGCATTATCGATTGTCACCATACAAGGCCTTTTCCAAGTCTTTAACTCATTTAGCCCTACAAAAACCTCTTAGGGTTTTTAGTATCTTCATTTTCAACATTAAGAAATAGAGCCATGGAGACCTTAAATCTTAAAACACTTGCTGAAAGTCATACGGCTAAAAATGATTAAAAAAACTGGGTTTCAGACTTTAGTACTCTTGATTCCAACTTGATAACACTGTTTTCATGGCTCCTTCCAGCAAGTTCCAACTCTGCATTCCTAGTTCACTTCCTCTGGTGATAGTCACCCCTCATACTGACATGTTAGTTGCAAAACCAGCAACTGATCTGCTGACGTCTGAGGAGTTGGAGAAATTATTAGGTTATGTACCCCCAATGCCACATTCTCTTCTTGTTTGTTCCATCTATTGTAATCATCATCACAAAGTCCAACGTGTACTCACTACTCCCTCAAGCTTCACTAGAGTTCTTCACTTACTCACTTCTGAACAGCATGGCGCTAATGCTGCTCAGAGCTAGAGCAATGGCTTCAGTTAGGAGCTAGGCCAGAGTTCAGAAAGGCATCCTGACACATTTCCAGTTCCCTGCAAGAAAAGCTATAAGCTACAAGATGTCATAGAGCATACGAGGTATTACCATATGTACCCTACAAAAATATTTCTTGTCACACAGATGAATAAATTATATTTGTTCATCAGAATAACCCATTCTCATGATCTATTTCCTTAGAAACTGTCACAAGTTTTCAGAAGTCAATCCCTCAGAAGGTGTTTGTATCCTCACTGCCATTACTCTCTACACAAAGTAGTTATTAAGCATCTAATGGCAGTGCTTTCCAGTGAAGAAAAAAAGAAACATAAACATCAGATCCTTTTTAAATGGTCTTTCCCTACCATAATGTCAGCAAAATTCCTCTCTTCTCTATATTGTAATTCCAGTAACTGGCACACAGTGCCTGAAATATTGTTAAGAATTCAGCGAATACCTGTCTAATTTATAAACCACCTATGTGTAGGGCAGCCCAGGTAGCTCATCGATTTAGTGCCGCCTTCAGCCCAGGGCATGATCCTGGAGACCTGGGATCGAGTCCTACATTGGGCTCCCTGCATGGAGCCTGTTTCTCTCTCTGCCTGTGTCTCTGCCTCTCTGTCTCTCTGTCTCTCTGTCTCTCTCTCTCTCTCTCTCTCTCTCTGTCTCTCATGAAAAAATAAATAAAATCTTTAAAAAAATTTTTTTAAATAAACAACCTATGTGTAGATAAAATGGCTCTGAAATGCCATCATGAAATGGCACACAGAAACAGATCTCTTTTTACATTTCATTGATCATAATCTTGCTACCTCTGCACATCAGAATCAACATTCAACTAAACAATCAACACTGTATATACCCTTATGGAGAATAAAGAGAAGTATGAAAAAAGAGAAGACCTGACCACTGCCCTCTAAGAACTTACATTCACTTTGTATTTGTCTGAGGAGACGAGGGAAACATAGAGAAACAGAATCTCACACATTGGATTCAATTCTATCTTTAAGAGTTAAGCCTGATAACCTTTAAAATTTGAAAGCTACTTTAAAAGAGCTAAATATAGCAATAGTCAAAGAATTACGAGAGTTTTCCTTTTATATTTTATTCTCTTATTATCTATGAGGAAACACTATCCTCTGTTATAGATATCGTTTACAGAGACAAAAAATATATTGGGAAAATTCAACATATAAAGCCAGGGGTTATTTTATTGTTGGGTAGGTCGCTGTTATCAATCCATTGCTTTTAGTAACAAAAGTATAAATTTGCATCAGAACAGGTACTTTAGCTCAACAATAAAACACATCTTATTCCACTGAACCAATTCTTTTTTCTTTCTACTGAGTTGGGGAGCTACTCTTTATTTTAAAAATAAATAATAATAATAATAATAGTGATGTAAACTGGACACAAAATTTAATTCAGTGAACTTCAGAATATTTTTTTCAGAATAATTTTTAAATAAAACATTTTTTGGAGAATATTCTGCTTTCCAGACTTTTTTACCTGCCTATAGAATTACCTTCTCAATTCTAAAATACCTAAAATGAATCATTAGACATATGACATATACTCTCATTTTCCAATCAAGATTATAATTAAAAACAATAAAAAACACAAGACTTAATTTAAAAAGCTATTATATAAAACATTTTTAAACAATGTATATAAAATTACATTGAAATCTAAGAGCTTGGCCATACATAAAAATAATTTAGATATTAGAATTCAATTTACTAGCCACGCTAAAATAAAAAAAGAGAGATGAAGCAATCAAAGCCATTTAGTATTCAGTATCTCAGCAACTTGGTTAAAGCTCTCTATCTGAATTTTCTTCTACTAATAAACTTTTTAAACAAAATGCCAAATTTGTTGCCCAAAACCCCACAAAACATACCCATCTCAGCACAGTATCTATCATTGCCAAACAATTCATTTATATAAGAAGTAGGTCCTTGGTTATCTGTTTCATTATTTTATTTTTGTTACATAACCCCTGAGAAAACCCTGCTGAAGAATCACCTCCTCTCTGTGACCTTTCCTTTACACTCCCACAGGGTCTCCTCCCAGAGAGCTCAGCAAATCTATCTATATATAGTAGTTGGTTAGACCATTAGTTAGTTACATGCTTATTCCAATATCTGGCATTTTTCTTTCTCATAAACACTGCATATGATCATTATCCTTTCTTTTCTATTTGTAAATTATTTGGGAGAGGACATCTATATTTTCACTATTTTTTTTTTCTAATCCCTTAAGAAACTGAAGGTGCTCAGCACAGAGCTCCTACTCAATAAACACATTTTTCAACCATTTTCCCCTTTTTGTTCTACCAAGAATTTTGTACTTTCTTTGAAAGACAAATTTTGGGACTCCTGGGTAGCTCAGTGGTTGGGCGTCTGCCTTCTTCTGCCCATGGCATGATCCACAGTCCCGGGATCGAGTCCCACATCAGGCTCCTTGCATGGAGCCTGCTTCTCCCTCTGCCTCTGTCTGTGCCTCTTTCTCTCTGTGTTTCTCATGAATAAATAAATAAAATCTTTAAAAAAAAAAGGCAAATTTTAATAAATTCATATATGTCTACTTCCCTGACTATATGATATATATAGAATATTAATCACATATCAAAATAAAAAGAAATAATATACCATATATTTGTGTATATACACACACTTTGGAAAAAGTTAATGAATGATAAAATGATAAAATGAATATAATTTTTTCAGTACTTAACATATATTATCAATGAAATGATTTTTTAAAATTATGTAACATTTTTAATGAGTAAGAAAAAATTATTCTTCAGAGAAAAATCTTACAAAAAATACAGAGATACTTCTTCTAAACTTTTTGCGGGACAATAATTCAGTGTTAATGGAGACATAAAGGAGAAAAATTATATATCACCATTCAAGCCCATGAAAAGGTTTGGGATTTTAAAGTGTTGGTTTCCTGCATAAATACTATTTTGCCTCAAGCGTTCCCTGCTAGGCAACAGTTATGGGTATGTTCCCTTTTGTTTCTGATAATGTATATGTCTGGGATTTCCTTATAACCCAAATGAAAGGCCTTATGAATAACAGGCAATAGTAAAGTATACTGGGATCCCTGGGTGGCGCAGCGGTTTGGCGCCTGCCTTTGGCCCAGGGCGTGATCCTAGAGACTCGGGATCGAATCCCACGTCGGGCTCCCGGTGCATGGAGCCTGCTTATGTCTCTGCCTCTCTCTCTCTCTCTCTGTGACTATCATAAATAAATAAAAATTTAAAAAAAAAATAGTAAAGTATACTAGATTCTTTTTTTTTTTTTTTTTTTAGTATACTAGATTCTAAGAAGACACTTATACAGGAATCCAGAGTGTCTGTATGCTCCTAGGAGATGCTGTTTCCTTGTGTCACCTGCAAATACTGAAATGAGCATCATGACATGCTACAGTTCAACACTGTTCACTTCTTTAGGGGTCAATTCACTGAGCAAGTACATTTTAATTTTGCCACATTAGTATTTTTTTCTTCCCACTTTTGCCATAGTATCATCCCTAACTGACCGCTCTGCTCCACGGAGGGAGATCAAGTCTTCCTGAATCCTCACCAGAAGTGGTGAACATTCACTCACTGAACAATAAGTACTCAGGACCTACTCTGTGGTGGCCCCACACCAGCTTCTGGGGAAATCACAGCAATTGACTTCAGCGTCTTACTGAGGAACCACATAATGACAGGCACAGTGCTTAGCACCTCACAAGCACCTTTCTGGGTCACCCTCACAACTGCCAAGTAAAGTAGGTGCCCACTCAGGAGCTCAGGAAGCCCCGAATCTTAGAAAACAGAATTCATCTGCCCTGTCACATAGTGACTAGTAGTAAGACAAACATTTAAACCTGCAGCTTGGTTCCAGAACATGCTGTATTGCTAATATGGACACTACGTTTCCTACGTTATTATTGTACTCATTCTTGGCATTTAAAGGATACACAAGGTGGGGAAGACAGAACTTCTACTGGGTCAATGGCCCAACGGCCAGTGGAGATACAAAAAGAAACAAAACGAGTCTCAGTAAAAAGTAGATTTTCCCAGTGTGAGGAATTTCCTTCAAATTATTTCAGTAACACTTACCTGATTTGCTCATAACATTCTATATTCAATTTAAGTAATCCATATTTATTTATTTAACAAATAAAGATTATCTATTTCATTGCGTGCTCCCAAAACATTTCCATTGATTCTGGTGTCATGCTCTTGTACAATAGCCATCTCTTATTTATCTATTTTTCCACCTATAATTGTGCCTTTTAAACATGCTTTCAGCTGGGGATCCCTGGGTGGCTCAACAGTTTAGTGCCTGCTTTCAGCCCGGGGCGTGATCCTGGAGTCCTGGGATCGAGTCCCACATCGGGCTCCCTGCACGGAGCCTGCTTCTCCCTCTGCCTGTGTCTCTGCCTCTTTGTCTCTCATGAATAAATAAATAAAATCTAAAAAAAAAATAAAAAAATAGACATGCTTTCAAGCTTTCTCTATAAAATATCAAACTAGAAGCTAGCTACTGGAAGTAACTGATATTAAACTTTTTCTAATACTACTAATGTCTCTGCTTCAATTTATTAATCTCTGCTATATTCAGGGGTAACTTGATATACATAAGCACATTACAGGACACTCATAAAACAATTTAATTTGCAGATAAATCTTTTATGTTATAAAAAATTCTTACCTTAGCAAAAAGATTCACTGAAAGTTTCCTTTTAAAATTGAATTCCCTTGTGAATTTAATGTGTTTTGGTTTCTAAAAATTAAACTAAGAAAAAATCCTTAGAAACATCTCTTCAATAAAAGAAGGTATTTGGATGTTTGTTTTAAACTTGAAAAAAAAAGCACAATTTTTTCAGCTATGATGAGAGACATATACCACACAAAGGAAAATGGAAGTATAGCAATTATCAAGATAATCTGAAAATTGTAGACATCCAGGAAGCAGAGCTTAAACCAATTCATTGCCAGTTCCCATTTTTTCTTCCAATATCTAACTTCCAAAAATCAGTTTTTCTTAGAAGCAATCTCAAACATGACCTATAATATGACTGGAAATCTAGCAATACATTTTTAATGGATCCTCTCTGTTTTCCAACCAGCATCCAATCCTTATTAGCTGACCATAGCTTAAGAAATATTTTCTATGCACTGAAAAAAAGAAAGGCAGTCATACTCATGAGGACCATGGCTGCAGAATGACATCATTAAAATATATCCTATGAAAAGATATGAAATAAAAAAATGAGACTCTTAAATCAACTGATTTCAGTAAGTTACAAACGATAATACTAAGACTTATAATCATGATTTCCCCCTATGTTCCTTTCAAAAAAAAAAAAAAAAACTCTGCTGCTATGTTCACAAAATAATACTTTTCACTATTTATGCTTGTTTATGTCCTTATAGCAGTAAAACTAACACAAACAACCAAAGTGGCTTTCGGCCTCTCTTAGACTCAGTACCCACAGCCGTAAAGTGAGGAGGTCTCTAGAGATTCCCACAGCTCTAAACTTCTGTGAGTTAAAGACCTCTTTCTTAAAAAAAAAAAAAAAAAAAAGCAAGCTTTTTATCTAGATTAAACCAAATGATATGACTACTGGACTTTGAATTGAGCAACATGAAAGTGTTACTCAATTGGCAAGTTACACGTTTTCAACTTCTTTTTAATAAATAAAATGTATTAAAACCCCAAATTTAACAAGAGTATGCTAAACTTTACTAAATATTGCTTAACATGGAGGGGATATCCCTCTGCCAAGGTAACCAGAAGCCAAATTCCTAAGATGCCAGAGCTAAGAGGGATAGTAGGAGTCCTATAACCAATACTCTCTCATGACAGAGAGAAAAACAGAGTCCCTGAGAGGCCCAAAATCTCCATGGTACTTGCAAGTAGTAGGGCTACCATTTGTCTTCTCTTCCTCTTCAGCATGCTGCTTCAGTCACTAAGTGGCATATAATGTAACTCTACATCAGTAAACAAAAAAATAGAAGGAAGTAATTCCATTACCAGGTCACTAAATAATGTAGAGCCTAATTCTCCTTTTTTTCATTTTTTAATGCAAAGACATTATGTTCAGAAACTTACAGTTCAAAGTACATTAAGTAAAACCATGTCCATATGCAGATATGTCTTCTCCCATATGCATCTTAAGAAAATAGCAAACAACAACAACAAAAAAAAATAACTTATCATCAGCCCCTAGAAAACAAAAACTGAAATTAAAAGAAAGAATGGAGTAAATCTAAATTGTATATTTTCATTCCTTCTAAAAGGATTAAATAACAGAATTCTAAATGGTTTGTTTGTACTTTCCATGCAATATGTAGATTAACCATGAAATTCTGTTTGGGACACTTTGACATCTGTTTTCAGTGCATTACAATGAAATCTGGGGACTTGATACATACATTTGCTGTAATAAAACTGTCACTAATCAGTGTTTTCCAAAATATTGCCCATAACTATTACTATTCAGTAGTCTCATTTGCATGATCTAATATTGTTGCTACATCATGTTTTTCCCTGACAATGTGTTCGCTGGTCCCAGGCACATGGTCTAAAATGGTTGCAAACCACTCGATACATTCAGTACTTCCATAGTTTCTCTTTACAGACCCACACAATTTGTCCTAGAAGTGAACTAACCCTTCATCCTTCACTAAATATTTCCCCTGGAACTGGTACACCCAAGGCTGAATTCACATCCTTGGTGTGACAAACTCAACAATAAAATAGCCCACACTGAGGAGGAAATTATGCCTCGTGGGGCTTCTACAACAGAAGATGTAACATAACCCTATCTCAGAAGTCCCTTCAATGAATCTGTAATAATGCTGTGTGAAAGCAGAGTCTGCTGTTAACTTAAACCATTTCTACGAAACACAGAATAAGACTGGACCAGACTTTAAAATTTAGTCCATTTCATTTTCTTTGGGATCAGTAAGTAGCCATATCAATGCAAGTACCAAGAAAAAAACGGCTCACAAGGTGTTAAACTCAACCTCCTGGATAGTGGATCGAAATGTTCCCATTTCATACTGCATATACCTCGTGTGTCATGTACAAAACTTGGATCTCAAGCGGAAAGTGATTCTGAAAGCCCACACATTGTATTCACCAAAACACAAAAACTTACCAAAAACAATTTGTCTACCTATCCTGATTGTAAATGAATTCCATATTTTATCAGTACTTGGAATCAAACCCTATTATAATTTCATTTTGTCCTCCCATGAACTCATCTTAAACCCGAAATATGTTTCTCTATACACATGTTTTATATTATAAAATGTTGGATACCAAAAGCAGATTAATTTTAGGCCCTAATGCTATGTTTGTTAGTACTAAGAAGTCATTCCAAATGTTCCAAAAGGGATTAATGTAGTATAACAAGTCTATTTAATTATTGTAAGACCAGTGATCCTCATATTACTATAAGCAGCTTTTCCCTTATTTGGAGACTGTAAATAGAACAGATATTGTTACATGATAACCCTAAGTCTTATCCAAAAATATTAATACTTTACCATCATAAAATTTAAAGAAATATGTTAGCATCTCCAGGAGGCTATGAAAGGCAACCAGTATTTAAGAAGCACGAACCATACATGCCTTCCTATTTTAGTTCTACACCAACTTTAAATCCTAAGTGCAAACAAAGCTTCTCCAAGGCCTTAGAAAGATAAAATACCAAATCCTTCTGCCATCAACAACAATCCATTTTACATACGTTGAAAAATTTTGGATAGAATTTGCTTCATGTACTAAAATATATGTTTTTTTTTATTTTCGTGTATCCCACAAACAGAAGAATAGCAACTAAATACCAGGTATGTTCTCAAAAAGAAAACACATGACCCCGATTATTTAAAATTATGTGCCAGAATCCAAACAATCTAATCAATGTTCTGATTCTGCTTGCTGCATGTCCCAGTTATCCTTTAACTGATGAACAAACAGTGAGACAGCTTTTCCTACTAACTCCTGGCTAGAACTCCCAGGTATCATCATCATAGAATGCTTCATGTAAGAATTTTCTTTTTTTTGTACAGCACTAATGTGACATGTGAGTTTAGGCACTTCTCTGGTAGAGACTGTGGGTATGGTGAATCTCTCCACTTTCCAAACCCACTCTGCAGAGCAAGGGAGAGGAGCAAGCCTCCGGCCATGGACAACAAGGACCGTGACGAGCTCCCTGCAGATCTGGCCTACAAAAGTGGCTTCAGGACCACAAGGATCCAGCCACCCAGAGCCACTAAAGTCAAACACTGATCCCAAATCTAGCATGAGAAGAAGGGAATGTTTGAACCCCCTCCCAGTTGGCTCAGTGTTGTTCTTAGTAAAAGTGAAATCACTTTAAGTAAGAAATAGGAACTTTTTTCCTCTGGAGATCATTTAATTTTCTTAACACCATAAAAAGGATAAACGGGGAAGACTGACTTAAAGGAGAGGCACTAGATGGTAATAAAGTCAAAACAATTCATGGAACTAATTAAACGTTTTGAGTTTTGACTCAACTTGGGGTCATTTCTGAACAACACACTGTCAGATTTAGAGTCTAAAAACCAGCAGCATGTTCTTCAACAAGAACAATCCAGTCTAGCCACATATCATCACGTCTGTCCAACCAAATTTAAAACTTAAGTGTAGTTCTCCCAAATGTTGGCAATGTAATTTTTTGGTAAATAAAAGTCTTAGGCTTTTACTGGAATGCAATGAATTACAAGTCTTGCTAGGACACCCTTCATTTGATATCAAAGTTGAGTTATTCAGAGAGCTGCTAATAAAATTATTTTAGTCCTTTGAAATAGTCCTAGTTTGATCAAGAAGTTACTTCTCTCTGGCAAATCTGACATAAAGGATTGCTAAACTGTACAGTGATCCTAACTTAAGTAGATTTTAAAACCATATACAACTAGCTAACTTCCTCTGCCTACATTCAGAGGTTTTACCAACAAATATCTATTTGCATCACTGTCATCAGAGACTTCGATTTTCTCTTGGGAATGTCTCATCACCTGATATGTAAAAACTAATTATGACCTCTTCCTTCAACCTCCAATCACTCCTCTCCAACATCAGCCTCGCTCCTCTGCATTGCTTTATGCTATGTTCCTTTATAACGAGTAATAATGGCTATTTATAACACTACTGCTTTTGCTTACATGAATTATTTCATTTAATCCCAAAACAGTCTTGTAAAGTAGACATTTTAATCCCCATTTTACAAAACAGAAAACCAAAGCACATGGAGCTGAACTGGCTTGACCAAGGTCACAAAGCTGATAAAGGGTAGAACCAAGAGCAAATCCCTAAATGTCAGATGTGTGCGCTTACTTTCTATGTTGGAAAAAATCTAAAACAGCCAGAAGAAGGGAGCTGTGTTCAACTCCAAAAGCAGCCCCAAATTCAAAGGCTGGCATAGTATTTTAAATTTCATTATATTTGCTCTCCAATCTATGAAGAAACCATCCTTAAGTAGTTCCTACAAGATCTAAGCCCTACCTTTCTCTTTTTTCTTTTTTTTCCAACTTCACTTTTCCTCTTCAACTCTCTGGAGCATACTCCCAAGCATGCACATGCACCCACGCACACACACGCACAGCAACATCCACCAATTACCTATGGTCCAGGAACATAACCTCTTTGAACCCGAGAGATTGTTCTAAATTCTTTCAGTGGAGGAACTGAGGTTGTCTTCAAGAAGAAGTAATAGACATTTCTGAAATTCTCAGGGGCTGGTCGCTGTTTTCCAACCACAGTCCCACTGCATCTGTCCCATTAGCCCTCTAACCACATCCAAACCCCACTCTACGTTGGCTCTACCACTGAGGGAGCCAACGAGTGAGCACAAAGTCAAGAGAGATGCATGTCTTTGAGTCTAGACTGGTTTTTATAGAACAGAGAGAAAGAAACTAAGGCTCTTGAGTAAAATCAGATTCAGTGTATTTCATACTCTCTTTCTTGAACCCCTGGGATGCTGGATTACCAACACAATTAATGCTGAGAGGCATTTAAATTCCTTGATCTTGTGAACATTGGGGGGGGGGTAGTTTAAAAAAACAGCCCCCCCCGCCAAAAAAAAGAGAAGTAAAGTAAAATACTCTCACCTGCCATTTTTAGATATTCTTTAAAATGGGAATAGAAAAATCTAGTGCTTTTCTCCCAAGGTTCTAGTGCCTGTGCCACATTGTCTCTCATCTGTCAGTGTATCCACACACATGTATAAACAGTATGCGGCATTCAAGTAAGGAAATGCACATTCTAACTTAAACTTCCTTTTTTCCACTAATAATTTAAAAATAAAATGTAACAGCTTGGATTTTAAATATTTAATCTGGCAAATATAGGAAAAATCATGAACTACAATGTCATATTTGGCAAAGAAAAATTTGGTAGGATAAAAATATCTGTGTTTTAACATTTTAGAAGGCATTTCCAATATTTTAAAAATAAAACTATTTCACTGCTTCAGAAGAGAACAGAGGTAAAACTCCATTTTTGCATATGGGTCTTCATAAAGAATAGAAAAACAATTTTTGTATTCATTAAAATAAATATTTAATTTCATATGCTGGCAAAAGTCCCCACAGAAATAAAAACTTCAAATCTACTAAAGGTTCACTACTATATATTGGGACTTAGCTATTTAAGTCACAAAGAATAGGCTTCCTCTAAAACTATAAACTGACGTGTAAGGTGGAATACATAAAGTTACAACATGACTGATTTTTTCTTAAATTTTGTCTTGTCCTACATGGTTAGTACAAGGCTTTTTCCAAAACTGGGCAAAGATTTATAGGGTGAAGTTTAAATGTCAGTTGTTTTAGGACTTACATATTGGTAACCAAAAGCATAACTAAATTTATCGCTTTTACCCTATGTAATGACAATAAAATATTTTTATTGTAACAGCTGAAAATGTTGAAAAGCAATTATTGAGGAAATCATAAATATAAAAAGCTGAAAAGTCGACCTCAGAAGAGTGGGGAAAAGGAAATTGTGATATGCATCATCATAAAACACGGAAACTGAAAATCTAAGCAGAAGGAATTCAAATCCCTCCAAATGCCAGAATACTATCCCCCACCTCTTGTAGCAAGGAGGGCTGCAAATTTGTCCCCATCACTGTCAGCAAACAAAAGAAAGTCACTTCTACAGCCAGACCATGTCAAACAGAAGACATAGCTACTGCAGAGGGACGCCTTGAATCCACTGGGGTGTAAAGTCAGGGCTGGGGCTTTTTGTCAGCTATTACCATAAAAGAATAAGAGGAAACAGTGACATTACTGCACAATAGAAAGGTCAAACAGCTTGCAGCCATTTCGTGACCCAGACAAGTCAAGGTCAAAGGATTCAGGTAGCAACTTAGCCAGGGCATAAGTTACAGCACAAATGAATTGTTTTAACACATCAGCTTTGGTCAATTAAACCTAACAAGGCAAGTTGCATCACGTAGCAGGGTTCCTGACACCAAGGCCAGAAGCTGAGACCGACCTCATAAAACAAGGCTTTTAACATAGCATAGCAAATTTAAGGTAATCCATCCAGAAACTGCAGATGTCAGAATAATAAAATACAAGTTGTCCTAAGCAGGCACATTTTTCACACTTTAGATTTCACTAATAGAGGGGTATAGACTTCATATTGACATACTAGTGTTATTAACATAGGCATAAAGGTAATCCCCTACTCACAAGAGTTACAGAATACACCCCACTTCAAATAACTTTCTTAACATCTGTGCTCATGATTAGATTTTTGTCCTAAGCTCTGCCATTCCCTGTTAACAGTGATGCATTTTTCCATGTATTTTTTTTCAATGGGAGTTTTGAAAAATCAAGTTTTCAAAGGAATCTTCAGCTTCACTCAGTATCAGAATATATATTAGGGTCACTGAATATTAACTGACGCTTGTTAAATGCCTCTGTGTTGTTTTGTGGGAGATGTGTGTATTTTAAAATTCAATTGAATACCATTTATTAGGGTCTTCTATTTTGAGAAACAGAGTTAGAGCTAACCAAAAATTTTAAACTACATATACTCAGAATAAAGAATTTTTTCAAGGGCAATTCTTTCTTTCTTTTTTGCACTTGTTTAAACAAATCCCATTTTCAAATGATTTGTGCTTCATCCATAACTTACTACATGCTCTGAACTGCCTCAAAATGGGATTCCGAAAATATACAACCTCCAGGCAACTCTCAGCTAGTAAAATTACTTCATCCATCACCCCATATTTTCAATTATATAGTCCTTATTCAGAGTTCTTTAATTTGTCTGTGATTCATCAATGCTGTCCTGTTTAAACTATCATCATAAAAGAGAGAATGTGTGTTTCTAAGTGTTTTATTATAAACAATATATTTATGCACAAGAAGAGCTTGCATTCCTATCTCAGAACATTGCTGATGTACATTTTAGGGATTTTTTTTGCAACGTGTGGCCTTCAATTCAGCCTCAAGGTCTTTCCACCTCATTGGTTAATTGCTAGCCATTTCTTCCAATTTTCTGAATAATATAACAACCCAAAGCCCAGCCATTCAAGTCCCATTAGCCTCACATCCTGTACCGTTCAGTCTAATACAAGCTAATCCCACGGACTCACTCCTCACTACACGCACTTCGTTTTCACAAGTTCTCTGCAGTCTGATGATTTATCCTCTATGCCAAATCCTCACAACTGAATTCAGTTAAATTAACCACATCGCGTAATTAGAGTTCAAGGACCCAAGAATGTTCTTTAAAATGAGATGACATACCACGTTGCCACAGAAAAGCGCACATGATTCAGAGGAAGCTCCCCTCTTGCTATGCTTGGCGCTGAGGCACGCTGTTGTAATCACTCCGGCTTCCCATCGCATAACCACTAGTCCTTGAGATTTCTAAAATTATTCCTCCTCCACAAGGATGGAGGGAAAAAAGTTGGAAAACTTTGCTCTGAACATTACGTTGGCTAATCACTGGCTCTGCCACAGCACAGAACAAAAACGCCTCAAGTGTCTCAAGTTCTGCTTTCAACTTCCAACTAGAAAATGCTATTCTTTCCCAGGCTGAAGAGAAATTTCTACCCCAAAAGCGAGTTGCATGGTAAGGGATCCCCCCAGACCGTGCCCCCATCAACTTAGATATTTAATGATCTCCCGTCTCAGAAAGTTTTGCCTATGCTATTTCCACTCTCTGTAACCCTACACTTCCAACAAAGCAATAATTATTCCTTTAATTATAAAGTCAGTTATCATACAAGCCACTGGGACGCCAGAAGTGAAAACTTACTTATCTCAACTTTTAAGAATTCCAGAGAATTCTGACTCAGCCTTGCATTGGGTTGGTCCCTGCCTCGTCAGGTGCTGAAATCCTAACAGGTCAGCAGAGATGTGAAGGGCCAAACAGTGTCGTTACAGGGTTTTTTTTTTTTTTTTAAGCCCACTGGCCTGGTTTTTCAGTTCAATCAAGCATAATGAACGTATATTAGGAGAAAGGCTTTACTAAGTCCGATATCTTGGATTGTTTCAAGTAGTAACGCCGAATTTGAAAGGAAAAAGTTAAGGGAGGATTAAAACTTGAATTTCCTTTTAGCATCCCCTCCTAAGTTCCAAATTTACGGAAAAACAACTAAGCAAATAAGAGATCCTACCCACTCTCTGTTACCTCCATGCGTGGAAATACTCCCTATGTACCACTTTGGGAAATAGCAACTTTAAAGAACTTAGGCTGTGGCCATAGATGGCCTCCCTAAGTGGCCCTGCCCAGCTCCCAGGCCCATGCTGAGTCTGTCAAAGAGTCACCTTTGAGAAACCCAACCACCATCTCCTGTCTCTGCAGTCCATAGTTCCTCAAAACTTCCATTATTCCTGAATAATGAACAGCATTTTCATTCTTTTACACATGGAGTCACTGTACCCCACAAGAGGCATAGTGCACTAAATTTGCAAATCCAAACCCATCATCTAGGTGAATATTTTTTATTATAAAATGTGGACTGCTGTGTATGGAGAGTGGGGAGGAGGGTAGAAGGTGGAAGGGATGCCTAATGCTCTCAGTAGGATATTTTTCCAACTGTGCTGGTTGGATATTTTTCCAACTAGAGAGTGGATCACTATATATTTTTTTTAATGTTTGGAATCATAATTGATGTAACAAACAAGCCTCTACCTTCTCTCTCTCTCTCTCTCTCTCTCTCATTCCCTCTCTCTCCACTTTCCCTTTGAAAAGTGAAATCATATTAACAGCAATGCAAGAGCTTAGTTTGCCATATCAGAACACAGATGCCAAGCTTCCCCAGCTGGCAACTGGGGCCTCTGCGTTTAACTCTTGAATTGTCTGGCAGAGCTATCTTAATGGCAGGGACATCATGGCAGAGAGGGAGAGCTTCTGGCCCCCTAGACTCTGTTTTCTTCTTATCAGTGAGAAAATGGCTAAGTATCTTATCTTACAATATATGTTCCCACAAAGGTCTCATTAAGCCTAGGAACAAGACATGCCAGTAAGAGCTATTCTTTATCTGGTGAATTGTGTGTGAGCCAGAATGCAAACAAATGTGCACTGGAGTTCATGAGTTCAGTCAAGGACAGGATGCTAGATGGGAAAACTTAACAGTGTTCCCCTAAATCAAACGTGCACACAAACTTTATGCTCTCTGAGCCCTTCACAATGCCAGCACACCAGATCACCCTAAAGAGCAGCCTCATTTTAACAAATTACAAAATCTTAGTTTTTCCCCAAAATGGGAAATACCTGCAAATGAAGTGAAATTTATTAAAATGTTAAAATCTGCTGTCAACTTGCAAACAATTATCGACATACGCTTTTCATAAAGAAATAATGGTTACCCAAAAGGATTCTAAAAGTCAGTAACTGAGGGAGGAAAATAATTCTTAGCATTTGCTTCCTCGCTAATGATATGTGACAACCGGGAAGGATTTTATTTCAAAAACAGTAACAACGATTACAGCCTCCCCTGTAAACAAGTCACATTTTTCACAACGTCAAAATGTACTTCAATTATCATAACACCTAACAATAAAATAACGAAAGTTGCCATCCAGCAGTGGATCATGACTTTAAGGGTTCCCCAAGGCTACAGGAAACTCCTCCTTGAGGAGAGCCATGAGCCATGAGAGGTTCCTGGACTCTCTTCAGTATCCGAAACATGTTTAATAGGAGTGCAAAGTACGGGCCAAAAATCAGTTAGGCTGACTTAGTTTAAACTCTAATCTGTTCAGTTCAGGACAACAGTTACTATCTCTTGAGATCTTTAAACTTCTTGTGTGTTTTGAGCTTTGTCTTCAAAACCCTTCCCTGCCTCAGAGAAAGCCCAGTCCCCCCTCCATCCCCCACTCCCACCCCCACCCCCTGTTCAGACAGGACACAGCCTGGACTCAAGGCCTCCCATAGGCCAGACTTCCTTCTCTGCAGCCCTTTGGGTAGGACTGCTAATCCTTCGTATTAATTAACGAGATAATGGTGGTTAACCGGAAAGCAATATTAATGCTAACTATCTAGGAAACGTCAACCAAAATTATTTTAGCCTTTTGGTTGGTTTTCCTGGTGTGCAGAACAGTGCACTGAGAAGCCGGCAACATTCTGATGCATAAGTGAGGAATTCAGGAACGAAGCATTTGTATCAGACCTGAACACATAGGTTTCCTCATGAAGGTTTGCTTGTTTTTGTTTTTGTTTTTGTTTTTAACATTTACCCTGTTCCACATTACTAACTAGAAAGATAAGTTAGATCCTCTCAACATGTTACTGTAAAATATGGAAGGGTGGAAACCGAGTTAACGACAAATGACATAAAAAATAAGCAGTGATGTGACTGCAAACCAGAGTCAGTCATAATGAATGCATTATATATCCCTACATTCAGCCAGTCCTCCACACCCTCACTGCACACCCGGCATCCTACAGCACACTTATGTCCCAGGAAGGTGTCCTGTGCAAGGCGTGCCTGGTTTTTGTTTTGTTTTGTTTTGCTTTGCTTTCCTAAATGCAATAACAAAGACAATATGGGGAATAGGTACCACCTGCCCAAGAATCATTGGACATCTTTAACATCTTTGGGAAAATGGAGGCCACTTTAGAGCTATTTTTTTTTTCCCTCTAATCTAACACAGCCTTAAAAAAAAAAAAAAAACCACCTAAAAAATAAAAAGGAAGGGTTTTATATTAGCTAAGGTTTGCTGCAGCAAACAAGCAAGCAGCTTTCATTCAGGGATTGTCAAAAACTTTCCAGTGTGCCCACTGCAATGCGGATGCCAACCAACGAATCAAAGGCATTCAGCAACTAGACAAAGAGGGTCTGATGCCAACCTCGGTGCCACTGGCAACCATTATTGGCATCAAGCACAGTGTCTGCCTTTTTTTTCCCCCTCGCCTGGCACTTCACAAACAAAATGGCGGTTCTTGTAGCAACGGAACACCGAAGCGCAGCCCTCTGAATCAGTAACGTCAAATGATTTTATGGATTTAAACGCAGTTACTCCCACATGATGTGTATATCTGAGATAAAGTGGGGGGCTTATATAATTTTATAAATGACTGTATTGAACATGACCCTTTATAATGTGGAGAAATAGAAAAAATGGACTAAATTGCGGTCAATCGGGCTATATGCACAGAAGAAGCTGAATAACAAAGAGATTTAGCTTTAAAGAAAATACTGCCTTGTGGCCATGTGATGCAAAGGTCTAATGAACTATATATCAAAAGTGATTTCAAAATGCATAAATTTTTCCCCAAACCATATCAGATGCAGATGTAGAACTAGAGCTTGTGTCAAAGCTCTAGTAACTCTTTCCACATTTCAAAAAAGATGAGGCTGCTGGGCATGAAGGAAAAAAAAAAAAAGAAGAAGTGTGGGTTGAACCAAAAGGGAAAAAGGAAAAAAGAAAAGCATAGGAAGTTGGCCAACAATGGAACTTTATTATATGTTGGTCTTTATTTCATCCTCCAGAAGAGATGCAGTTTGTGATCTTGTATAAATAACCAAGAGGACTATTGACATTTCTAGATCTGGAAATTGTCAATATATTGTAACATCACTCCACACTGCAATGCGGATGCCAACTAACAAATCACAGGCATCCTGAGCTAAACAAAGAGGGTCTGATGCCAATCCTGGTGCCAGTGGCAACCATCTTTGGCATTCTCTCTGTTCTTTCTCATGTTTTCCTCCCAGTCGTTTAGAAGTGGGGAGACAGAGAAAAAGGGGGGGAAAGGTAATTTTGTTGCTCATTCTGTTGTAAACATTACAGTTTTCACTTCTTATTTTTCTTTCATGCTTTTCTTCATACTTCTTTGCCTGATTTATAAAACCGACTTAAGTGGGTTTTCATGTACTTAGAGGAGAAATAAAGTCTTGATGGGAAATAGGCAGCACTTTGATTGACTACAGACTTATCTTTGTAAATGCCTTCTCCAATCAATTGCACTGCAAAACAACATAATTAACCTACGTTTGACCAATAAAAAAAAAAAAAGATAGAAATTTTGAAAAAAGGAAAACACAAAAGCATCCTGATATGACTTTTTCAAAGAAAGAGCCAACAGATGTTAAGAAGAGATGATGCACGGGCAGGAAGGAGAGGATACAACTTAGATGTACAGGATAAAACAACGACAAAATCAATGTTTTATCTGAAAACATGGTCTCCAGGAGTTGCTTCATGATTATCATGGCCAATGGTGGGATGCAGAAGGCATTAATGCATTTTTCTTTCTTCAATCTATCTCCACAAATCCAAAGGATATGTTCTTTATTGTCAGTTCATCAACCAAGAGAGTTGGCTGCCTGCCCTGGGAGTGAATGTACATGCTTGCACACCTCAAGGGCTAGCCTTCAAGCTAGTTAAAATGTGAGCAGCAGTGAAGTGGTTGCAAATCTTGCCTCCCTGCACTAAAAAAGTTGCATGACCCACTTTTTAAAACTTTACTTCCAGCCTTGACTTTCACAACACACTTGCAACACATTCACAATCAATCCAACACATATATACAGCCCACCTTAGGATGTCACCTCCTAGACAGCTATCAATCAAATTAAATGTCATGTGTTAATGAGCCTTTATTTTAGGACACACAGGGTGAAAAAAATATTTTTCCCTAAAGCATAATTACTTGGACTTGAATTCTTAAATGCATGGTTATGGCAAATGCAATGTTTCAAAAAAAAAAAAAGTAATAGTTTCAAATATATCATGTCCAGCATCTTATTTAAAATCAAACTAAAAATGTTTAAATGACATTTAAGCATATCTCTAAAAGTGTATCAAGAAATTATAAAGACAAAAGGCACATAACAAGTACCTAGATATCTGGTCAAAAGAATAATTTTGAGATTTTATTTTTTCTGGGTGATAATAAAGTTCATACCAATTTACTGAATCCCGCATTTATATAATGAACATCAGATAACCCGTCTGCCACCTGACTATCTGCAGGCCATTTCCCTACCACCAGGCCAAGTTAGGAAATGACCCCACCATCTGTGGCGGATCAAACTTCAGTCCACTTTTGGTATGCTGCTTTTTAAAATGATGTTTTAATACGGACTATTGCTAAAACGTGGGAATCTATATCTTGACACATTTATTTGAAAAAAAGAAATTCTCACTTACTTAATGGAAAATATAAAATAATAATAAAGAAACATATTTCATGAACTCAAAAAATACTCAGCAAAGGTATCCCCTATTTTTGACTCATCCAGGCAACATTTATACGACTGTCTTTATCAAGTATTTTTTAATAGGTATGGTATGTGGTTTCTGCATTCTTTTTGAGATTTATTTTAAACCAGTGTAACCAGTCCACTTTCGTTCTGTAAGGAGAGCTGCAATTTTTGTCCTCAGTAAGTTTTATGAATTCACATTCAAGTAAACTAATGATATTAAGTATTCCCAAGTCACGCTGGAAAAATATTATAACATAAATTATTTAAACAAGAACTATAATCCATGTCATCTATGGCGAATATTACACAATCAAAGGTAGGTGTTGATAGAAATATTTAAATTAAATAAATCTGGGTCTCCGTAAGATACGCTTTCTGATACTGGCTATCTCGAGCATTTTGTAATAGGAAACGTTAGGTCTCTTTTCAGTGCAACAGGACTAGATGCGTGAACAAAGTTCATCTACCCTGTTAGTTAAGAGGCCAATACATAGATTATTAAAAAGCGATCTGACTCTGCATAAATAAAGTTACATTTTCAAATTGAGAAAAGATGAGTAGATGCAAGGAATGTAGCCAAGGACAAAGAAGTGAATTGTAATAAACTGTACTTTGCAGACCATTCTGTGTCTTTAAAAAGGTATATTATTTCAAAGACATTTGAAAACGCATCTCTCTGTGGTCTTTTGCAAAATACCCATGCCTATCTGAGTATGAAAGCTCCATGTCTATGTCCATGGCTGGCACATGGCAGTGGACATGGGAGGAGAAGAGGGCCGGCCACTCTACCCAGAGTGGGTGAAGGAGATCTAGGGGCCTCGAGGACCATTCAACCCAAGCCAGATATTCCGTATAAGGGGTTTGTGGGCAGTGTTTGCCGTACCAGAAGAAAGAACAATCTGCTCCTACCTTGCTCCTGCACGTAGTATGCCAAAAACAAATCAAGCTCCTTAACTGATACTGTGATATGATGTGGCTGGACACAAAGTGCTGGGTTTGTGCAATGTGGGGATTTCATGAGCCGCTCTCCATCGGTACTTTCCAAGGGGATGCCTTTGAACAGGATCACCATGACTAGATCCAGACGCCAGACTTTGTCTGCCTGTCGCAGGCAGTCGATTCTCCTAATCTTACCCTTCTGGTCGGGATTGGATAAGACACAGCACGGGTGCTTCTTGCCAGTCACGGTGAGCACAAAGTCCTCTCGGTACTCCTGGCGGATGTCTTTGCGCAGTTTGGCCAGGAGCCTGGATGCCCACTTCTGTTTGATTTCAGGCTTTTCGCTGAGAAGCTCATCTTTGACTGCTCTTTCTTCATCCTTTGACATTCGCTTCTCGTGCTTTTTAAAGTACTTGCGTTTCCGAGCCTGCAGGTTGAACCAAGTGTAGGCGATTGCACGGACGTGTGGAAGTAGTGCCTCGATGAATGGGTGAAATTCATCCTGTGGAAGATGAAGAGGGGGGAAGAAGGAGATATACACAGTCAGCTTAGTTTTAAAGGCTCAAAAAAATAAATAAATAAAACTATAATCCCTCCCCAATTCCCTACAAAAAGTTATGCACAAAAACAACATTCTTTTCTTATTTAAAATGATCAAAATAGCAGTTGAAGAAGAAAATAAAGTATGCCAAGCAGTCCCTTTTTCCACCAAAATTTACAGGTTGATACTGCCTCTTCAAAAGACAATAAGATTTATATTTGTATTTCTACTCTGGCCCCATCCCCCTCATTCCCACCGTGCATCCTACATTCTTTAAAATGTAAGTAACCAAGGTGCTTGGCATCTAATTTAATATTTAAATATTTGATTGACCAACTAACACTAAGCAGTACCATTTTACAAAGAACACAGTGAGATTTTTTTTTTTTAATCGGAGCAGAGCTGTTCAGAAGGCAGGAGCGATGCCACAGTTCATTTCTCTTC
Organism: Nyctereutes procyonoides; assembly: GCF_905146905.1. Classification (NCBI taxonomy): domain Eukaryota; kingdom Metazoa; phylum Chordata; class Mammalia; order Carnivora; family Canidae; genus Nyctereutes; species Nyctereutes procyonoides. The sequence goes on along the minus strand of NW_026575135.1, from coordinate 39,511,027 downwards.
TCTGTGGCACAGAAACACAAAGCATATAGATGCTCAGTGCAATGCCACACAGTTCCCGCTTTTGGAGCATGCTCTCAGCAAGAGGCTGCTGGTGGCACAAAGAGCATGCGCCATTAAACTTGATCCATTTTCTTATCAAACGTCCAACATTCCAACACTGAAACAGCACCATTCCAAGAGTGGTAACTAGAGAAACCGGTATACAGTGAGGGAAAGTGGGCAAAGGACACAGCTTGTCGTATCAGTGTCCTGAACAGAAGGTTTCCATACTTTGAGCAGTGCGTTCTCTCCCTGCACCACCAACACTAGCCTCCAAGACACACACACACACACACACACACACACACACACACACCACACAAACACTCTCCGATTCTCTCGTAGACATACAGACACACTCTTTCGTTTTTCAATAAAAGTTTCTAAAGTTAAAAACAAAAATTATCTGAATGTTCTTCCGGCAGCTTTCCTACAGAACCTGAAGCCCCACAGAGTCAGTTAATTTGTTAACCGATCACATGAGTGTGGCAATTATTCTAAACCCCTTAAAAATCAATCTGAGGTGAACAATGAAAAATGGCAACTTGGCACCAACTTTACATGCTTTGTGTCTCTGCATGCGGTGGCAGGGTGACACCAGGAGTGCACCGCTGGTCACTTACTGCTTTTGTGGAATCAATACAATTCATTTGCTACGCATGTGAATTCTCCGGCAGGACTGTGGGTGCATGTATGAATGGCTTGTGAATCTGCACGTGTATAGATTGCACAGTATCCTGTCTTTTGAATTAAGTGGTTTACCTTAGGTTCCTGCATTCTTACTGCCTGTTCCATCTAAGCCTTTTTAAGGGAGGGAGGCAGGGAGGAATGGCAGATAATCTTTACCTACAGATATTTCAAGTTACTTCCCAAAGCAGTTAGTGTTTCATTACTTCCTGCCATAGGTAAAACCTGTCTCATAAGCTTAGGCCTATTACTGGTTAGAGAAAGAGCTAACATCCTGTGCAGGCATACTGTATGCATGCTATAAACCAGGATCTGAAGCAAATAAGAACTTCCACTGCGGCGACTTTTCTGGTCACACTGACTGTATTGTCACCCCAACCAGGAAAATAACTTTCTCTAACTTATCGTATTCCAAAACTTAGAATTTACATATGAGAGCTAGTCACCCTGAATTATGTGGAATAAATTCAATCTAACCAGCAGACTGATGAATTCCACGAGGGTAAAGATGAAGAAAGTGCAACTCATGACACTCTAACAAAGAAGGTGTCCACAAAAAAAAAAAAAAAAAAAAATCCCCTATGGTTTTGAATCCATTTTTACGATGAAATTCAAGTTTTCAATGCTGAAGACTGCGGCGTGTTCACAGTACGTGTTTCACATACGGAAAAGGTGTATGTCCCGTCCAATCAATAATGCAGTTATCAAGGGTTTTAACATATTGCTGTAAAATGGTCCTGTGGCAGAATGAGTATAAATCAAAATTTTCTAACAATACAGAATGCAGATGATTACATCACAGCATGAGGCATAACCAAATGCCATAGAGGAAATCATTACACCGATCAGTAGTTTCCAGCAGAGATTTGAACAATTCGGTTACTATGTGAGCATATTAAAGTAGGCCATGGAAAGAGTTAAACCACAATCTGTTCTTTGTGTGGGAAGGCAGCCCTTGCTCACAGCAACCACAGCCCATGATAAGACCTCCCTAGCTCCATATACTTTCTGATGCCATGCTTTCGGCTTTCACTGTAACTACAAAAACTTTGTTTATCCCCCTTAGAAATAATGCAAAGGAAGCCCTGCTTAAGGAAATGTGGGCTCGAACATGCTCCGGGAACTCACTTCCTATAATCTGACTCTTACCATGATTTACTGATATGATTAAAAAACGTACATACATACTCATCAGCTAAGGAGTTGAGAATGTAAAGGATACGGGGAGGGGGGGAGCTTTGTCTCATTCATTTTACCCTTGCCACGCTTTTATAAATGCTATATTATTGCAACAGCGATTAGACTGTGCGGTAACTCTTAAATGCTTACATCCTTAAGTACTATGTTCAGTGACATTTCATTTTCTTATAAAGACATCAAACATACTATTGATTAAATCTGTTTGAGTTTCAAATCATCTGTCATGTAGTAAATCTAAAAATTTTAATAAATAATTTTAAACCATCAAAATACAAATTTGAGAACTGAATTTGGAATTTCTTAGCAAATGCATACAAAACAATGTTTTTTTTAGATTGCCTTTAGTTTATTGCCAATGCTGCCAAATAATGTTTTAAAACATACTTTTTTTCTTATTGACAAATAGAAATAGCAAACTTTCTCAGCCCATAAAGTTGCCTTATAAATATGCTTCAGTGTTTTACTATTCTGTGGATTCCTTTCAAGTGAAACACTTGACAAGGAGACATAGCCTCCAAAAAAATGATGATAAGTAGAGCTTTGTTATAAGTCACATACACTTCTGTATTAAGATGCCTTAAATGTCATCTCCCAAATATGACTGTTTTCTAACACTGAGTTGCAATATATTTTTAGTAATTTTGAGTGACATGGATAAGGAGAATAACTGTCTTCATCCAAAAAAAGAAGTGATAAAGGTATTCAAATGTCCTAATTAATAGGTTATCATAATAACACTTTAAACCATTAGGAAAGTCGTTTTTTGTTTTTGTTTTTGTTTTTGTTTTTTAAGCTAAGCATATAAGTGACCTAAGATCTAATGGTTCTGTACTAAGGTAATATGTCATCTCACCCTTTCAGAATTTCTATTAAAATTCATTGACATTCCTCTTTTAAACTTCCTTTAGTTGAACTAAATTGATAACATAAATAACCAAGTTACAAATAGCAAAGGTAAAAGTAAACAATCCTAATTCCACCAGAAATATTTATTTTTCTTCACAGAAACAATGGTTTCCATGAAAGGGATGGAAAATAAGACCAATATAGAGGTAGAAGAGTAAACACTAGATATTCTTGGGGCACTGATATATAACAATAAACCATCAAGAATATGTCTATGTCCCACGAAGAACTTGAAATTTTAATAATTCAATGCAATCATGCCAAGTAAAAGTTTTATGAGGGGTTTACATTACTTTTACAAAAAGCAAAATATGAAATCATATATGATGGTTTTTATTTTTCCTTTCCTATCTGACTTATACTGAAATATAAATACTGACTTATATGGATATACTGACACTTTTATATAACATTTTGCTGAATATCAACAACTGTAACTGTAGCTCCTTTTGAATTAAAATTCTTTCTAAAACCTAGATACTTTATTGCAACTGAGACACTAAAGTTTTCAACCAATTAGGAATGCTTCTCTATTCTGTATGTACACATCCTAAAAAACATTTTGCTATAGCTAGTAGACTCTTACAACACAAAACTGAACTACTGGTCTAATATAAGAGTAACATCGCGAATGTGCCCTTACTTCTGCAACATCTTACATTACCTACCTATAAAGTCACAGGTATATTAAATGAGAATTGGGAAGCTACAGTTCCTTCTGGAGTATAGGCCTTAAATCCCAAAAAACTGTTTTAATACGTCAACCTACATTTACATTATTAAAACAAGAGAGAATGTTAGTCATCATGAATTAGTGTTGGTTAAGTATGTGTTCTTGAATACTAATGTGATAGCTGAATGATCATGCTGTATATGCTCCTAATATTCCATATGTCACGATGCTGCAATGTTATTTCCAACTTACAGAAATTAAGATAAAACTAGTGACTTTACAGTGCATATTTAGAGGAAATAAAAAATGCAGTGTAATCGCTAGCAAGGTTTTTGAGCAGCTGATGCTAGAAATATAAATTAATATAGATAAGCAGTCCTTTACAGGTGAGGATAAGTGATGCAGTACTTTGTAAGCCAAAAAGCCTACCTCAATTTGTTTTATTTGAACTACGCTTCAATAATGTAAAAATAATGCCAAACGAGCGTGGTTTACCAGAAAGAGAAAAAAAAAAATCCTGATCGGTAATAAGAAAGGTAACTTTTACAACTGAAGGCAATTTGTTATACCTGAAACAGTTTCATCATCATATTTATTGGCCATTATTCATACCTTTTAAAATACAAATAACTCAGCAACTCATTTTTCCAGTTTTGTTAAATTAAAGTGCACGTTACTTGCTGAAAATAGCCATATCTAAGTTAATCATACTCAGATGCCAAACAAAATATAAACAATAAAAAATGTGTCAGCCAAAAAGCTACAGGACTGTATCCAATCACTGAATAAGCCTTATCATTGTTTTCATCTTCATTCACAATTTATGAATGCCTCGGTCCTTTCCAATCACAATGGCTTCTAATTGTCATACAATTGAAATCTTAATCATTTGTCCACTATAAAAATGCATCATCGTGATGTTGGGATCTAAAAAAAAAAAAAAATTGCAACACACCTAAGACCTGGCGACACTTCTCTAACCGCGTAGTTTGCCACGCCAATGTCCAAGAAAATGCTTATCAACTACAAATGGGGACACTTCCTCCTAAGAGCTGAAGTCCACAGTCCCACACCTTTCGAGGTTTAAAATAATGCTTTAAATAACCACTCTGGGCTAAGATATTCAGTTAGTTCGCCAATGGGTCAGTTAGCTGGGCAGCGATGAAAACTGCCCCCAGGTAAGTCTGCTCGGGTCTCACCACTTTTCCATTTGACCGTCTGGTTTAAAATTATGTACACTGTGTTCCTAAAAACGTATCAAGCCAAGGTTTTATCTCATAACGCTGTTCCTAAAGTCTTAGGACAATTTTCAAAGTGAATTTAAAAAAAAAAATGACCTTACTTTTCCAGCACTACTGTCTGCCCTCGGAGCTACGCCCAAATATCGCCATAGGAACAGGTCCCCAGAAAATGAACATGTCCTAGAGTCCGTAACTTTCACCACCACCAACTAACTCGTGTCAACGTAAAGACTGGCTTTGTGGTGTGGTCACTGGAAACCTCCAAGTGCGGATCGCGGCGGACCGGAGTCTCAGATCCCCAAATCCAGCCGAGGCGCGGGTCTCCGGACCACAACCCCCGACTCGCCCCGCCGCCCGCCCACTGCCCGCGCAGCGGAGTCCAGAAGCGCCCGCAAGGACTCGCGCTGGAGTCCCCTCGCCCAAGTTCGCTAGTTGTTTATGAGGCTCGGTCCCCCCCCCTCCCCCCGTAAGGGTCCGTCTCCGCGCCCCAGCGACCCACAGGGGCGGCGGCGGGCACGCGGGCACCGGGGACCCGGGCACCCGGGCAGGGGCGCCGCGCGGCAGCAGGCTCTCGGGGGGCCGCGCAGGGGCAGGGGCTGGCGCTGGCGCTGGGCTGGCGCTGCCCGGCCGGGGCCCTGCCCACCCCCGGGGCCTCGCCCGGTCCGGCCGCCCCGGCGGCGCGCGGCCGCCTGCTGCTCCCCGTGCCCAGGGCGCGGGGCTGGGCGCGCGGGGTGGCCTCGGACGGGCGGCCGCGCGCCGGCTCCCACGCCGCCCCGCAGAGCCCGCCGCAACTCCGGGCCACTTCTGCGAGGGGCTGGGGTGTCCCGAGGGTCACCAAGGCCGTTGGTGGTCCGCAGAGGAGAGCAACGAAACAAAACAAAGGCATTTCGGACCGGAGAGGAAGCTCGAGACGGCGACCGAGACATGTACCTGAGTGAGACAGATGGGAGAATACATCATGACTTCGCCTTAAAACGCACTTTCCCGGAGATGCCCAAGAAAATCTTCGAGAAGCCAGAATTTCATCTATTCATTTTACAGTCATCTGAGCCCCGCGATGCGATCAATCAGGACGGGGCTCTGCGCCGGATCGCCGCAACTTCACAACAAACCCAGTCAAATAAATAAATAGCCAAAGATTCAAGTTCACTCGGCGTGCTGGATTTCCCGGGGTGAAATCCAATCTACACTTTTAACCCTCTTGCAGTCCGGGCGCGCTGGCCCTGCTCGCCGAGGCCGCCGCCGCCGCCGCCGCCGCCGCCGCCGCCGGTGTTGGCTGCTCTTCGCTTGGGTTTGGGGATTTATTTTCTGTTTTGCAGTTGTTGTTGTTGTTGGGGGCTAGGGGGTGCGCGAAGGTTCGCTGCGGGTTGGATTGGGGTGGTGGTTGGTGGCGAAATGCTTTTTTAAAAAAGGCGGGGAGGGGGGCGCGGGAGAGAGCGCGGGAGGGAGAGCGAGGAGACCGTGTCACCGCGCTGGGAAAGTTCAAGGTTACAGCCCCGAGCACTGCGGCAGGATCCCGGAGTGGCGGCCGCGGGCGAAACTTTGCCGCGAGCCGACCATGTGTGTGCGCGAGGGGGAGCGTGAGCGAGTGCGCGCGGGTGGCGGGGCGCGCGCGGGAGAGGGCCGGGTGGGGGCGGGGTGGGGGGAGAAGGGAGAGGCCGGGGTGGGGGGGGGGGCTCGGGCGCAGGTCTCCCGGGCGGAAGAGGCTCGCGGCGCGGTCCCCGGCTGCAGCCGCCGCCGCCGCCGCCGCCCGCGCCGGCTCCTCCACGCCCGGCCGCCCGCCCGCCCGGCCGCCCGCCCGCTTCGCCCCGCGTCTGACCCGGCCGAGCGAGGAGGCTGCTGCTTGCCGCCGCCGCCGCCGCCGCCGCCGCTGCCCAGAGCCCGCGGGGGTGGGGGTGGGGGGTCGGAACGAGCTCCTGAAAAATCCCAAACGATAAAATCCCGCTCTCCCGCTCGGCTCCAAACTCCTCTCTTTTCTGCTCTGGGCTCTTTTTTTTTTTTTTTCCCCTCCCTCTCTCGCTTTCTTTCGTTGCAAAACTTGGAAGTTGAAAATTTCACCGGTTCCACCCTCTGGACCCCGCTCGAGCTCTCTCCAAATCAGACTTAAGGATTGTTTTATTATTTAATTACACAATCATCGCTTTACTCCTCCTCCTGCAAACGCGCATTCCTTTTGCACCAGCCTCTCCACACCCCCCGCCCCCCACCTTCCTCCTCCTCCTCCTGCTTCTCTCTTTCTCTTCTCCTCTCTCTCTCCCCCCCCCTCATTTGTTAAAGGTCTCATATCGGTGCAACAGAACCATGACTCCCCCCCCCCCAACTAGACCTGCTTTCCGCCCTTTGGGCAAGCCCCGCACTCCCCGCACGCCACCCCACACACATACACACCCCCGAAAACCCGCCCTGGAAGAGGTATTTCTGTGCTCGCCGCGGACTCTCTAAGCCGCGGGAACATCCGAGTGGGAGAAGCACTGAGCCGGTCTGGGCCCGAGAAAGGAACGAATGGAAAATTCCCTCACACCCAGGCCGCCCCGGGGCCCAGGCTGGGGCGCCGACTCTCGCACCCGGGGCGGGCGCGGCTCGCGGAGCCCGGCGGCCGGAGGGAGGAGGGGCGGGCCGCGGAGGCGGGGGCCCGAGCGAACTTCGGCTCAAGTAGTTGAGGAGCGCGGGCGCGGGCGCGGGCGGGGGCCTGCGGGGTCTCCCCGGCGCGGGTCCGCGCCCCGGGGCAGCTCGGCAGAAGCGGCGCGCCGCGCCTCGCCGCGGTTTGCCGCCCTCCCGGGGGTGCCCCGTGCACGTGGCCTCGCTCGGAGCGGGAGGATCGGGCCGAGCCGCCGCCGCCGCCGCCGCCGCCCCCTGCTCCCTCCTCCTTCTGCTCCTCCCGCGGCCAGCTCCGTTTTCCTCCTCCTGCAGCCCCGCTGGCTCGCTCCCAATCCCCACCCCCCGGGGCCCGGGGCGCCGGCGGAAAGCGGCTCCCTCCCCGCCGGGGTGCAGGCAGGGCGGGGCGGCGGCGCGGCCGGAGCTGCGGGGCGGGCGGGCGCGCGCGCGAGCAGGGTGCGTGTGCTGCTACGGCCCTGCAGGGGCGGCCGCGCCGGCCTCGCTCCCGCGCGGCGGGCCCCGCCCCCGCCCCCGCCCCCACCCCGGCCGCGAGCCGCGGGGTCCCGAGTGAATGAACTTGATTTCGGGTGTTGGGAGGGAGGCGGTTCGCCTTGCACCCTCCTGCAGGCGCGCGCGCGCGGACACGCACACACTCACACACACTCACTCCCTCCCCGCCCCCCAAATTCCGGTTTTCGGCAAGGGGTGGGTGGGGAAGAGGTGGAAGCAAAGGCTGTCCAGACAATGGAGGGAGGAAAAGTGAGTGCAGTGCCAGGGGCTCCGCGTCTACCTAGCTGGGGGCTGCCGGGGGCGGCTGGGGCCACGACCGGGCCTCGACGTGCCCAGCCCCAGGGCGGGGCCGCCTCTGCTCCCAACTGTGCGGTCGGGGTCTTGAGGGGCGCTCCGCTTCTCCTTCCCTCTTCCCCTCTTCCTCCCTCTCGGTTTTCTTCCTCAACTTTTCTCCTTTTCCTTCTCTCTCTCTCCCGCTTCTGCCCACCGTCCCCCCCCCCCCGCCCTCCCGTCCCCCCAGCGGACCTGAAGGAACCAGTGACTTTTTCCTTCCCCAAGTGGGAGTTATCCACATCAAGCATTTCACGACGACACATCAAGAAAAGTAGGCAGGTTCAAGTCAACCATGAAATGGTCACTTTTTAACCCCGTCCTGTCCTCATTAGGGAAATGCTCAAACACAGTCCGTTTTCAAAGAGCGCTCTTAATGAGGCGAGCTTGCCAAGTCTACCAGCTGCAGCCCCCGTAAACCCAGGGCCCAGAGAAGAAAGGCGCTGGGGGGCGGCGGGGGGCGGGTGTTGAGGAGACCGGGGAGAGGGGGAGCGATGGATCTGGGAAGACAGGTAAAGTCGGGGAAATTTCGAGAACTCCCTCGAGTTAACCCTTCAGGGCACACACCACGGGGAGCAGCCTCCCTGCTACCCCGGAGGCAAAACCTCTAGTCCGCGTTCTGACAACGCTAATATCCTTTGTGTGGGTCATTTCTTCTTTTTTTGAAAAGCCAGGATAAAGTCGACAGTCTTTATAGATGAAAGGAATGAGGTGACAGTCGGGATTAATCCAAATAAATACTCATTTCTCTCCCAGAAATCTTTAGGCAATCTCATCCTAGATTAAAAATAAAACCCCCCAAGCATCACTTTGTATTGCACATTGTGCTGCTGCCTCCCTTTTCTCACCCTCGTAGCGCAGTCTGAGGGGAGGGGGCGGGGAAGCGCTACTGATAATACCAGCTTTAACTACTGGAGTTTCCCTTTGAACAAATATTCAATTTAACCGGAGTTAATTTACCATAAAAGACATTCCCCTTGGCACGAATGCACTCATGTCCTTGAACACACCTCTTTGAATGCCTGGACTCTTAGAGAAGCCATTATTTCGGGGTCTCTTTAAAAATCCAGAGCCCATCTCTCTCTTTCTCTCCCTCCCTCCCTTCTTCCCTCCCTCCACACCACACCACCCCCAGTGAAATCCTGGCACCCAGAGAGCGCTCCTTTCAGCCAGAGATCCCAGAACCAGCCGCTGTCCCCTGGCAAAAGAGGCCCAGGGCTGAGCCCTGGGCAAGTGTCTGCAGGCATCGTACCCCTCCTCCCCTATTAGTTTTCCTTACCAACAGAAACCATGTCCCTCTGCCACCAAAAGTAGGTTGCATCCAAAAGTTTCTCACAAGCTTAAAAAAGAAAGGCGAAAAATTGACAACTGTTACACAGAAGAGCCCACAAATCCGCAGCAGCACCAGGGGTGAAGAAGCAGCGACAGACCCAGGTAAGACCCCAGAGAAGTGAAGATGTCTGGGGCCTCCCAGGCCTATCACTTAGGGGTTCAGATCTCTTTCAGGTGCTCCATGTTTGTAGAGCGCTTGTGGTTGGGTACAGTCTGATGAGCATGAAGGATGCTTGGTAGTTTTGAGTTTTGATTTGTTTCCAAGAAAAGGGAAATTGAGAAAGGAGTTAATGGTGAGATGGGGTAAATCAAAAGGGAAGAAAAAATGAGCAACAGAGATATCCTGGAAGGGCTTACTGGGTGCTCAGTTTATATGGCTTTGACTGTCCTCTCAGGCCTCCCAGCCATGGGGCAGGATAGCTGACATTCCCCCCACCCCCGCCCCACCCCCCAAACACTGCTTCTTCTCCAGCCAATGTCAAGGTCACTACTGGCCTTCTCAGGATGAACTTTAAAGGAGCCTTTTGTAAAAAAGAGTCTGTCTGGTAGATTTGGGTGTATGGGACTTCTGGCTTCTCTCAGCATGCTCACCCACTATCTTTGATTTGAGAGGTACCAATCTCCTAAATCCCAGGTAGAAGAGTAGAGAGAGGAAGTGAGAAAGTGCATGCATTTTATTCACTTTCCCTTTTTCCCAGCATGTCTGTGCCATGATATTAAGAGTGGTTTTAAAGTATCTCTGAGAAGTTTCTGATACTATCAAAATGGGCCAAACACTTCTTAGACTCTCCCTAAACTCTTTCTTCTCTCTCTCCCACACTGAAAGGTAATGACAGGCCAATTGCATTCACCCCAAAATCTGGTTTGAGGACGGAGAAAGAACTGAAAGCCTCCTGCAGCAGCAGAAATATTTGATATTTCAGAATTACTAAAGATCTCCTCCCTATATCACTTATTCCCTGCCACTGTATAGGGGGGGGGGAGTTTCTTTTCTCACAGATAGTTGGTTGATTTCAAAAAGAATGCCAGTGCTTCAGGAGACTGGATTTTTCAAAACTCAATCGTATACTTGAAAAATTAAGCAAGTTACCCATTTGGAGCCTTTCACTGACCTCCAGAGAGGACTTGACATCTCAAGTACCTATCAATATTGATTTTCTTTTAACCTTCTCCCTTCTAAGAAAACTCAGTGACAGGTTGCAAATCCTGGGCAGTTTAGGGAAAGGTTTCTTGGAGCTTAACAAAGCTGTCATTTTCAATACACCCGATGACTTTTTTTTTTTTTTTTAGCTCTTGAATGTGATTTGAGGGAAGGCTCAACAACCACACACCCTGGCTGCATCGCCAATATCAATATTTTAAAACTAAATACAAAAGAGACAGATGACCTCCTGACCCCAGGAAACAGGCCTGCAAAACTGCAAGTATCCACCACACCATGCCCAGGGACCCTTCCTTCTTCCAAATGAACCACAAAAATCATACATGTGTAGCCCAGAAAACACAGTTTTATATCCACAAGCAGGAACACCAAAAATCCACTCAGAAGCACAGACATAAACAACCAACAAGTACTGAAATTGCCTGCACTTGATGGGAATTGCAAAATCATGCCCAGCTCTCTCAGCCCTTAAACTACTACTGTCAAATTAGGGTAGCAATTTTTCCCTCCTAGAAAATTCACAACTGGTTAAGCTTCCCCACCCCCCATCGCCAGTGCTTTGCCTTTCACTGAAATGAATAAATAACCGTGGACTTTTCTTCCCTCCTCTGGGAGCTGTTTGGTGTCCCCTGAGGACAAAACTAAATGAGAAAAATGACGCTGTTAATAATGTCGCTGCTGAAATGCCTGTACTCGACTGTTAAAAAAAAAAAAAATACTATCCCACTAAGTGTGCTTACATTTCGGGCACATTTACAAGCTACGACTAAATCTGAACAGTGACTGGGCCAGATCCCTCTATTAAGGTTAGCTGGTTTTCACTTCTCTACAGAGATGAAGCCAGTTCATCAACGGAGATTCCCAACTTCTGAAGACATTTGCTCCCGGATTACAAAGTCAGCAGTTGCCTGTAACTTTTGCATGATTTATTTTAAACCTTGAAAATCATGGTAATAATTGCCTTGCTTCACTCACAATACTTCAAAAGTTACACACAGTCTCAATACACAGTCTCTTCGCTGCTAATACTGAGAAGGTTGTAGTTATTTCAACTACAGCTATTTCGTCCTTTTTCAAAAGAGCTGACCTCTAAAGTAAAACTATACTGTCATTCTATTTCTACATATAAGTTGTTTTTTTGGTTGTCCATCTACATATGCCTTTGTGACATGAAAACAGATCTGTTTTAAGGAAATGTTTCAAAAGCTTTATCCAAAATAGCCAAGTAGCCTTTACATTCTGTACTAAAAATTGTAGAAGGGGTACTGCAAAGAAACTCAAACTTTCTGCACCCTTTTCTCGAATTCTTCCTTTGAAAACTGCCATTCTGTCTCAGAGTCAAAATAACACATAACAACAGAATTGTGCATTTTAACTTCCAAATTAAAATTTAACAAGCAATTGCAAAATTACAAATAGAAAAGACAATTGGGCCTACACAGAATATATGTTCAGTAAACTTTATCTCTGAAATGTTTTAACAATACAGTAAGTTAAATTTCAAAGCAATAAGATTGTCAAATCGTGTGATGTCACAAACTCTAAAAGCAAAGTTACAGATGTTCGTGACATCATATTCACTCATAATTATGCTACTGCTGCTCGGTCTGATCATATTAAAATTAAATAGATGTCTATGTCTGCTAAAGAATAAAAAGACTTTATTTTGGACATCAAACAATGAAACTGTCACCATTTATTGTCTGAAACACTCAGCTAATCAATTTCCTATTAAAACAGCTTTCAACAATACTCAGCTTTAAAATTCATCTGGGCCAGTAAAAACCTTTTCCCAGTGCACAAGAATGCAGTCCCAACCACGACGATAATTACCCTTCTAATACTTTTATTGCCCAAGCACTTTTTCCTGTGCTTCCCATCAGTTAGGCAAGAATCTGCAGTATATTGTATCAGTGAGTTGGAGTGCTTGACCTTTGCCCACATATGATTTAATAGGGACTTTTCAGCGCTGGAGCTTTCTCCATCTCTCATACCATTAAATGAAAACATCAAACCTCAAATGTAAAACTGGAAACCACAACGTTTTGTGTTTCACAACTCTTTGCAGTTTTTACTTAGGCTGCTTAAAGGTCAGCTTCTTAGCCTCACGATTCTCTCCCCCCTCCCCCCTACAGTAAAGGTGCTCAAAAGTCACACCAATTCTGATTTTGATTAAATCTTGAACTCCCCAGTCAGATACACACATGCACCCTGCTTATTTACACGTGCATTCTTTTTCTAACCACATAAGCATGCGTGTATGGCTTTCTGGATTTATTCCATTTTAGAGCTGATTTAAATGTCTGTTCAAGGATGGGTTCAAAAGTTAACTTTTTCCCGCCTGTTGGAAAATTAAAATTACAAAAGATGGTGCTATAAGATTCATTCAAAGAACGTTAGAGTTAATCTTGTGTATTTTGGCGCCTTTTCCCTGCCAGCTACTGTACTGGGGGGCGGGGGGGGGGGGAGGAGGCGGGACTTGGAGATCTTGTTATGTCCCGTCTCAAGTTCAATGGCAGTTCTTCTAACCGGAGGAGAAGATGGCCATGTTCACAGCCCTAATAATAATTCCAATCACGCCACTTCGGCATCTTGTGTCAAAGTCGAAACTGGCTTCCCCGCCCCCTTCAACCTGAAAGCTGCCAAGTCCTCACACACTCCGCATTCAACCACAACTTAATGGATGGGATATTGTGCATTAAAATGTGTCCCAGACGTACTGGCGAAGAGAGCACAAGGGAAAAGGGAGGCGCCCGCGCGCACACACAAACACACACACATACTTACAGGGGTAAAAATCCTAGAGCAAAACCAGCAGGACTAAAAGTATTAGGAGCGGGAAGAAATCCATCATAATCTTTTTTAAGACGGGGAGAGAGGTGTGGGAGGACTAACAGTTTGATCCTGCAACTTCGGGAGGGGGGGGGAGACACTAAATTGGGAACAAATATTGATTTTAAAAACTGCTAACATACTACCCAGAACTAAATAAAAGTACTACCCTCACTGATCTAAAAAAAAAAAAAAATGCACTTTTAATGAGAATACATAACAAAGCTGTGCATATTCACCATAAAGTGAACGAAAAAAAATTGCTGTAAAAAAAGAGAATGGACTACAGGGTACAACTAAAACATCATTTGTACAATAATTTTTCCAACATTGGGAGGAGGAGAGAAAATAGGGAATTAAGCAGGGAAAATACTACGTTTAACAGTTTGGGCTCACAACGTTACCAACTGATTCCCGCCATAAAAGTAAAGTTGCTAAACTAGAAAAAAAAAAAAAAGTACATGTTTGCATCGGCCTGGAAATCCAGCACTATAGGTCAACCTGTAAAGCAGAAATGACATTTATTTAGGTAAAACAGTCACTTCACAATGCACAAACAGGAAAAAAAAAATCGTGTCTGGGGTGAAGGGGGTGCAAGGGACAAACAAGACGAGCAAATAAAACCCATCATTTCAAAGCCACATACCATTGCACTGTATTGCATTAAATAAAAGAGATCTTGAGTCTGCAACAGAACCCTGGGCCGCTGACTTCACGTGTCTCAGGTACAGATTTGTGGATTTTCTCAAGGGCTGTTTGGGTGTCGCTTTTTGTGCTTAGTTTAAAAAAAAAAAAAAAGGCAATCCGGGAGTAGTCTTTTATTTTTTAAGGTATTATTTCTGCAATGCCCCAGTTCTTGGCCCGAGAAGAAAAAGTCTAAAAGCAGGCAGCCCCCTCAGTCTGGAAAGGCAGTTTTCCTTCCTCTCACTTGCAGAAGCCTGTTCCCGTGGTTGACTTGAACGCCGTCCCGAGCGGGGTGTGTGCGCGCGTGTGCGTGTGCGCGTGTGTGCGCGTGTGTGCGCGTGTGTGCGGTGGGTTTTATTGTTGTGTTAGCAGCGCTGCTCCGGGCCGGGGGCCGCCTCCCGTCCCGGGCTCCGGGCGCGGCCGCGGGGTCGCGCGCTCGCCCCTTCCCCGCCCTCGGATTGGCCTGGCCGGCGGCGGGGCTGCCCCGGAGCCGCCACCCACCCGCGCACCCTTTCCGCGCCCGGCCGCGCTCGTCCCGCCGCCGCCTCGCGGCCTCTCTCTCTCTCTCTCTCTCTCTCTCTCTCTCCGGCTCGCCGGCCGCCCTGCCCCGCCCCGCCCCGGCCGCCCCGGCGCGCGGGAAGCGCGGCTCTTCGCTTCCGCCTGGCGGCGGGAAGGAAGGCGAAAGGAGGAGCCGGGGGCGGGCGCGCGGCGATGCATATTCATCAGGGCGCCCGCGGCGGCGGCGGCGGCGGCGGCGGCGGCGGCGGGAGCGGCCCCGAGTGGGTGTGGCGGCCTGCGCGGCGCGGGCGCCCCTCGCGAGTGGCGGGCGGCTCTGCTCTTTGTGCAGCCCGGGCCGGGCCGGGCCGGAGCGAGGCGAGGCGAGGCGAGGCGAGGCGGCGCCGCCCGGGCTCCGCGCGCCTTTGTGCGCCCCGGGTCACGGGGCCTCCCCGCCGGCGTGCGGGGGAGCGCGGGCCGAGCCGCGGCGCGAGGCCCCTCGCCGGTGCTGGCGATGCCCGCGGCCGCGGGGGCCTGCCCTGCTGCCCGCCACGTTGCGCGGTCAACTTCGCAAGGCCGCGTCTGCTTTCGTGTAAGAGGGCTTCTGAGTGGTCCTCCCGGCCGAGCGTTACCAGCACCGCAAAACCACCGGAGAGCACTTTTGACCTGTGTTCAAATGCATCCGTGAGAATGTCAGTAATCCAGGGGTCGGTGCAAGAAATACTTGGCACCAAAAATAGATACGACCTCTGGGTCCCCAGAAGTAAACACTCTAGGTGAGGTCTGGTAGACCGCTCATGTTCATAAACAGAGTGGATTTGATGGTTGGTTCGTTTGTTTGTTTGTTTGTTTAAGTTAAATGAAACTAGTGCTTTTCTTAGTTTTTAAGTTGATCCAGTTATTTTCATTTTAAGCATGTATGGTGTGGTAAAATGCTTAACGGTTCAATTCAGTTGTTACATAATTCTGATTTAAAATCGAAGTCTTAGAAGTAAAAATATGACATTAGCCCTAAATTTACATGGTGCTATCCCACGTGTGTTTAGAAAAGATTTTATTACAGAGATTTTGACTAATTATGTAATTGCACAACAGACAATGGCTTCAAATATCCTCTAAAATCCCTGTTCAATTATGTGATTACCAGTGGGACCGGAATAGCTCCCGATGAATTGTTCTTATCTCTCCACTAAATGTGAGCATGGCAGGATTTTAGTCTGTTATGTTTACCCTCAAGGTCCAAGAGAACTTAAACAACCTTGTTCAGGTTCTTGGTTTCTACAATACACATTATTTAAAAAGGAAGATACTTTGGCCTCATCACAAAAAAAAAAAAAGAAAGAAAGAAAGAGAAAGGTCTTTTTTCTAATACACACACACACACTATATGGTTGGCTGTATGTGAGTAATACACATAGCCCATTTCAATGATAAGTGGAAAAGTAGAAATTGTATTGACCCAATTGGACTTTAGAAAATGCCAAATTTAAAAATGGGTTATTAAACAGAAGGTTTAACAGTTCCCGATTTCCCCCCTAAGAAAAACTAGCACAGTATGTATCTATATGGCTTTGGGAAGGGAGTTGAGGATGGGCTTACACACATGTACACATATATAAGTATGTATGTATCTCCACACTTAGCTATAACTTCCCAAGGAAAATTAATTTTTGACATCTAACGCAATCCAAGTTAGGTAATTTTAACCACTCAGCTAGTGTAGCTAAAATTCAGTCTACTCAGGCAGTCAATTCAAGTGGGTAACAAACAGATCTGTTTCCATTCTAGCATTTCCTAATAGTAGTTTCATGGTGAAGTAAATCACATTTAGCACTAAGGAACCAAATATAAAATATGAAAATTCGAAGCAGCTAAACTTTAAAGAATTGTTGAGGATGCAAAGGAGTGTTTAAACGGGCAGTGTTACCAAATTCAAAAACTTTTCTAAGTGTGCCTCAGAAAGTCTTTTCTCTTGCAATTATTTGAAGCCCCTAGTGGAGTTACCAATCCTTCCCAACATCTATTTCATGCAAAAAGAATTACATTAACAGGAAGAATCCAGTTTTGTTTAAGAAATATCCAAAGACATGAAATGGAGAAAGGAGTAGGAAAGGGCAAAAAGAAGGATTTCCTGTGTTTTTCCAATGATAACTTGAATGAATCTGGAGTTAGTGTCACCTGTCAGGAGGATTTCTGTGTAAGCATATTATTTAGTAATAGAATGTACCATTGTATGTCATGTCCAGTCTTTCATAGATTATCTTTTTTTATTTGCATGTAATTCATTTCTTTTGACATGTGATGCTTACAATACTTACTCCTCTACCAATTACTCTTCTGTCAAGTATGTGCACATATCATAATTAAATGATATGCAATGCTCACAAAATAAGGAAATTGACTTCCAATCATGTCTTAGAAAAATCGGACTCACTAATTTGTAGTCATCTCAATGGGTTGTTGCTCCTAAGTCTCTTGTTTGGCTAATGGTAATAGTCTTCTAATCTACACTGTTGGTTGATTGTCCAGTTTTCATATTTTGCATTGTTAATCAATATACAGAAATTAGGGAGTGCTTTTTTAAAATAAAATTATCTTGGTTAAAAACCTTTCCTAGAATATGATTATGATCTAATGTCTGTATATATTCATCTTTCTAGAAATTACAACCATTTTTTAAAAATAAGGACTGCCCAACATTACTTAGGAATTTTGGCCCTCTGACACCTCTAACTGAAGTGATCCCAGTAGAAAGCTAATTTCTTTATGCCTTCAGTTGGAGGCACAATTATTCCTTAGAACTAACTAGAAGATTCACGAGTACACTGACACTTTAGATTTTCTGGTTCTTCTTAAAGCCAATTAACTGGTAATGCAGTTTCTGTATGTTTTCTTCAAATTAAGAATTTTTTTTAATGTACTGCAACATCTGCACGTGTTTATCTTTGAGAATAATCACTATATAATTATTTCTAAAAGCACGCATTATTACAATGCTTCATGTCATAATTGAAGTAATTCTTCTACCCCATCTAAACCAGTAATTTTCAGTCATTACCCCAAAGGTGTTTATTTTTTCTTACTTCGCTATTTCTCAAAAATATAGGAAGTGTGTTTTTATTTCTATTATTTTTTACTACTAAAGGGCACACACTAATTTATTAGATTATTATATTTAGTCCATTATGCTAGCATGTATGCAAATTTAATTGATATAATAAAGATAGTGGGACACTTAAGACATGACACTAAATAAACACACCGTCTTTTAAAACAATTGGATATTATTTTTTTAGAATTTAAAAACTGCATAACATATAAAGCTTTCTTAAACATTCATATTGCATATTGCCTCCAGAAAATAGGGAAATAGTTTCAAATATTTCTTAATTATTTAAAAATATTTAGAGAGTCTTAAAGTAGGACGTGAATAAAGTGCCAAGTTTTGGCACTTTGTTTTAGTTCTACAGATGAGAGCTATCTTCGTACAACTTTTACCGAGGAAAAGAGAATGCATATCTAGTATACTGTTGTGTAGGAGGAATACCCAAGTATAAACAACAACTTCCGGTAATTATTTTTATTTTCCATTGGTTCTAGCAATCTTTAATCCATTTGCCTCTTCTTTAGACATTGATTGTGAAAAATAAACACAGCATCTTTCCCACAAGACATAGTTGCTCACCACACAGAAGTATATCTGGGGAAAAGACTTCAAGAGATTACCAGATAAGCCCTTGCAATGGAGTCGAAACTCCACACCACCCAAGACAGGCACACCAGGTTCTTTTCTAACCATTGAGAGTATGGGTAAAAATAAATACACACACGCAGTGTTCCTTCTTTCACTAAATGCATGCTGCACCTGTGCACACATATATCTGATGACATCTGCTAACATAATAAATCTCAAGTGGTTTGTGGTGTCATCAAAAACCTGAGATGGTGGTGTGGCTCACAGCCTCCCCAACCCCAGGCTATGGTCTTGTTAAATTTCACAAGCAAAACAGCGACAGACTTAGTCTCATTTCGTACACGAACCAGGGGTTTTCAAGAGCAGGTTGAGGTGGTTTACCAAAAGAAAAAAAAAAATCTCTAGTTATGACTCAGTGTGTGAAAAATTTGCTCTCTGATTCAATGATGATAAATCAAGGATGTCTCACAGCTTTGAAAAAACCATTTTTCTGTCAATTGTTATGAATTCTCAAAGTATCCACCTTCCCTAGCCTACTTATGTTTTGAAGACTTACTTTACAAAAGAAAAGCTATGAACCATTAAATCTTCATATCTTGCTCACTCACACTTTTATATAACTTTAGTTTCAACCATCAAAATGCCCGTAAAAAGAAAACAATAAACTTGAATGAATTTAGGCTGTAATGATGATTAAATTGAGCAAAGGAAACACAAGTGTTTTCTCAAAAATGTTCAGGATATTTTGTGCCATATGTAAGGTTTCTGAAACAACAGAATCACTAAGGTATTTTTTTAACCATTTTCAAAAAACAGAAGCATCTGGCAATCCAGAAATCAGTGAGGCAACAGGATGCAAGAAAGCGCTAGACAGTCTACTGATCCTTCAATATAGTTCTGGCAAAGGACCATGTTGCCTTTTGCTCAGTGGGCCATTTTCAACAAGAAAATGAATGTCAAGCCCCCTGCATCCACATCCTGGGGTCAAAGATTCTTCTTGGCATATCTAGAACATAGCGGTATCATTTCAAATTGCCCACTACGAAAGAAGATCAATAACCATATTTTGTGTTTTTATTCAATAACTAAGAAAGCTTCGATGCAGCCTCGGGAGTATAAGAGGAATGCAATTCTTCTACAAACATGTATCACATGCTTAATATGGGTCTTGACCTGGGGCTGGGTGCTACCGTACAAGGATGAATACATTTTTGAGGATTTCTGCGATAGAGAGGCATATTTCTATTGCTTTGTGCTAATATTCTCTTCTAAGTTTATTGAGAAAAGAGTAAGCTCCCCGTGGGATATCTTAAAAGCCTTCAAATAAACACACCAAATAACGACCTTTGGTTTTTTGCTAACTTTACAGGTCAGTGATGTGGGTTTGTAGAATGAAAATAGTGTTGTTAGAAACCAAAGAAAAAGTAATTAGGGACGATAAGTCAGGTGCCCTTCCCACCCCACCCACCCACTGAAAACAAAACAAAACTCTTGAATAATACTCAGAAGCCAAACTAACAAAGTCACGAAACTTTTGATACCACCGTTCTTCATGATGTGCAAAGTATTTTTATAAACAACAGAGTGGGGGAAAGGAGGAGCAATGTTAGATGGGAAAATTCAGGTACACAGGCTTTACCTATGTGCAATTAACACTGTCTTAACAGCTTACTGTTTAAGGATGATTGACAAGCAAATACACAGAGCAGGGTAGAAACACAAGTTTCAAGAACATACCTAATATCACTACCTCTCCCTTTTTCTCTTCATGTCTGGCACCATTCTGAGCTGCCCTCAATATTTCTTTTACTATTATTCTTAAAATTTTTTTGTTCTACAAACAAACAAGAGTAGAGACCCTTTATTTCTTATCTTTTTAAGAGTTGAAACCCTTGAAGTGAACAATTACCAAAATATAAATGACACCCACCCACAGTCCCGTTACCTAAAAACCTTGTTTCATTTGCACATATTCCAATCCAGGATTTGCTTCCGTGCTTATATATTATTTGGCATAGTTATAAGATTTTAAAGTCAACAGAATTTTGTTCTGTGACTTTTCCACTTAACCTTCTATTCCTATCATTGAGATTAGTGAAAGGGTGCAACACTATAAGATGCTAAAACTAGAAGAGACTTTCGGGACTTCCAGACAAGAAACAAAGAAACAAAACTGGCAGTATCCTGTGCTTTGCCCTGTCATCTTTTGAATGTTGGAATTCATTTAAAAGGTTGGAGCAGAATCCCCACCCCCTTTCCCTGGGGCTCAATGTCCTGAGTGCCCCATTGCATTCCACTGGCCCACTTTCCTCATGTGGGTTTACCTGCTTACCTCTCCCACCCGAGTTTGCAAGCCTTGATCTAAACCAACTGCTCTTCTTATAGCTGAGAAATCAAAACATGGTTCAGAGAGATAAAGTGACTTGATCAAGGCTACGAAGCTATTTAGCCACCATGCTGGCATTATAGAAGAGGTCCCTGACTCTAAACAAGTGTTCTTTTTATTGCCATTTATTTCAGAGCATGTGGAGAAGCGGGCTTCTGTGCATCAGCATGACAGCCTCACCAGAAATACTGTGACCGCAAGCTCCTTTATAGATGGAAATGTCCCAGGTTAACCACTCACCACCTTTTATGCTGCAGGTCATAATTAACATTTGATGTCCGTAAGCCAGACACCTGAACCCACATAAATCCTGACCATACACACAGTGTTCTTTCTCTCTTTAAAAAGAAAATATCAGAATGCAAGTGAAGGAAGCTGATCACTTTATGGAGATAATGTCAAATGTGCTCTCGTTGATAAAGTAAAATACTTTGTAATATTCCTATCAGACATATCTCACAAAGATGTGATGTTCTGCTAATACCCAGGTAGACAACCACTATCCCGGAAAATCTAAAGCTCCCATATCGATGTAGATACCGTATTTTCTGAATGTTGAAATAGGACACAGGGTACCAACTAAGGACTTTCTGGAAATGAATTTAAGATTTTGGAAAGTTTTACAAAAGTTGGTAAAAATGAATCCTTGCTAGCTATGATTTAATAAATGGGCTTTATGAAAAATAATAAAAATGTATACAATCTAAGTAGGCCTGATCTCTATGTCTCTGTGGGCGATTCTTCGAAATTTGCCCAGAAAGCGGGATTTAATTACAGTGACTGCCATGCTGTCATTGCTGTTTGTGTCCTGTGCAGTTCACACTTGCTCATAGCGCTTCATTCTTCCAACAGGACACCCGCTCTCTAGGTTCTTCTCCCAAACGAACGTCAATGTGGGGCTCCCACATACAACATCACAGAGTCAAAACGGTAAATAATTGAGAAGTTCATGCATTATGTACATGGTGAGGTCTATAGTTACTCTCTTGGCAGGCACAGGAGCGCTCCATATTCACCCAGACTCTAGGCTCATCCGGAGAAATGATCTTAATGGCCCTTACTCTGGCCAAAGCACCATCTGAGGGGAGCCACGTGGGCACACCACTGTGCATTCAGGAGGCCACACCCTATGTGCCAGGTTTCCCTGCGGTCCACATATGCAGGTTTCTTCCAGAGCATGTTAAATGACTACCTACAGGCTGGATCTTCTTCTTTGCTGTGACCCAGGGCAGCACCTTTATTAAGCAAGGTCTCCCCTAGGGCAATGGTTTTCCCCAACCTTAAGTTAAAATGAGTGTCATAACAAGTGATAATAATTACCAGGTACTCAGATCTAACCATGGCTCTGCTCTTTGCTCAGTATGTCACATTTATTATCTCTGCTCTTTTAAAGATGAGGAGCCTGAGGCTCAGAGACGTTGAGTAACTGTGAGAGGTTATGGGGCTCCAAAACCAAGTCCTTCTAATTCCAAAGCCTATGACCAAAGCTGAGAGGTACAATGCAGCAAAGATACAGTGCAAGACTGTAACCACCCAGGCGAGTGTGGGCCTTTAACAGGAGCTGCCTTGGAAGGCTTTGCAAGTATTCCTTCAAACATTTTTATCACTCTTCTTTTGAAATTGCCTTTAGAACTCCAGGCACATTCTTTTAAATATTATCAATGGGATAGATCTTCTTCCTTTGAATGTGGATTTGAGTTTTGGATATAGCTATGATTCATTCAATACCCTGTGGTGATTAAAGAACTTCTCAAGCTGGGTAAACCAGTTTGGGGTGCAAACAAAGCATGACAGAATGTAACAAGACTATCTTCATTCTCCAGCATTTCTGAAGGGATGGACTAGAGAAATGGAAGGGAATAGACTTGGACTTAGAGGCACCATGGTTGGGGGTTCAAATCCTTTCTTAGTCACCCGAAAGCTATGTGATTCTGGGAAAGGCGTGTAATAATTCTTAGCCAAAGTTGCCTTCCCTTTAAGAAGAGCGGTTAAGAATCTAAACTACCTGCTTCGATGTTGTTTGGGAATCAAAAAATATTGTACGTCAAAATTATGTCGGGATGTGTCTGGAACGTAATCTTTTCTCAAGAAATATTTCTTGAATCTGATTATCAGATTATTATTCGTCTCTGTCCCTGTTCTTCGAATGTGGTGAGAGATGGTAAACAAGAGTTAACATGGTCTGTGACAATGACCATACCTCAGGGCTCCTCTGAGTGCCACTGGGCTTGGCATATGGCATTTATTTGCAATTACAGTTTCAAAACCAAGATGGAGGTCCCGAATCCCCTGATGCTAAGGGAGATGGATTTGAAGGAGGCTGTGGTGTAGTTTGAAGTTTGTGAGAGGCAATTTCTGTCCCAAATTTACTCCTTTTGACTCTCTCTAGAATAGTGAGAACTATAATAGCAGCTTGAGCAAGGGCCCCCTCCTACACATTTATGGAGTGCCTGCCCTATGGCAGGTTCTGGTTCAAGGTGGGACATGGGATTCTGCTCCTATCCTCAAGAACAGTGCCCAGGGCTGATTTAGTGACAGGCATGGAATGATGCTACCCAAATGATAAGAATTGAGAGCACCTCAGAACCCATTGACACAACTCTTCAGGCAACAGAAAAGCACCTACTATGTCCAAGAAATTCAGAGTGAACAAAACAACATTCTAGCATAGAGGAAAGAGACCTGGAATGGGGAGAGGGAGAAGAAAATACAGGAATAGCTAACAGAAATAGAAGCCTTGTGTAGCGTTGCTCTAAATTCATAGGCCTGTCACGCTTCTTTGTGAGGTCAGAAGGATGATTTGAGAATTCTAGAAAATTTGCAGAAAGATGTTTATCTAAAGATAGAAGAGAGCTTTTTTTTTTCAACACACAGTAAATCAGGGGTATCTATCTATTGAAAATAGGGGATGGGAGCAGCACTGAGGGGCTCTGTAGTGCTTTGGCAACTGATCTAGAACCAGCCTGGTCTATCCTTTGCAGTACCCTATAGTACAGGTACAATATTATTTCCACTTTACAAATGAGAAGGCTGGGGTACAGGGAAGTAAATAACTTAACCAGGGTCAACAACTCCTAACCAACCTCATACTAACTTTTTTTTTTTTTTTGTCCCTACATGCCCCACCCTCAACAGAGTGGCTTTCCCCAACCTTGAAATCTCTTCTCCTTCATGTAGGACTCATTCTAGGCCCCAACAATTACCTAACAGAGAGGCATAAGCAGTGGACAACCTTAGCACAACTATAGCATGACACTGAAGTCTGGGCAAGACTAGGTCAGTAAGGAGAAAGGAAGTACTTCCGAAGCCTTGGCCTAATTCTTTGGATCCCTCAAAGGTGAGATATAGTGACTTCCCCATCTCTCTTCCTGTGCTTTAAAAAAATAAATAAATTGTTGCCCAATAATACAGCAGAAGGTTATATAGCAACAAAAGAACAAATTTCCCTCTAGTGTGCATGTACAAAAGTGCACAACCTAAGGGTATATAGCTAGATGCTCGGACCCGTGCAGTACCGGGTCCAGGGGTCAGTGGAAGCCGCCAAGGTGGGGGCTTTGGCATCCCTGATCCGATCAGTGGCTTCCTTCTCCATCTACAGGACTCTCTCAATTCAGAGAGAGGAAGAGAAGAGAGCTGACGCGTCTTCAGCGCTTTTAAGCATTTGCACGTCTATCTGTCATCTCAGTGGAGCCTTAACAAGGGTCCTGGGAGGCCGGGAGCTTTACGCACATTTTATAATTGAGTAACTTGATCAAGATCGTATCAGAGGACATTTTGAAAAGGGCTTGCTTTCTTTTTTCTTTTCTTTCTTTCTTTTTTTTTTTTTTTTGCTTATCTGTTTTGCAATTTAAAGACTAATAGTTTTGGTATAATTGAATAGGAAATAAAGGAAAAAAATACATTAAAAAAAAAACCCGGGTCCGGGTTTTTTTTTATTATTATTATTATTTTAGATAGTGATGTAGTGAAATGCTGGGACACCTGTACCTCAATGTTCATAGCAGCAATGCTCACAATAGCCAAAATGTGGAAGGATCCTCGATGTCCTTTGACAGATGGATAAAGATGTAGTGTATATACACACAATGGAATATTACTCAGCCATCAGAAAGGACGAATACCCACCATTTGTTTTGACATGGATGGAACTGGAGGGTATTATGCTGAGTGAAATAAGTCAATTGGAGAAGGACAATCATAAGGTTTCACTCATATGGGGAGTATAATAAAGGGATTATAAGGGAAAGGAGGGAGACTGAGTGGAGAAAAAGACAAACCATGAGAGACTCATAACTATGGGAAACAATGGGTTATGGATCCATGTCACCACCATCCACATAAAGAAATGGAAAATTACTGGCAATCCAGAAACCACATTCTGCTCTCTGCCAATTACTACCCCACCATCTCTCCCAAAGATACCCACTGTCCTGATTTCTAACAATACAAAGTTATATTGTCTGGTTTTGAACTTTATATCAAGGGAAGCATATGATAGTTGCTTTTTTATGTCTGAACTACTTTGTTCAGTATTTCATGTGATACCCCTTCTTGCTCTTGCAGATAACAAAGGTGTTTTCTTTTCTCCCTACTTTGCAGTATGGATTCTATTGTATGAATACAACCCAATTTATCTACTCTCTACTTGACAATCACTTGGTAATTTCCAGTTTGGAGCCAATAAAAATAATAGAGAGAAGAGCATTCTTCTACATTTGTTCCAGAGTTCATATGTATGCATTCTTTTGTGCATAAACCTAGGAGTAGAATTTCCAGGTTATGAAGTAGCCTACGATAAATTTTAGGAGATAACACCAAATAGATTTCTAAAGTGTACTAATTTACACTCCCACCAGCAGTGCGTGAAAGTTCTAGTTGTTTTACATGTTCATCAACACTGTTTAATTGGTCTTTTTTCTATTTCTGGGTTATAATATCTCAACGTGGTTTTAATTTGCATTTCCAGATGACTGATGAGGTTAGCTGCTTTTGGCTGGCCATTTGGATAGCCTCTTTTGTAATATGTCTGTTCAAATATTTTGGCCCCCCCTCAAAAAAATATTCTGCCCATTTTAGTTGAGCTTTTCTGTGTTTTTCTTATTCATTTGTAGGTGTTGTTTATACATTCGGGACCTGAGACCTTTGCCAGTTCTATCTGGTGCAAATTTCTTTCCTGCTTTGTAGATTGCAATTTCACTCATTTAATGTTGTAATAGTTTTGCAAGTTTTAAAATGCACATTTATAAAGGAGTAATTGTCACATAATAAACTGTACATATTTAAGGTGTATAATTTGATAAGTTTTAACACTTGTATACGCTAGTGAAACCATCGCCACAATCAAGATAGGAGACGTTTCAATCACCTTTAACAGGTTTTCTGTGTCTCTTGGTAATCCCTCCCAACTGATCTGCTGTCTGTCATTATATTTTAGCCTTGCGCATTTTAGAATTTTATGTAGATGGAATCACACAACAGGTATTCTTTTTTGTTTGGCTTCTTTCACTCAGCATAATTTGACATTTATTCATGTTGTTATGTATATCAACAGTTCATTTATTTTTACTACCTAGTAGTATTTCATTGTATGGTATATCACAATTTAGTCATCACCTGTTGATGGGCAATTAGATTGTTTGCAATTTGGGGCTGTTACAAATAAAGCTGCTATGAACATTTCATGTGCAGGACTTTACATGGACATAAGCTTTTAATTCTTTCAAGTAAATACCTAGGAATGAAATTTCTAGGCATATGGTAGGTATCTCTTCAAGGGTTTAACTTTTTAAGGAGCAGTCAAAGTGGTTGGACCATCTCACAATTCCAGCAGCAATATATGAGAATTCTAGTTCCTTTATATCCTTACCAATGTAGTATAATCAAGTCTTTAATTTTCAGCCATTCTAATAGCAATGTGGTGTGTTCCATCATCATTTTAATATTTGTTTCCCTAATATTTGTTTCCCTCATGACTAATGGTGTTAAGCATCTTTTTACATGTGTATTTAACATTCTTGTATCTTCTTAGGTAAAGCATCTGTTCAAATATTTTGTTCATTTAAAAACTGAGGTGTTTGCTTTCTTATTGTGAATTACTATAGTTTGATTTTTCACATATTATGGATACAAGTCCTGTATCATAGATTTGATATGATGATATATTTGATATATTTGATATGATCATATATTTGATATTTTCTCCCAAACTATGTCTTTTCAGTCTCTTAACCACATCTTTTGAAGAGGAGAATTTTTAAATTTTGATGAAGTCAAATCATGGATCTTGTTTTGGTTTTATCTAATACATTTTGCCTAATCCAACAGCACAAATATTTTTCTCCCTATTTCTCTTGGAATTTTTGTAATTTCATGTTTTACATTGAGGTCTATAATCCCTTTTGAGTTAAGTTTTATTTTTTTAAAGATTTTTTTAATTTACTCACGAGAGACACAGAGAGGGAGAACCAGGCTCCATGCAGGGAGCCTGATGTGGGACTCGATCCTGGGACTCTAGGATCAGGTCCTGAGGCGAAGGCAGACGCTCAACTGCTGAGCCACCCAGGCATCCCTTGAGTTAAATTTTATAAATAGTGCAAGGCATGGAATGAAATTCTTTTTTTTTTCTTATATGGATATTCAATTGTTCTGATGCCATTTATTGAAAAGACTTTTCTTTTCTCTACTGAATTGCCTTTATATCCTTGTTGAAAATTGGTTGTCTGTATATGTGTGGGTCTATTCTATTTTCTTGACTGATGTGTCTATCTTGATGCCAACAACACACTGTCTTAGTTCATACAACATAATAAGACTTGAAATCAAATAGTAATTAGTTCTCTAAATTATTCTTTTAAATATTGTCTTTTGATGAACTCTTTTGTTGTATTGTTCTTTGGATAAACTCTTCGGGTACCTGGTTTGTTTTTTTAACAAATTTTCTCTAAGAAAACTTGAATCTACTCAGACAGATACTCTTCCAACGTGGAGCTGGGAATAACACCTGTGGGTTTTAATGCCAGCATTCTTTTGGGCTTAAAAGTCATTTTTAGGGGATCCCTGGGTGGCTCAGTGGTTTGGCGCCTGCCTTCGGCTCAGGGCGTGATCTTGGAGTAGTCCCGGGATCAAGTCCCGCATCCGGCTCCCTGCGTGGAGCCTGCTTCTTCCTCTGCCTGTGTCTCTGCGTCTCTCTGTCTGTGTGTGTGTGTGTGTGTGTGTGTGTGCCTCTCATGAATAATAAATAAAATATTTTTTAAAAAGTCACTTTTATTCCAAGATCTTTTATTAAAATGCACTAACCTCAAAGAGGAGTGGGGTTGTAGTGATATTAAGTCAAATAGTCATCAGCTATTCTGATAACTTCAGCTATTCTGATGGCCAGCTGACAATCTGACTTTTTTTTGGAGATTCTTCAGACTGACCTCTTGGAGGTGGGAAAGGCCAGGTGGAAGGTGGGAGGGAAGGGAGTCTCTCAGATTTATAGTAATTCCTACAAGTTACCTGGCATTGTGCTCTTTTGCATTTAGCATCTTATTTGACGTTAAGATTCTTATAATTTCCCTTCTAGGACTATCCTTTAGAACAGGGTCCTTTTTCTGTAAAGGACCAAATGTTTTAGGAGGGGCTAGCTTCATGGGCGTGGACCTATGCATTCACACAGCACAGAAAATCATTCAGCTTTTAGGCTTTGTGAGCCATACAGTTAGTCTCAGATGCCTCTACTCAACTCTTTCTGTGTCACACAAAAACAGCCATCAATGATATTTAAACAATGAGCCTGGCTGTGCTTCAATAAACTTTTATTTACAGACATTTAAATTTGAACTTAATATTATTTTCACACATCATGATATATTTTTCATCTTTTTTTCCTCAATCATTTAAAAACATTGAAACCGTTCTTAGTAAGTCATACAAAAAGCAACAGTGGGTTCTATTTGGCCTGTGGGTGGATGGTAGCTTCCTAGCCCCTCCCTATGGAAACTCCCATACATGTGCATCAAGTGACATGTACAGGAATTCCACAACAAAATTGTCCTTCAGTGCTCCAAACTAGAAACAACCAAAAGTCCTCACAAAGGTAGAATGGTTAAATATATTGTAGTTTATTTATATACAACATACAGTTGAAAGAAAGAAGCAAGTCTTGAAAGAATACATACAGTATGATTTTATTTATATAAAGTTCAAAAAAAGACCTGCATAAATGCTAAAACTAAAATTTAAAAAAATAATAAAAGCAAAGAAACAGAAGAAAAATCGGGGAGGAGACTTCTGAGGTCTTGGGAATGTTGCATTTCTTGACCTGGGTCATGTTTACATTGGTGTTTGCTTTATATTTATTCTTTGAACTATACTTTTATGTATCTACTCTGAAATGTATATCTCATCATTTTAAAAATTTCGGTTCCTAATTCTAACTGTGAGTTGGCATTTGGAGCCTCAATTCATAGTGAGGTTGGGGAAGGGGGGAACCGCATGCCCAGGCCACATGTTTCCAACTTCCTAAAGCTCCTTTGATATAATTTTGAAGACCTTTGGCATCCATCTGGCCCTGGGCTTCACATTTGCCAAGAAGAGTCTTGGCTTTTATAGCATTCAAATGTTTTTCTTCTCAGTTTACTTTTGTCTCAGATACTAATGCTCTCTGCCAAATTCCCTCAAGGTCAAATCCACATTATTATGGGTTCCATTGTCTTGAAGCCTTTCTTGTTTGCAAATTCCATTTTTCCTAATTTCAAAATATAATTATAAATAATTCAATCACATTGAATTGGGCAGTGGATGTGTATACTGGCTACTTTCCCTTTATCCCTCTGCTCCTCAGTGTTTATTCTCTTCTTAATATTTCTTCCTTCTGGCTCTCTATGCGTGGCTGTATGTTGTCATTAGCCAGGCAGGGCTGAAATGAAAGAAAAGAAAATATGTATTCCTGGTTGGAGAGGACATGAGTTTAGGAGTAAAACCAACTGCAGTTTAAATCTCCACTCAATCTTTTGGCTGTGTGTTCATGGCCAGTGACCTAACCTCTCTGAGTCTTTTCTTTCATTAATAGAAGTGAGGGCTGACAACTATTAGAAAGAGTCATTGCAAATTATATATATAAAGGTTAAATGAGAAAGCCTGTACAGTGTATGAAGTTCAACACAGCTATTTCAGGACTTGGGATAGGGCTGCTATAATAGATGTTAGTTTTCTCTCTCGCCCTGTCTGTCCATCTGTCCATCTGTCCGTCAGTCCTTCAGTCCCTCCCTCCATTTTGCAAGATTTTTCTGTCTACTCTCATCAACCATGTTAATCCAGCAATAGATTAATGAGAGAAAGGGATGGTAGGTGGGGGAGGAGGGATGGGGGATAGGGGATAGGATAGGGGGTGGGGGTTGGGGATAGGAAGAACCAAAGATGGAAAGAAAGATTCTGCTCAAGAGCCTGGGGAAAGAGCTTGAATCACGTGCTCCTCTTTATTTGCCCCTCCCTCTTCATACTCCTCATCTTCCCATGGACTCACAGGTCTTCACCTCTAGAAAGCCGAGAACCCCAGTAAGGTCATTGTCAGAATCTTTCGAGAGCCTAGGATAACTCTATCATGATTAAAATATCAGGAATAAGAATTGCCTCCATATATATCACTTAGAACCCTGTCTGGCATACTGTCTGCACTGAGTCAACGTTAGATATTATTTCTGTGATTGTTGGTGTTCAGATTATTATTGTTGTTCGGAACAACATCTCAGAGCACCCAACAGAAGTGACGAGGCCATCGGCTGCCTTGTTTGCCAAGGGCACACCCACGTTACAAATGATCTTGATTGTTTCTTTCAGCATTTCTCAGCCTCCGTTGTCATCCCTTCCCCCCCCCCAAAAAAAAATTTCATTCTGCCTTTTCCAGAACAAACATCATTATAATCACTTCTTGTTCACATCTCCGATATCCCCATGGCTCTTGCTGCTCTCACTGGTAGTAGCAACACCTCTGAATTTACTACCATCTGCAAATATCATTAGCTATTGTTTATTCCCTCTCCTACACTATTAATGAAGATGTTAATTAAGACCAGAACTAACACTGACCCCAGCAGCAATCCACTAGACATTTATCCAACTGGATAAACTTCTGTTAGTCATTACCCACTGCTTATAGACATTACCACTACTCCATTCCCTTCATCTGCTAATTTGTAAGAGACCAGGGGAGAGAATTAAGGAAGCCCAGTATTATTTAAAAATTAACACTCTGATACTTAGGGTTTTGGGAAAGGGATTTGGTGGAACATCAGAAGGACGGTTGTCAGTAGTATGCATGAATGGAGTGAGCCAGCCTCCAAAAGAATTTGGTAATTGCCTGGCTAAGCTTATGGGTTTCTGAGAATTTGGCAATACACTGTAAGGCTGGGGTACACCAACATAAATTATAAAGTTTTCTTTCCAGCCACTTCCATTTACAGACAAGCAGACCAAGGCCCAAAGACTTGTCCAAGGTCACTTCCCTTCTTAGTGATAGAACCTACACTGGAACTTGGGGCTCGAACTTCCAGTCCGATGCTCTGGGTGGAAGCAAAGTTGATCTTACATCACAGAGGTTCTGCTCAGACACCTGCACAACAACATTTGCCCATTAAATCCTAAACTCGAGGAACACAATACCCATCAATTTCATCTATCTGTCTTCAACAAACCATGTATAGTAGGAGTTCTTTCCATATTCCTTAAAGGAAAGAGCAGTATTCACCACGATGTTCTATTCTCTCAACCTATGTTTTAGTGGTTCTCAACCGCAGCTAAACACTGGAATCACCCAGGGGAACTTTTAAAAAATACCAATGCCCACACCACACCCCTAGAAAGTCAGATTTAATTGGATTGAGGAGAGGCCAAGGCACTGGTAATTTTTTAAAGCTCCCCAGGTGATTCTAATGTGCAGCCAGATTTGAGAGTCACCTCAGAGGTTCAAGTGTTTTTCCAAAGACTCCTAAATTGGAAGATTTCTTGCTCTATAGAATAGGGTCAGTACAGAACTGCTGTGATGTAGCAAATAGGAGCAAACTTTTCTCTTAAACAAGCAACTGACTGCTCTTCAGACTTTTCCCTGGTGAAGAATGCATCTCAGAATGATGTCACTTGAAATCTATTAATCTGATGGTGGGTATTTACACCTGGCAATTTTCCAAACTGAAGCTGTGTAGGCAGTAGCTCCCACTTCAACGCTCTCAGGCCATCCCAAGTGAGTTACTGGTTTAATATGAAAGCTGGCCTGCTGGAAGCAAAGTCAAGCAAAGGACAGAGGACCTAGGACCTACTAGGGCCTAAGGGGTTTGCTATTTTGACATTAATACCCATTGTACCCAATGCCACAGCAAATGTCTTCCTGTCACTAGTATGACAATGAAGCCTTAGTAGATGAAGAATGTAGGTCAAAGACAAAATAAGGAAACATAATCTCAGGCTTTTGCCTGGACAAGAGCCCAAAGAGAATAAAAGACAAGATTTTGGAAGGTTTCAGAGACTGCTAGTCTTCTGGCATCACACTTTGTGGCCTCTTCCATTTTAGGAGGACATCTATACATGACGAATTGCCCAGCGACATTCACACCTGTCAGAACTGGGGGATTCGCAGTGCTCATGTTTGCTCGCCTGGGTTGTTCACTGCCCAGAGGTGCCTGGTACATGGGGCTGAAATTTGCAGTGGGAAGTGGTGCTTCCAAGAAGGACAGAGGACTCCATCTGTAGTTCGCAGAAAGATAGTACATGGAAATTAGGATCCCCGAAGAGGGATAAAGACCCAACAGTCTTCTACATCCTTGTCCTAAGTAGCAGAGGCCTCATGGTGAAAACAGGACAAAAGAGAGAAGAGCTGGGCAGCCCGGGTGGCTCACAGGTTTGGCGCCTGCCTTAAGCCCAGGCTGTGATCCTGGAGACCCAGGATTGAGTCCCACGTCAGGCTCCCTGCATGGAGCCTGCTTCTCCCTCTGCCTCTCTCTGTGTGTGTCTCTCTCTTATGAATCAATGAATAAAGTCTTGAGAGAGAGAGAGAGAGAGAGAGAGAGCTAAGAGATGATTGCAAGGGTTAGGGAGGGGACTGCCCCTTCCCTCCCCAGATATACTCCAGTATCAGTGCCTCTCCACTGTTGTTAAGGCTGGGCTTAAACAGGAAAATATACAGGAAGCCGGTGAAATGTGGAAATGGACTATCTGTAGAACAGACAATAAGACCCAGGTAAAAAGGAAGTCTAAGGTGGGAACATTTTTTACAGTCTCACTCTCTTACCAAGTGAGGTTGGGGCCCCAGCCATGGCTCACAGGCTTACCCACTGCTGTTACACCCTGGTTCAGCTTCTGGGAAAGAGAAAGAATCCCAGCAACAAGTCACTGGTGGAGGGCCAGGACCGGCGCCTCCACCAGTGAATGCTTCCAGATGCACAGAAGTGTCATCCCAAAACACTTCTCAAGAAACAGCTTAGGTAGAGAGTGACTCCTCTGGAGGGGAAAAAAAAAAAATCAGTCATTTTGACAAGGTCAAAATACCAAGAAAACAACATTCCCTATTGAGAAGTTATGGGCCAGGACCATACTCCATTAGAAAATATTCTTTTCTGCTTCTCCCTTAGACATTGTGGTTATGACGGGATTTTTAATATGTTCCCCCCAAAAGAGACTCCCTGGGCACGTAGTCTCAACTAAAAACATGTAAGTGGTTGGATTTGGGGTAAGGGTTCTCTCCAGTTTAACTGATGAAAAGAAAGACTCTAGAGGAGGGAGTGGAATAATGGAGCTAAATAATCCCATCCAAGAACAAATGATCCCAGGTTGATATTTGGGGACAGGATGAGTGGGCTGTGGTGTAGGTTGCATGCCTCCAATAATGGGACTCAGAAGACAAAAGTTTCCCTTAGGATCTGAAAATTGGGGTGATTTGGATGATTTCTCCTTTTTTTGCTCCTTGGAAAAGTAGCTAGGGAGGAAGCCAGTGGAGAGAGGAAGGAAGGAAGGAAGGAAGGAAGGAAGGAAGGAAGGAAGGAAGGAAGGAAGGAAGGAAGGAGAGAGGGAGGGAGGCAGGGAGGGAGGGCTCACTTATTGAGTACAGACAGCTTGCCGGACATTGCTTTTGGCTTTTTCATATATGCAATTCCACTTAATCTCTAGAACACCACTGTGAGGTAGGTATAATTGCTCAGCTAATAAGTGGCCAGGTTATATTCCATCCAGGTTTATCCGATTTTAAACAGCTCTTAACAGCTAATCTCTATCAACTAAACACACATACATGTACACCTGTGGGTATGCATGTGCATAGGCGTGTTTTATTACTTAAGTGTTTCTTAATATTTCCCTATCACCAAGCAACCAAACAATGAGGGTAAATTTCCTATTTCTGTTTTTTTTGTGCTCCTTTCAGACTAGAAATGTTTTTCCTCTCTTCAGAGTTGCTCCTAATGCTGTTTTCATCTGTCTTTGCCTGTACCTTATGGAAGAAAGAAGGGAAAGAGGAAGGGGGGCTGAGGGAGATCCTTGGCCTTGGTTCTGCTGCTTCCTGGGCATAGACTATTTGGGGGGGGCGGGGGGGCGGCGATGGGGGATGCCACCATCTTGCCAAACCCCTACCATGCCCCTGTGGGAATTCTCTGGTCTGCTGCAGATAAACAGTTCAGCCCTGTTTTACCCACAACTTCTTGATAAGTTGAAATCTCTTCCTTTACTGAGAGACAACCATCCTCGGGGGAGCTCTTCTTCAAGCAGCCATTCTGTACTTCTCTGAAAGAGGAATTGAAGACCTTGCCACCCCCCTCCCCAAACCCCTCACCCATTGCCAGGGGCCTCTACCTTTTGTTTTTATTTCTCTTGAGAGGAAGTGGAGAGAGGGGCTGGGGGTGGGTATGTGTGTGATGAGGGTGCTGCCTGCCTTCCCACCGGTCACCTGCTGCCCAGTGGGGGACAGCTACAGCCAGGTTTTCCCTGCGAGTCTCACCAGAGCAGACACAAATGCTTCAGGAGGAGATGCTATCACAATTGGGTTTATGGGGGGGGGGAACCATGTGGAAGGAGATGGGGTGTTGGCAGGGACGCTTGTTCTAGGCTTAGCCTCTGCTGCCTGCAGTCTCTACAGACTGATTCTCTCCTTTCTCCACTCCCGACTTTCCAAGGGTTTATGTTCACTCCACAAAGACAAGCAATCACCAGGCAAAAATGTTTGCAGTATTTTATTAAAGTTTGGTGGAGAGGAGGGAAGAGGAAGGAAAAGGCTGGACTTGGGGGAGTGGGGGTGGAGGGGGGCTCATGATGGCTGCCGGAGAAAGCAGGAGAGGGCAGGAGAGAAAGGGGAGGCAGGCATGCATGGGAGTCTCCAGCAGCAGCCAAGAAACAGAGAAAGGGCTGCTGGGGACAAGGAGGGTGTGTGTGTGTGTGTGTGTGTGTGTGTGTGTGTGTATGCGCGTGTCAAAAACCTTACAGAAAAAGAGCAAAGATCTGAACAGGAGGAATGGTGAAAAGCCGAAGTGCAAATGGACTTTGGGATCCCCTTGGCCAAGAGTGCTGCGAACAAAATGCAAAACAGGCCCCCGTGACAACTCAGAGAAACACGAAAGTCCCCAGGAGGCTGTGGGGCGATGCCACAATAAGGGCCTAGCAAATAAATAAATAAATAAATGCCAGGTTATGCTAATATGTTGATGGCCTTTAAAGAGAGGGAGAAAAAGAGACAGAGAACGGAGGTCTGAGACCCAGAGCGACATCCAGTTTAAGCAGCAGCAGCACAGAGACAGACAGGGACAAAACACACACACATAGCCAGACCCCAAGAGAGGGACACAGAGAGAGTCGCACAGAGAAAGACAGAACGGGCTGGGAGAGGGGGGTGATGGGGGCGGGAGTGGGGCGAGAGGGAAAGTCTCCAGCCAAATGCGGGAGACTTGGCAGGTGGACAGCAGCAGCCGGCCGGGCAGTCACTGCACTTGCTGCGTCTAGTCTATTGTTGTCTGGAGGGGGGAAAGGGAGTTGTTTGTTTGTTTTGTTGTTTGGCCTCTTTGTCTCTTTTGTTCCAAGCAGTTAGTTTGCTCCTTTCCCAGACACTGGGCTGATGGAAGAGCTTTATGGATTTTTCTTAAAGGGACAGGATTAGCTAGTTTACCAGGACGATGTTTAGAGATGCCTTAGTCCCAACCATTTCCACCTAACTGGCTATGTATGTGTACAGATTTTAAAAGACCATAGTAAGTATGGAGAGTTAGTATTTATCCTGTTTCTGTGACTGGTTAACAAGAATAAACAGGTCAAGTTTACCCTTCCCCCTAAGCCTCATCCTCCAGGGTTGCCAACACTGCAGGGAAAGAGGGAAGGAAAGACAAAAAATAAGAAAACCCTACAAATAAAAGTAAATGGAGAACCTACGTAAATAACTCCAAACCTTGGTACATGTTCTACCCTTTTCTTTCTTTCTTTCTTTCTTTCTTTCTTTCTTTCTTTCTTTCTTTTTTAACCTAGGCATCAAGATGAGAAATATCAGCTTAAGGCTTTAAATAACCATCAGCAGAGGGGCTTTGCAGGAGGAGGGGTGGCTGGGTCATCCCTCCCCTGACACTGGCAAGGCACTGGAGGCCTCCTAGGCCTCCCACTCAGGCCTGTTTCCTGTAGTTCCCTTCCAGGCTCCATCCCAGAGAACAGATACTGTCCTGCAGCCTTGGGGAGCCCACCCCGTCCTGCATCACCCTCTGGGCCTTGGCATCCCTGAAGGAACCCTCCATTAACACACTGAGGCAGCCCAGTGCCAGTGTTGGATGGTACTTATGTCACTAAGCTGAGCATAGAGCTGCTTTTGAGGAGAGGGTTGGGTTAAGGGGTGTCTGGCAAGCCTCTTTGATTGTCTTGTCCCACAGACTCCCAGCTTCCTATACTTCATAATAATTCCAGTAAGTTTTGGTCTAAAGCAGACAGCTTCTGAAGGAAATGAAATCTCAGAACACTTCCAAATTCATCCACATTCGATTTTGAATTCATCTCTAGCCCTCCCCCTAAAAGAACGCCCAGTCTTCTTTTCTTAATCCTAACTTGATCTTCTCCTTGCCCTCTTAAAATCTCTCAGGGCAAGCTAGGGTGCCGGAAAATTAAACATCAATACACAGGATCCAAGTGCTTGAGGTTCTAGGAAGGGTTCACAGGGGTGGAGGTGGGAGGGGGGTTGGAAGTGGGTGCCCCTTTGTGAACCGGATCCTTTATATTGGAAGCAAACACAGATCGAAGTGTAAGGCATCTGCCCTGGAAAGTGCGGTTGCCACAGTTGCTGGGTACAGGCTGGCTCTGGGGGAGCCGCGTGCCCTCAGCTCCGCCCCACCCCCTGGGAGTTTGGTATTTAAAAGAAAAGATAGACAATTTTGTCAGCCGCTCGGGTTTGGGGGTGGTGGGGTGAGGAGTTAAGAGGCAAGCTGCTTACACCCACAACGTGTTCACCTCTACCATATTTTTCTCCTCTTGGCTTTCGCGCACCTCCGCCCCCCTTCCAAAGCAGCCATAGGTGTCCCGCCATCCTGGCTAGAAGAATTTTCCTCCTGCAAGGGTGCCACTTGAAGGGCCCAGAAACCCCACCTTTCCCGGTCGCCCCCCTCTCCGACACGACCTTTGGTGACAACGTGGGCCAAGGCTGGCAGGGGCAAGCCCGGAGTCGGGGTTCTGGGGTGGGGGGTGGGGGGCAAGGAGATGCGACCTTACATCCTGGCGGGCCCAGTCCCAGCGAGGCCTCTGGGACCTGCGGCCGGCCGAAGGAAGGGAGGAAGGAAGGAAGGAAGGAAGGAAGGAAGGAAGGAAGGAAGGAAGGAGGCAGCGCGGGGACACGTGTTGGCCCAGAGTTTGGAAAGAGAGAATGCTGTGGGGCGCGGGTCTCCCGAGACTCTGGGAGGCGGGGGCGCTGGTAGCCAGCCTGGATTTGGGCGGACGTCGCAAGTCCCGGGTCACACGAGGTAACCGACGTGCTCCTAACCTTGAGCAGAAAACCTGATTCTGATCTGGGCACGTAGGCGCAGCCCCGCGGACCGCGTTAGCAGCTGCGGACGTCGCTTGGGGGCAGGCACCGTGCGTGGCCAGTGATCGCAGGATCACCACCGGCACGTGCAAAGATCAAGGCGAAGTGCTGGCCGTGACCCTGACGGGGTCAAAGCCGACTTCTAGCCCCATCCCGCGGGGTTCAGAAACGGCCCTGCAACCCCAGGCCCAGGAGTCCGCCCGGCGCCCCGCGAGCAGGATTTCGTTTCTATTCCCAGCACGCGTCCCAGCAGCGCACCGGGAGATCCAGTTTCGCCGGAACGTACCCGGTGACTTGTTGGTTTGAAAGTTGAAGCCCCGGGGTAGTAAGGCTGGCCACAAAAATTTCAAACCCCGCTAATCCTAGACAAAATAAAAACAGAATAGGCCACAAACCAACCAACTTGGGGCAAATTCCGTGGTGGTCTCCTGGCTGGGCCTGTGGAGTGGCGGGACCTGGAGGGAGCGGACCTTTCCACCTCGAGTTCCCGGCGTGTGGGAAGACCTGGGCAGGGCCTTACAGCGGGTCTCGTCCCCACCGCTTACTCCGTCTTCTAAAGAAGTATAAAGACAACCCCCAAACCCGCCGCACCCACGGCTGGGGGGGGGCGGGGGGCCAGGGGCACAGGTTGCTAGCCTAGAGCCCGAGCTTGGCACGAATTCGCCCCACACCCAGACGCAGGGTCTCCCAGAGAGACGAGACCGAGGCGGAGAGATCGAGGCCTAGGAGCCCCGGGCCCCCACTTGGGAGCCAACCCGCCCAGCACGAAGAAGGCTCCCGATCCCCACGCCGGCGAGCTGGGAGGCAGGCGGACGCTCGAGGCTCCAGCAGGGTGGAATCCTAAAGAAAGAAAGAAAAAAAATCTGGAAAGAGATAAAAATAAATTTGAACAAAACTAAACTACAAGCCCGCAGGACCCGCCGAAAGCGAGGTGGGGGAGGAGGGGGGCGGGAACGGCGAGGCGCGGAGAGTGGGGGATGCGAAACGGACTCGGTCCCCTGCAGAGTCGGTGCCTTCGGGGGCTCCACCGCCGCGCGCTCCCACCCGCAAGGTTTGGACTCGCGGGGGAGGCGGAGGGGGAGGGAGAGGAGGATGGATAGGTGGCGGAGGGGAGGAAGCGGTGGTTCTTTTTCTCCTCCTGCCAGCGCCTGCCAAGGCGAACTTGACTGAGGTAGCAGAGCTCGAGAAAACTTTGCAAAGTTTAGGTGGAGCGGTTAGTGGTGGAGGCGCAGGGCAAACCAGCAGTGCCGGGGTGGGTGTGGGGGTGCGGGCCGGGTGCCACTGGGAGGCCAGGTCCCGAGGTGGTTAAAGATCCAGGGATCCCGGGTCAGGTCCGCCCACGGCCCCGGAGGCTTCGAGGGGCTGACTTGCGGGACGTTTCTTTAAGAGGCGGACAAGACAGAGCCGGTAGTTCGGGGGTTCGTGCCAGTGCCGAAAGCACTATCCGGAGCCGGCGCAGAGCAGCAGCGGGAGAGGCTGGTTTGCCAAGGCAGGATTAGATCCGCCCGCCCGGGGGCCCGGTCCCCCGACTTCCCCCGCCCAGCTGGGGCCGCGCGCGCCAGGGATCTTTGGGGCGACGCGCGCGGTTTCGAGTCGCGCTTCGGGTCTCTGCGCACCACGTGCGCCCAGTGCCGCAGGCGGGCACGTTGGGGCGAGTGCCCCCGAAGGGAAGGGGGCCACGCAGCCAGCGCCAGGCTGCGGCGACCTCCCAGCCCGCGCACCCTTGCTGGGGGCAGGACAAAGTGGCCCAAGCCAACTTCTCCCTGCGCCCTGGGAAGGAAGCGTGGTGCGCCCGCTGGAGCGCGGGGCAGCCGCCGCCCGTTCCACACACGGCCTGGCATTCTGCTTTTCCTCACTGCGCACCAGGGAAAGGCATAATTCAATTATACCATCTAATGCCACGCAGCTTTTTCCTCTTTTGCTCTGGAGCCTAGTGTATTTCGAAGGGGGGGGAATCTCCCAATTCTCAAATAAATCTCTCTCTCTCTAAAGCCCAGCTGGGTCCGGTAGTAACCATTGGGGCGAAAAGACATTTAAAAAAAAGAAAAAGAAAAAGAAAGAAAAAGAAAGGGAAAAGTGACAAAGAAAGAAAGGAAAGGAAACCCCAAATCATACTAGTTTACAGCCTGAAGCGGCTTATTTGGGCTCACTGAGCTCCATTCCAGACCGCTCAGCTCACGCTCTTTCGGGAGAAGCTGGAGAACGGAGAGGATGCAAGGTTATTTAAAGTGACTCCCAGAACAGCGACTTTCCATCCAAGACTCCCTAGGTGTCTGCGCCTGGGCTCCAGCTTAGCGCGGCCCCGGCGACCCAGCCTTGAATATTGAAACCCGGCTAGCTCCGCGGTGAAACTACCTGTTGGGAGAATGCGCAGTCTAGACTTTCGGCCCTCCTGTCTCCCGCGCAATTCCGGCCGCGACAGGATGGCTCTGGGTTTGGCACGAGAGGGGAGAGGACCGAAGAGCCGCAGCCGCAGCCGCAGCCGCAGCCGCAGCCGCAGCAGCAGACCAAGTCAGCGGCGCCTCGTACTACCCGGCAAACTGCGCTGGCTCTTTGGGAACTGGAAGCAGTTCCCAGTCCGCTGTGCGGGGGCCCCTGCCTGCAGGGATGCACCCAAACTCTGCAGGATTCTCGAAATTCTCGGAAACCGCGAAGCGGTGCCGTTAGTGTCTGCGGCTTGGTGCAAGTCTAACCTTAAAACAAAACAAAACACAAGAAGCCTCCTGGCTGCTTCCTCGGCGCCCACCGCCACCCCACACTCCCAACACCCAGCCCTTTCCCCTGCACCGAAATTCGCTTTACTACTTCTTAAAATTCGGGAAACCCCGCCGCCGCTTGGACGCGCGGCAACCCAGACGCTGCCTGAAGCTCCTGCACGAGTTGCTTGAGGGAAATCACTGTGGCTCTTGCAAGCAAACAGAATCTGTGTGTCTTAAAACCACCTA
Organism: Nyctereutes procyonoides; assembly: GCF_905146905.1. Taxonomy (NCBI): domain Eukaryota; kingdom Metazoa; phylum Chordata; class Mammalia; order Carnivora; family Canidae; genus Nyctereutes; species Nyctereutes procyonoides. The sequence goes on along the minus strand of NW_026575135.1, from coordinate 39,470,314 downwards.
ACTGGACGAGGGAGCAGAGCTGGCAGTAACAGTTTGAGCTGCCTTTGTAGCTTGTTGGGGAATTTGGGGGAAGCTGGGGGACGGGCGGGGGGCTTGTCTCCCACAGGATCCTGCGGGAAGGACGGTTCGGATCGGGCCCTGGGGCTGCTAGTCTCTTTTGGGGAGCGCACAGCCCGGGTTTGGCGCGCGCGTTTAATTACATGCTTCCCGGCAAACTCTCCCGCAGAGCCGGCCCCGACCTCCCATCGGGGGGGACGTGGAGGCACAGGCTGGGCTAAACCGGGAAATTTCCCTCTCGACGCGGAAAGCACCCGGCGTCGTGTCTCCGATGCGGGTTTCCGCTCCTTGAGGGCGAACCCCGCTCGGTTTGGGGAGCAGTGGAACTTGGGAGAGGCCCTGCGGACCGGCCCGTTTGGGGTCCGAGGTGCGGGAAGCCTCTCTGGGCGGCTGCGGGGCACGGCGGGGCTTCATTTCTCAGGGCTTGCGCTCACGTTCTCCACGGCCACGAAGCACTCGGCTTAAAACGAAATGGGGACAAATATCAGGCCACCGCAGGGGAGGAGGGGGGTAAGCCTCATCTTGTTTAGGATGCTCGTTTTGACAGCGGAGAGGGCCGGGCTACGCGGAGGGACGAGAATTTGTTAATGGGAATTTCTTGCACAGGAACGAGCGGTGAGACCTCGAGCTAAGAGACGAGACGGCTCGGGGCGCTTCCCGCGCGGCAGACTGTTAGGACCCTGGCAGTGTGTAGTCACACCCCTATTCCCAGTCTTAAGTGGCATTTCCCTTCCCAGTGTGCCTCTTTCCTGTGCCCACTCATCCCGGCTTCGTGCTGCCCGGGACCCTTTCGGCGTCCGGAAAAACTCTTGCAAACTTGCCCATCACCGAGCGCGTCCGCGCGGGTGGGCTGTCCCCGCGCCGCCGCGCCGCGCCGCTGCCCCGGGACCCTCCGGGGCCTGGGAAACCCGGCGCGTCTTCCAGCTCTCAGCCTCCGCGCTCCTGTTTTATTTCAGTTCAATCCCAGGGGCACGGACCCAAGGATAATAAACAATGCTGCTTATTAGAGATACAAACGGGCGCAGAAAAGAACCACGCGGAAAAGCAAGCGCAGAGACGTTTTAACAAGTGGCCATACACTCAGAAGCGTCTTTGGAAGCGACCCGTGATGTACAGTGGAAGGGATCTCTTCCGAATTGCAGAAATTCGCAAAATGTAGGTCTGTCAAAGTAGGGTGGTTGCAACTATTTTTATTCATTTGGTTTTGCCTCTGGAAATCAGGCGGGGTTGTTGGTACCTGCCCAAGCCTCCCTCTGCGAGCCGCCGCCTCCTCCTGTATCCCGCTCTTAGGGCGCTAGGCCTCGCAGAAAAGGGAGGGGTCTTCCAGGTGTCCGCAGACTTTGCCGCCGTTATTCCAGCTCCCTCAAGAGCCGAAGACATCACCGCCCCTTTAGGCAGTGACAACAAGGCTTTGGGGGAAGATGTCATTGCAAAGGGTGTGGTCAAATAATTCAGAGATACGAAAAAAAAATTTTTCCCTTTTTTTTTCTTGAAATATAAACGCAGATACCTTCTGAGTGTTGACCGTGACAATGGGGGCTGGTGCTTCCTCCTGAGGTGCCGGTGAACCGATTTCTGCCCTGCCTGATGGCCTTGGGAAAGGGCCTCCCATCTGCTCTGATTGCCACCCCCCCTCCACCCCTTACAATGTCAGAAAATCTTCCTGCCTGCAAATATTGGCAAGACGAGGCTACTGACAGGCGGTGCTGCTTTAAATAGGAAGAAGACCGTGGGGCGAAAAGAAAGTCACAACCTTCCTACCCACCAGACTACCTGCCTCCGGTCCCCGAAGCCCAAGCACTGGCAAAGGAGATTTATACTGAAAACCTCCGATTTTGGAGCAGGATGGGAAATGAATCAGCTGTGTGTTCCAGGAACAAGTCTCTATTTGATTATCAGGAGCTGGGGTGCCCCAATACAGGTCTCCCCCGTTTTAGTGCCTGATCAACTGCACTTTCTATGGCTGTTTCTCCACTTTTCCATTGTTGTCATTAAGATAAAATGGACAAAGTTTCAGAGGTGCTTTAGTCCAATTCTCTGGGGCAGCAGGTTCCTTCTGACTTTATCCAAGGGGCTGCTCTGCTTCTGATGGTGTTAAGGGGAGAGCCTGGTCTCACCAAAGCTAGCCCCTGTGCCTCACGGAGAACTCTCATCCTACCCACCTGGCGCTGGCTCTGACTGGGCCAGGAGATCGCTTCTAAATTGCACACCCTCCAACAACCAAGGACATCTCTCTGGGAATGATTATGGTGCCCACTGCACCCAAGGAATAACCTGAACCTTCTCTCCCCGGCGCCTACCTAAGTTGATGGCTTTGCATGGTGTTCACGCATTTTTGTTTCCTAACTTAATTTCTGTATTATCTCCAGAACTTGCTCAGCTGTCTCCAGCCCTTTCTGCCTACCCTAGAGGCCAGCTTCTTCTAGGAAGGGAAGGATTTGTGCCTGATGAGCTCCAGCTTGGGAGGCCTCCTCTGCAGAGACTGGCTGCATTTTAGAGGGTGCCTCAGGCACTTCTGGTGGTGAACTTGGCTCTCTGGCCTTCCCATTATTTTCCAATTCAATTGGACCATATCTTGTAATTTTATAGAGGAGGGAACTGAGGCACAGAGCAGGGACTTGACTTACCCAAGGGCATACGTTGAGCTGAGGGCAGAGTATGCTCCAGACCCTAGGATTCTTGATTTGAAGTCTGTTTGCTCCGTTTTGAGGCTGGTGTGGCTAACAATGCACTACTGTTCAGGAAGCATCCACGGTGTGCCAGACCATGTGTGGTGCCAGACACTTTACATAGGTTATCATTACAGCAACTCTAAAGAGCATTATTAGCCCCAATAAATTTTTTTTTAATTATAAGAGTAACATATACATAAATCCAAATACTTCAAATAATACAAAAGGGCCTAAACTGAAAGTAAATCTCGTGCTCTGCCCCCTTTGCCAGATCTAATAGATGTTACCACTGCTTTCTGAAGGAGTGGGAGGCTCCCAGTCAAGATAACCTGCTGTGGCTACCTGTCCAGACCCAGCACTGCCATCACTCTACGTCAGCCAAGGCCAGTGGGGAGCAATGAGACATGAGTGAGGTCACAGGTAAAGAGAAAGATCAGGTCAGAGTTCACATGGCCCTTTCCTTTCCTCTCCACCTGTACCTGCTAATGCCACAGTTTTTCAGGAGCTGAGACCATAACTCTCTTGGCACAGGTACCCTGATCATTTGTGAGGGCTGCATCCCTTCTAGGTCTGCCCAGTGCAACTGGACAGATAACTTTCCTTGGGCCCCTGTCGCCTAGCTGCTGTCACCCCAGTGCTGCCTGCAGCCTGTGCTAGCTCTGGGACTGGGGCAAGTTTCTGAAGCTTCATATTTCCCTGCCTGTCGTCCCTCTGGGTTGTTGAGCAGCTCCAATGAGAGCAGGGGTGAAGACTGTAAACTCGAAATCTCTTCATGTAAGTAGGGCAGCGGCTTTTCAAAGGCCTGGTGAGGACGCTGTGGTCCTTCAGTTCAAAATAGTGAATGTTTAGGGCTCTTTGCAAAAGGGAATGTTTGTCAGGTATGGGCGTTTGCATTCTGGGTGTGTTGTGTCTATAGGAGCAGGCATAGAAGTGTGTCTTAAAGTGGTAGGGGATGTTCATTTATCTGTGAAACATGGGAACACTGAGTCTTTGGAATCAGAGACTTCGGTGAATATGAAGTGGATTTCCTTCTGCTGGAGAACACACAGAGCCAAGTTGGTGAGGGCGGAAGGAGGCGCTTATCCTGCTTGGAGTGCACAGTGGGTCGGTAAGAAGTGTGGCTGAAAGGATGACTCAGCCTGTCCTTTGGGTAGGTGTCCCCCACCAAAGGCTGATATTAGAGGCTCAGGAGCAGACAGAGGGCAGTGAGGGTGAATGCTGGGCTGCATGAGCTTTCCAGAACCAGTAATTTCAGTTATTTGATACCATTTTTGTGAGTGGGAAGGAGAGGGATTTTAGAGGATGCATGTGATAATTCTTTCAGGAAAAGCTAGTCCCGTCCTTGAGAGTTTTTTCATTCTGGAAGAATTGCTAGAAAATCCTGAATTGGTGGTGGTAGGGGGGCCCTCCAGTTGACAGCAAACGATGGGCCGTGGCCATGGGTTCCAGGGCTTTGCAGGAGAGGAGCAGCTGGGGAGGGGCTGGTGACTCTGAAAAACCCTTCTAGAAACATGCACAAGACCCTAAAACATGCGCAAATCTGAGATGGTATGGAGGGGAGAATCTGAGCGTCCGGGGAGGAAGAAAAAAAATGGTCTTAAGATGAATGAGGGGGGCTAAGGGGTGGGCCGCTTCCAGAAAGAAACCGTGAAAGGAGGGAAAGTCAGATTTTTTTTTTTTTTTTTTTTTTTTTTGAGGCCCAGCCAGCCTTCGGAGGCCGCCTTCAATGCCTGTCAGGACAAAGGATGCTGCGCCCCCTGGTGTCAAACTGGCAGTCAGCACCGCTCGCTGTCGGGGAGACCCGGGGTCCAGCGGGAAAAGTCCCCGGGTCAGTCGGATGCCTTTTCTTCTGTTTGCTAAGGGAGTTGAAGTTGAAAGAGCCTTTGCTTTCTCAACTCTGGAGTCTAAATAGAGACTCTGGCGGAGAGAGAGACAGGGGTTTTGTTGTTGTTTTACGTGCAATTTAGGCCAACAGCACAATGCCTGTTTAGAAGTAGCCCGGTGGGGTGGGACGTCCCCTGACCTGAGAGAAAAGACCTGGATTTGAGGTGGAGTGTTGGTCTGAGGCGAGTCATTAAGCATTTCAGAACCTCCCTTTCCTTGCCTTAGAAAAAAGAGGTTAGAGTAAGACGCTTTTAACATCTTTCCCCAGCTCTCATATTGGAATTAATTAATTGCTACACTATGCTCCAAGAACCTTGTAAGTGGGACATTATTATTATTATTATTATTATTATTATTAGCATGCAGGTACCAATGTTATATGTTTCAGCATGAGCTCCCTGATTCTGAGCAAAGGTTTCTGTGTCCCCTTTCCTTTTAAAAAAGCAAAATATGCCTCTTTTCAGCACAGAAGCCATCCCTTCCACCTTTTATGGAGCCTCCTGGAAAAAGCAACAGAGTGAGCAGGTCTTCAGTGTCTGCTCTGTTTCTTTTAAAAATAAAGTAGGAAAGTGTGGTGCTGGAAATGATGCTACTGAGTGTTACATGTGGTAGGTGTGAATATATGCTTCAACAGCTCCAGGCACAAGACCAGAAACGTCCCCAGAATTAGCAGAGTTTTCAGCTATAATCTGGCTAACATTTCTACAAATAGGTACAAAGACCAATTTGAGAGTATGCTCTCTCTAAGGGGCTGTATGGTTGGGATTCCACTGAAATTTAGGGCCATCCCTTATACGGTCAGGTGATTTTATTAGGATCGGCCCCAGGAAAAATTATATAGTGGCTGAGAGTTCCCTTTCGTAAGACCTACCAGTCTAATTGCTGGAGTGAATAGTTGCTTATACCTCATAGTTATTTCTTCTTTCTGCAGTGCACTTGAACTCTATCCGATCTCTGCATGATGGATACATTTTAGGGTTTTTTTATTATTTATTTATGATAGTCATACAGAGAGAGAGAGAGAGGCAGAGACACAGGCAGAGGGAGAAGCAGGCTCCATGCACCGGGAGCCCGACGTGGGACTCGATCCCGGGTCTCCAGGATCATACCCTGGGCCAAAGGCAGGCACCAAACCGCTGCGCCACCCAGGGATCCCTAGTTTTTTTTTTTTTTTTAACTTTTTTTTTTAATTTTTATTTATTTATGATAGTCACACAGAGAGAGAGAAAGAGAGGGGCAGAGACACAGGCTGAGGGAGAAGCAGGCTCCATGCACCGGGAGCCCGACGTGGGATTCGATCCTGGGTCTCCAGGATCACCCCCTGGGCCAAAGGCAGGCGCTAAACCGCTGCGCCACCCAGGGATCCCCTAGTTTTTTTAAACTTTTTTTTTTTTTTTTTATGATAGTCACAGATTGAGAGAGAGGCAGAGACATAGGCAGAGGGAGAAGCAGGCTCCATGCACCGGGAGCCCGACGTGGGATTCGATCCCGGATCTCCAGGATCGCGCCCTGGGCCAAAGGCAGGCGCCAAACCGCTGCGCCACCCAGGGATCCCAGGGATCCCCTAGTTTTTGTTTTTAAGAGAGTGATTATAAGTTGTGCCTGGATGGCTCAGTCAGTTAAGTGTCTTCCTTCATCTCTGGTCATGATTCCAGGGTCCTGAGATCGAGCCCCACCTTGGGCTCTCTGCTCAGCAAGGGGGTCTGCTTCTCCCTCTCCCCTGCCACTCCCTCTGCCTTGTGCGTGCACGCGCGTGTGTGCGCACACACACACTTTCTCTCTGTCAAATAAATAAAATCTTAAAAAAAAAAAAAAGGAAACAATGATAGCCCTGCAAAAGATCACCTGAGTCATCCTGCAGATGTGGAGGATGTGTGTGGCCATGGTTGTGTAATAGACAGTGTTGCTATTCCATATGCCACATGAGAGGAGCAGGTCCATCTGTGCGGCAGAGGTGAACAGGAGGAAGAGCAGCAGCATAAACAAGATGACCTGTGGCAACTGCTGGGGACCAGGCCAGAGCAGAGAGTTGGAGCCCTGTGTCCCTCTAAAGGGAACAGTTGTGGGACACCTGGGTGGCTCAGTGGTTGAGCCTCTACCTTTGGCTCAGATTGTGATTCTAGGGTCCTGGAATCAAGTCCTGCATCAGGTTCCCTGCAGGGAGCCTGCTTCTGCCTCTGCCTATGTCTCTGCCTTTCTCTCTCTCTCTTTCCTGAATAAATAGATAAAATTAAAAAATAAAATAAAGTGAACAGTTGTGTTGTGGGCTGAATTGACCTCCAAAATTCATATGGTGAAGACCTAACCCTCAATACATCAGAATGTGGCTGTATCTAGAGATAGGGCCTTTAAAGGTGTTATTAAGCTAAAGGGAAGTCATTAGGGTAGCTCTAATCCAGTGTGACTGGGGAAGTCCTTACAAGAAGGGGAGGTTAGGACACAGACAGGTATGGTGGGAAGACCGTATGAAGACATACCAAGAAGGCAGCCATCAGTAAGCAGGAAAGCCAAGGAGTGAGCCTTAGGAAAAAGAATTCTGCTGACACCTTGTTCTCAGACTTCCAGCCTCCATATTGTAAGAAAATAAATTTCTGTCATATAAACCACTCAGTCTCTGGTATTTTGTCATGGTACCCCTAGCAAATGAATACAAGTTGCAACTTGGCACCAGCTGATTTTATGGATCCATTGAGGGATGTGGACCTAGAGTCCGGTATTTTTTTTAGTTTTTAAAAGAGGTTAAGAATCTTTTGCTTCTTAAATGTTGGGAGCAGGGCACTTCGTGGACATGCAACCTGTGTGCAGGCACACAAGCACCCCATACTTGGCCCAAGGAGGGCCTCTGTACTTGGCTACTTGGTTTAATGCTCTGCTGTGGCCATCTGGAAATTCTTAAATTTTGAACAAGGGGCCTGCATTTTCATATCGCCCTGGGCCCTACAAACTATGTAGTTAGTCCTTGTTGACAACTAGCACAAATTTAAAATAAAGCACTGGTTAAGAGTATAGGGGTTGAAACAAAATATGTCTGAGGCTGGACGTCACCTGAGATGCTAGTATGAACTTTTTGTCACCAACTGGATTAAAACCTTCCATTCTCTGAGAATCCCTGGGAAGGAATTTATGGTGCCCAGAGATTTTCTGGGGGTGGGACTAAAGACACAGATATTCTGCAGGTGTGCTTTCCTGAGATTCTTCATAGGCTAGTGTGGCCCTGACCAAGATTTTATTTTTCCCCCTCAGGGATGGGCAGTGAGAACTTCACCATAAGAATATGTTGAGTGGGGGACGCCTGGGTGGCTCAGTCGTTGAACCTCTGCCTTCATCTCGGGGCCTGATCCGAGGGTTCTGGGATCAAGTCCCGCATCAGGTTCCCTGCAGGGAGCCTGCTACTCCCTCTGCCTATGTCTCTGCCTCTCTCCCTCTTTGTGTCTCTCATGAATAAACAAAATCTAAAGAAAAAAAATGTTGAAGAACTGCCCAACACAAGGAACTAAGTGGTTGGTCTTAGGTGGAGGGCTGGGTTGCGTCCTGCATATAGCTGGCACTGGAGGCCTCCCCAGAGTCATCATCCATCCAGGCTTTGGAGTTGGGCTTTGGAAATTGGAACCGAGTAGGCTTGTTCCCTGTCTCAGCAGGAGGACCCCGAAGGTCAGTGCAGCCCCATGTCTCCAGGCAACATGGAGCCTCGGAAGTAACAACAGTGAGAGAGGAGTTGGCTGGATTGCGATTTTCTGCCTGCAGTTTGTAAGCAAGACTCTTGCTTTGGAGAGAGTCAGCCCCAGGATTCTTGAGGGGTTCCCGGTTGGGCCGGGCTGGGAAGGTTGAGCTGCTAGAGGGAAACCATGCCTGTTGTGAAGCAGACCTGAGCGCTTAATTGTACGTCGACAACGCACTTCCATTTCGTGGTGCATGCCACAGCAGTCGATGCTAATTTGGAAGGGGAAGTTCTGCCCCTGCTGAAAGGAATGTAGTCATCCATGGGGAGGGTCATGGGGATATGACGGGGAGATCCTGTTTTTAAGGCTATGCACTGATTTATAGAAGCTCACTGAAAATGTTACAGCGGAACGTTTGGTCAGGAGGTCTGCTCTTCTCGTTCTGTTTCTGCCCAGTGCTGGCTAAGGGGAGAGTGTACATTTTAAAAGAAGTAATTTCTTATGCACGTTTCTGCACACTCCCGAAGGGGACTGAGTGAAAGACTGTTTGAGACACCGAATTTCTTGGAAGAAAGTTGCTATATAAATTAGTATAGAGCTTTTTTTTTTTTTCTCCCCATGACAGGTTTGCAGGACACACCAAAGAACATTCCCCTAGTGCAAGAGAGAAAATGAAACTCTCTCCTGATCTCTATCAGGAAAGCTAAAATTCCCCCCTTTCCTTCAAGTTTCCCAAACCTTGTGAAGATGATTTTCAGATCAAACAGTAAGGTTTTATTTTTTTACTACTCTTTATAGTTTGTATACAGAGAGTCCCTGAAGGAGCACTGTGATGGATAATTATTGTGGCCTACCGCGGGTGGACCAGGACTTAGGTACGGCAGGGAGAATTCATCCACAGCGGCACAGTGCACCCCAAGTCAGCCCCTCCTTTCTCCTGACAGTGCCCTCCTCTTCTCTGAAGTATATGAGCAGGACTCCTTCGGGCTGAGCCCCTCCCCATATTCTTAATAGGTTTGGTGTAGTGACCCCATATTTAAAAGGATCAAAATTCTATATGTAGTTTTGCTGATCTGATTCTTAAACAAAAGCCCCCTTAAACAGGTGGAAAATAAGAAACCTTTCTGGGGTGCTGGGTGGCTCAGTCGTTGAGCATCTGCCTTTGGTTCAGGGTGTGTTCCTGAGGATCCCAAATTGAGTCCTACATGGGGCTCCCCATAGGAGAGCCCCCTCTGCCTATGTCTCTGCCGATCTATGTCTCGAATGAATAAATAAATAAAATCTTAAAAAGAAAAGAAAACTTGCTAAACATTTTAACTCAGAAGACCATTAATTACAGAGAAATTAAATTTATGTCCACATAAAGAGTTGTCCACAGATGTTCATAGCAGCCTTATTCATAATAGCCAAAAAGGGGAAACCATCCAAATGCCTATCAATTGATGAATGATTAAATGAAAATGTGGTATATCCACACGATGGAATACTACTTGGCAATAAAGATATGACATGAAATATTGCTAAATGCTACGTTGATGAACCTTAAAACATTATGCTAAGTGAAAGAAGCCAGTCACAAAGGAATGTGCATCGTATAATTTCATTCATATGAAATTCCTAGAATAGACAAATCTACAGACCCAGAAAATAGACTTGTGGTTGCTGAGGGCTGGTCGGGGGGAGGGCGGAGGGCAGAGTGCAGGCATTGGAAGATGCAGCACTATGGTAGTTTCTTTTTAGAGTGACGAAAATGTTCTAAAATTAATTGTGGTGGAGAATGAACAACTCTGAGGATGGATCAAAAAACACTGAATTTTGTACTTTAAATGGTGAATTGCAGTGTGCAAAGTATATCTCAATAAAGTTGTTAATTTTTTTTAAAGAAATGATACTTTTTAAAAGACTATTCATTTATGTCTCTTTTCCTGAGGTTGATCACCTCAGGACACGTTTCTAGGCTGAGGAACAGCTTTTTATGAACTGAGTGAAATGACAATGTGAAAAATGGTGATTTTCCCTCACGTAGAGATCTGACTTGCAGATCCATGTATAGCTACAATACTTGTACCTGTAACTACTTTGAACTTCGCTGAAAATTTTTTCTTTAGCTTGGAATCATTAAAATATATTTAAACGATACTAAAGTGACTGTCGGGGCAGCCCGGTGGCTCAGCCGAGCATCATGATCCTGGAGACCCAGGATCAAGTCCCACGTCGGGCTCCCTGCATGGAGCCTGCTTCTCCCTCTGCCTGTGTCTCTGCCTTTCTCTCTCTCTGTGTCTCTCATGATTAAATAAATAAAATCTTAAAAAAAATAATAAAGTGACTGTCGTTTTTGTCTTCCTAATACTCCTTTCCCCTCCTTTAAGTAATAGCACCCCAACTTTCTCTTAAGGAAACATCCACCTCATTTTTAGTTCATGTGGTTTGAATATTGCTGACCCTACGTAGGCCTCAGGCTCTATGAGTCAGGCCTGATTAATCAGCACATTTTATCCAGCGGCATGTTGGAGCTGCCTCATACCGGCTTATTCGAACCAACTGGTAAATTTTTAGGAATTTTGTGAGCACGTTGTTCAATGTGATCACTATTAAAATTTAAGTATATACATTTATAATTAAAGTATTTTTAATATAGAGTTATTAGGGACTCAAAACTCCTCACTTCCTAATTATTTGAATATATTTTATGATCATTTATGCTCTGGAGGTTACTTATATCTATCGAATCTACATGATTTAAGTGTGCCACTGTGCATCTCCTCCCAGCTCTGTATTCAATGACTTCCTGTTGGCAGCTTGAAATTGATCATTAGCAGTATTAATACCACACAACTATGTAAATGCTGTATATCATGGCTTCTCCTTTGCTGCAAGGAGATTGTTAATCATTTACCAGCTGTAGTGGGTTAAATAGTGCCACTCCTCCCAACCCCCACAACCCCCCCCCCACCAAAGATGTTTGTTGTCCAAATGCCTGGTATTTGTGAGTATGATTTTGTTTGGGAAAAAGGATCTTTGCAGCTGCGTTTAAGTTAAGGCTCTTGAGATGAGATCATCCTGGATTATCCCAGAAAGCCCTCAATACAATCACGTGTGTCCTTAGAAGAGGCAGAGGGAGTTTGACAAAAGATACACAGAGACACACAGATAAGACAAGGAGTCAGGGAGATCACAGAGATTGATTGAAGGGATCCAGCCACAAGCCAAGGAACGCCTGGAGCTACCAGAAGTTGGAAGAGGCAAGAAACAGAATCTCCCCTGGAGCCTCTAGAGGGAGCACAGCCCTGATGACGCGTTGAGTTTGGATCTCTGGTCTCTAGAAATATGAAAGAATATATTTCTGCGAGTAAGCCATCCTTCCTGTGGTAATTTGTGATGGCGGCCACAGAAAACTAACATACCCACACACCACTGGAGTACTATTGTAAGGTCAGGGATGGACATGTCACCCTAGTTAGGACAATGGGAGGTCAGCTTCTATTGTCAAAGAAATCATCTCCTTCTACCAAGGTTTACCAAATGGTGCCGTTTTTGTCACCACATTGGCCTAAGAATGAAAACAACACTTTCTGTTGGGACCTAGGGAGAGACATTCTGGACAACGTTTGGAAGCTGGATCTAGTCTACTACTGGAATTCTCTATTACACAAATTAATTTATTTCCTTTTTAACAAGTTCCAAACCAATGTACGCCTGTGAAGTTTAAGAGAACATTTGAAAGGGTTCATTTGCACAGATGGGGTTGTAAATACCTACAGTGGCTATCATTTGATCAGTTACCATTGAAATCAGGCATAATAACAAAGATAATTAGGGAAACATATATCAAACAGTGAACAATCTGAGATCTACCTGAATTTAATCATGTTGATTTGTCCCAGAAACATTTATTGCACCCAACCATGTTTAAAGCATTCTATTCAGCACAGATATCCATACATTTAAGAGCTTAGAACTTATTTGCCAGTAAGGAGTTTAGGATAGCTCACATTACTGAGATCACCAGCAGTATTAACTTTTCATTACAATAGTTCATATTTTTCTGGACAGTACTACATTCATATAATTACATTATTTTTCCTAAAGAGAATTTATTTAATGCATGATTAAAATATTTTAAGTTCTTTATGAGATTACATTTAAATACATTCACAGATCATAAAAAAACTTGGCAAATTGAATGGTTTGAGGAAAATAGTCTTCTAGTGATTTTCTTTCTTTCTTTCTTTCTTTCTTTCTTTCTTTCTTTCTTTCTTTCTTTCTTTCTTTCTTTCTTTTTTTAAAATTTTATTTATTTATTTGACAGAGAGAGAGAGAACAGGAGCCAGGGGGACAAGAAGAGGGAGAAGCAGACTCCCCACTGAGCAGGGAGCCCTATGCAGGGCTTAATCCAAGAATCCTGTGATCATAACCTGAGCCAAAGGCAGATGCTTAACCAACTGAGCCACCCAGGCACCCCTCTTCTAGTAATTTCCAATGACACTGTGCCTTTGGTAATTTTGTACTTCTTTTTTTTTTTTTTTTTTTTTTGATTTGATAATTTTGTACTTCTTAGGAATTTTTATTTTCCATTATCTTAGTAATTTGTTAGCATGGATAGGAACATTTCTGAAAGGAGGGTGTCACAGGAAGTCCCAGAGATAGACATACTATGTTGAATATTTTTAAAATAAAAGGAAAATCCTTTAACATCTAGCATTTCAACCTGATTTTTTCAGTTTAGGAGATTTAAAATTAATATTGCCCCATAATTCTATTTCTTTCCTATACCTTTCAAATAGCTTTTGTTTTGTTTTGTTTTGTTTTTTTGATGAGCACATTTTTCATTTTGGATGAATTCCCAGTCCACTTTTTTTTTTTAATTTTGCTGTTTTTTTTTTAAGGTTTTATTTATTTATTCATGAGAGACATAGAAAGAGAGAGAGGCAGAGACACAGGCAGAGGAAGAAGCAGGCTCCATGCAGGGAGTCTGACACGGGACTCGATTCGGGGACTCCAGGATCACACCCTGGGATGAAGGCAGGGGCTAAACCGCTGAGCCACCTAGGGATTCCCCCCAGTCCACTTTTTAAGTCTAATTAAACTCACCTAAGTTTAACTCAGGTAGTATTTGGGGTTAGTTTCTTGTTTAAAAAATTCTTTCTTTCTTTCTTTCTTTCTTTCTTTCTTTCTTTCTTTCTTTCTTTCTTTGTCTTGAGGCAGGAGGGAGAAGTGGGCCTTAGAGCCCATTACTAATAATGATGTCACTACATCAGTAAACTAATGCCCACTTATCTTGATTTAAAATAGAATGAATCTTCAAATGCAAATATCCGAATATTATATTAATGTTTAGCACTTTATATTGGCGAATGGCATTACTTATTAAAGAAAGAATTGTTCTGAGTATTTTCAAGGCAAACAACAACCAAATCCATAAACTGCCAAACACATAAAGAACAAGCAAGCAAACCACACATATACAAGCACATACAAGTGAGGCATAGGCAATAAGAGAGTTCACTAGGCCATACAGCGGATATTAATCAATCGATAATAAATCAAGTCTGTTCTCCTTCTAGTCTAGAACAATCCTCTTTGCTACAAAAAGTAGCCCTCAAAATCTTTTGGTTGATTACCATCATTATCAATATGGACTTCAAGGAAAATGTGAAAAAAATAACCCAAAAAACTTAGCTTTCAGATTTCCCATTTTTATATCCCCACAAAAGCCTAAAATAAAAACTGGGAACAAATCAAGTTCACCAAAGACAGGTAAACAGACCTAAAATAAGTGTTTAGGAAGTCACTTTCTATTAACAAAAGTAGCCTTTCAAAATTACTCTTTCTTGATAATGCCAGCTAAGGAGAACCCAAGCAAGTTAGCTTTTTTCCTAAGGCTACAAAGAAACTCACCACCAAAGTTGAAATACAAGGAACCGGAAAAAATCAGTGATTTGTTCCCTGATGGCAACTTTATGCCGGAGACACAAGAGTTTCTTTACACTAAATCGTTTTCTTCATGTGGAAAACACTGATAGAAATCTAGGTGAATGGATATAATTAAGTACTTATGTGGCTTCAACTCTAAACTGCTTTTTTTTTTCTTTTTCTTTTTTTTAATCAAACACCTCAACATTTGCCCAGTAACCAGAAGAAAAGAACAGCCTTCTAAGAGTGAGGCCCTCAAGACATTTCCAAGCTGCCTGGACAAAAGCTTGGAGTGACTACAATAGTGAACCATCCTGCCTTGGACCCGAATCTAGATTAATGACCTAATACATCTTTTCCAACTCTGCCTGCCATGGTTTTATGAGCATCAAGAACTGGGTGTCTGCCATTGTCAACAAGTAGAACTTCTTCAGGGCTTGAACATCCATAGAAGCTCAAGTACCCCCCAAAACAGAGATCGCAGAGTCTCCCAGGGCTCTGGGTGTGACCTCTAGCTTTCACCTGTGACACAAACTACTCTTTGGCAGGATAGTCCTTAAAGGAAAGGAAGTGTGCCTGTACCCTCCCCTGTTATCTCCATTTAAGAACTCTGAGTCAGAGCAGGGCAGATCTCTGAGAAGCCAATTAAGCTTAGCTTAAGGGCCTGTCCTTTTCAGGGGCCCCTTCAGAAGTGCTGTACCTAATTTTGTATTTGCAATTTTGCATTCTTCTTAACAAAGAGTCCCCTTAATTGTATAAGCTATAGCCGCCCATCCCCCTCACCCCTACTCACTGCCCCTCCCCACCCAATGCCATAATAGGAATCTGCCCCTGAGCTAGGTTGATTGCACCAAATCTTAGTTTGATAAAAGTGTAAAAACTAAACACAAACTCCTATTCATCTTTTATGCCATCCCACTCCTTACCCCACCTCTGGGAAGTCACGGTTAAAGTGACCTCTTAGAATCTCGGGTCCTCAGTTGTCCTCTCAACTACAGCAGTGCTTCAAACACTGGTTGCATTTTAAATTTATTCTCCTTAACTCCACTTTAAAAGCATATTTCATTGTGGGTTAATTATTACAATGGCTTGTAGACTTGAAACGTCAGAAGAATTTCCATGAGTGGCCCCTCCTGGGTTAAGCAGCATCCCTGTTCCAATTTCAGTGAAGTTTTGTTTTCCAGTAAAGTTAATGGGTTTGGACTAGCCTTCTACACTTTTGTAACGGGGTTCTCCAGGGACCAAGCTGCAGAAACATGTATTTTTTCCGATTACAAAAGTAATGGCCTATCTATGTAAATATATATACACACACATATAAATAACTTGAAACATGGTAGTAATATATAACATTGAAAGTGAAAATCTTCCATAATCCCACACAGCTGAGAAAACCAGTTAACTTTTTTTTCCAAGGCATATATTAAAAATTCATTTATTATTTTACAAAAGATGGGATTATAGTTCAACTTTGAAGCATGCTACTTTCCACCTAGCAATAGGTCTTAGACGTCTTTCCATGCCGGTCTGACAAAAGTGATCTTTTTAAAATCTTCTTTTTAATGGCTCCATGGTATTGTACTGGATGGCCAAACCATACTATCTTTAACCAATTGCCTGTTAATGGACGTTTGGGTTCTTTCCAGTTTTCCCTCTACCAAATATTCTTGCAAACAGCATTTTACACTTACATCTTTGAGCCGTCGTAGGAGTATTTCTCTATGATGAATTCCCAGAAGGTGAATTATTATTGGGTCAGAGGGTATGAGCATTTCACTTTTAACAGCTCTTGCCAAATTGCCCTCCAATAATTTTATACCGATTTACACCTTCAACCACACTGTAAGAAGGAGCCTGTTTCCCCATCCCCCTTAGCAACACTAAAACCATGCAATTTAGGGATGTCTGATGTGAGTTAGGAGTTAAGAGGTTCAGCCTGTGGAGTTTTTTGCCTTTGTGAAAAGCTAACAAAGACATCAAAAGTCTCCCCCTTTCCTTGGTGAACCCCCTGCTCTGAGTGAGCCAATACCCAGACAGACATCTAGCTAATGTGAGAGGTAAAAATTCTAACACCTAATGCTTGTATCTAGCTGGATTTTGTCAGAGATAATTTATCTTTGAGCGTCTAAGCAAATGTGTTAGTTATAGAATACTTAATAACTTAATTATTCAAGAAATATAAATCGGTCCTGACCTTAGCACTGCTGTTTTAGTGTAAACAACACATTTAATCTTAGAGCATCAGTATGTTTACATGTGCAAAGTTCCCTGATTTCATCTTTACTGGTGCAGAGTAATTTGAAAAATCTATTCTTTAAAGATAGTGAAAGGTGGCTTTGATTCAGCCAATTAAAGAAGAGCAAGTTTTGCCAATATCCAGGCTTCAGGAACTGGTTTTGAGGATTGCTATGGTTTACAACCCTCAGAATTAGGATCATTGGGCATCAGACAGGAAAAAACCTTTAGGGGTTATCCAGTCAAAAGATTTTGAAACTCTGCTCCACAAAGCCTTGGGGTTGCTTCAGGGAGACAGAAGGGGTTGGTGGAAGATGAGGCAGCCCATGGTTAAAGGTTCATGGTATTCCAAACCTAATTGCACCACAAGACCCTGCTTTGATCTGCTTCATACGGTGAGTTATATAGTATGCTATCTGGAGCAAGTTGATCTCTTATTTTCCTCTTCTGTAAAACAGAGACGATAACGGTGTCTATTTAAGAGTAGTGAGAATTAAATCAAGTAATACTATACATGTATAGGGCTTAGCCCAGTGCCCCGCACATGCCAACGACTCAAGAAATGTTTGCTAATCTATTATTTAAGATTTTCCTTTGAAAAAGGATTCTGTTGCTTACGTTTCAAAATGACCCGTTTGCTTTTGCATCTATAAAATAAAGTGATTACTTTGGATGGAGTAGTTTTAGTTTCGATTTCTTTTCTGCCTCCCCATCCAATGATCTTAGTCTCAGATCCCAGGACACTTTCTGGAGATGCTGAGGGCTCTGAGGGTAACTGGCCTCCCACGCACCAGGTGGCGCCACTTGAAGCCCAGCTGGCTGAAATCATGGCTCCTCTATCTGCCTTGCTCTTGATTTATGAAAGAAATATGACCTTGTGAAGAAAAGCTTTCCTTGCCCAGTGGGAGAAGTCCCCCCACCCTCTGCACCCCAGGCTCACCCTGGGAATTGAACATGAAAGCTGCAAAATGTTAGAATCATTACCTAGTTGCCATCTCTTCCATGATTATGAGGACAATTGAAAGGAGTTCAGAAATGGACACTCAAACCCTCTAAAACTGGCTGAATTTTCTATTCTTGGCCAGACACTTTTAAAAGGAAGAACTCACCCAACATACACCCTTATCAATCCTTTTCTTAGGAAAGCTTTGTGTTTGTCTTTGTGTTAGGGGAAGTTTTCAAGTTTTCCTAATGAATCACAGACGTGAGGCAGGAGGGGGAGAGCTTCAAGCATTTTCCTTTCTGAATGTCTAACACGAGACCAAAAATCAGGGAGTGAGGAGCAAAACCTTATAAACTGTATATCTTTTCTATCCAAGAACTCTTTCCATGCCAGTTGCTGCTGCTGTCTGAGAGCCAGACTTGGGTTTGGGGAGGGGTTTCTCTGTGTCAAGGCCATTCAGGGTCTGTGGTAGACTTAGGAACAAGTAGACGTAAAAGCTATAGAATTAAGAGTTGAAAACAGCATTTAATGAAACCCCTCCCTCCAGACGCTCTTGATCAAAGTCTATCCTTGCACTAAGACAATTGATCTACAGTTGCATACATAAAATTTTGGCAACGCTCTGTCCTCATTGCTTTCAACAGAGGCTTTAGACCTCTGAGACTGGGCATTGTCCCAGAATTGAGATCCAGTTGCATTACGCATACCAGAAGACACACCACCACAGCCGAGGCCCGTGCAACCACTTTCTTTTAACCTTGCGTCTGTGAAAAATTACTTTCCAAAAAAATAAGTGAAACCCGATGTCTTCTCCGGGTGGTTATTCTTGCGCCTATGAAGTCAATAAAACTCTCCAGATTTATTAGACAGCCCTGCTGCGGAAGACAAGACCACTTCCTATTCCCTAGCAGAAATGTGTGCCTTTCCTTTCTGTGACCTTCTGACCACAGATTTTCATTCTGCCTGTTTCTTTTATTTTTCTCAGAAAACTGGTCAGAACTCTGTAAGATAGGTGGCTTGGCCTGCACTAAAATCCCAATTTCTGGCCTCCAAGAGTGACAAAATGAGCACATTTCAGGCTCTTCTAGCTTTTCTTGTTTACCTCCCATTTTCAAGAGGCCGTCTTCTATTCACACCAGAAGTAGGAAAGTTTGGTCGGCTCTCCTGCCACCACATGAAGCATGAAATGTAGCACCTACCAATGAGTTAGACTCCTGTGAGAGCCTACCAAGCAGAGGTTGATGACCATGAAGATGACCATTGGATTCAGTTCCATTCAATACCACAGTATTTATTGAGCTCCTACTGTACACACAAGGGCTTTCCTGCGTATGAAGATACAAAGATATAGAGGATGATGTGCCTCCTTTTGAGGGGGAAATAAACATGTTAATGAGTAAAGAGTCTGAGTGTGAGAGATTCTGTAATAACCAGAATGTTGTGGGATGCAAAAACTAGAATGTGGAAAGGTACTGGAAGGCTTCTCAGAGAGGATGAGTCTTGACTCTGTGTTTAAAGATGACTAGGTGTCCATCAGGTGAACTTGGGGAGGGCCATCCCAAGCAGAGGGACAAGCGAGCACTGAGAATCAGAGGTGTGAAATAGCAGGGCATATTTGTGACCTAAGGAGTTCTGTGTATTGGGAATTGAATACCAAAATGTTGAAGGCAACATGTGTTATTCCATAAATGTGGGTGTATTTTGTGGTGATGAGGAGTTACTGGATGGGTTAAAGGCTTGGAGTAATTGTGGTAGCATGAGTGAGGAGCTGGGGGACAAGTGACCAGGTGCTATCCCAGGGAGACATCAAGACAGCCTAGACTGGGCCAGTGTGAGTAAAGAGGATGATTCAGAGCCGGAGCAAAGAGGAAGACCTGAAAAGGCAGTGAAGACTCTTACTCCAGAATGGCTTCCAAGCAGCTGTAGTCCATTATTTAAGAGGGCAAATCACCTCCAAAATGCTTTTATTTATTTATTTTTAAAGATTTTATGCATTCATCGATGAGAGACACACACACACAGGCAGAGACACAGGCAGAAGGAGCAGCAGGCTCCCCGTGGGGACCCTGACATGGGGCTTGATCCCAGGACCCCGGGATCACGACCTGAGCCAAAGGCAGATGCTTCACCACTGAGCCACCCAGGCGCCCCTCCAAGATGCTTTTAATTTTAAGCTTCTGATGCCCTAAGTCTTTCTTTCTACCTATTTCCAGAAATGGTTTGAGGTAAGATATAATTTTGTACCCAGAGCCAGGGCCATCCTGTATGATTGTGTGGCCTTTGGCCAATCTAGGAGTTATTGAAGAGCATTTGTAGGACATTATCCCTGGGTGCAGTCATTCTGAATATCATTAAAATAAATTTATACCAGCGCTATCTTGACTAGTTTCAGTTTTGATTATCCTCATGTTAATATGCCATATATCTTAACTTAACTGGCATTTCCTTGGATGATAACTTCCAGTTCAATTACTCATATTTTCAGATGTTAAGAGACAAGGCACTCTTGCCTACATCACTCATCCGACAAAGGAAAGATGAAGTGCAGCATTTTGGGAGTCCGATAACTCTTGGTTTGTTCCCCATCAACTTGGGCAAGGCACCTAAGCTTCGTTTCTCCAATTGCATACTGGAACAACATTAATACCTACTGCATGGTTTTGGGGTAAGCATTAGAGCTAATGACTAGAAAGTTCTTGGTACACAGTAAGTGACAGGTTCATTGTACTCTCTATGTGTCATGACTGCTTGACAGTAGTGTCTCATTGCCATCTTCCAGTTTTACAAAAAAGATCACTTAAGCTCTTTTATTTTTTGAGGGTAAGATTTATTTATCATTATATTCCCAGTCTTCAGAACAGTCTGCCTCAAAGCTTGTGTCTTGCTAATAGGGATTAAATAATGACTTGTCTAAAGTCAAACATCTCATAAATAGCGTGATCAAGATTCAGATCTATGTCTACATGATTCTAAGCCCCATGCACTTTTAATGATCTCCCAAGTTTTTTTTTTTTTTTTTCCTTTTTCTCCAAAAGAAAATAACGTGGATGAAGTGCTGCTTTTTGCCTTCTTTTATTCCTGGTTTTTAAATTATTTAATTATCATAAGTTGGGGGTCTTTGTGTAAGTAGTTTCCATCTATATCACTTAAAGGTCAATTTCAGAGTATTTCTACATGGAGTCAAGCTCTTGAATGATCATCCTCCTTCTTGAGCCCCAGTTCCAGGGACTTTCTTAGTGAGGTTTATCTACCAGAGTCTTCTATTTTTTAAACACATAAAACTTTATTGAGTGTTGAAAATGTCACAGGGGATCAGAGTCTTCTGAAGGCACTTCAGCTTTAGTATCTCCAAGCTCAACCTCATCAATCAGAATGTACCTCTCCTTTCTCCCACCTCCATTCTCCAAAAGCCCTGCTTCCCCTAGAGCCTGATAGGTGGCATTTTTATCGACCCAGACACGTTAAAAATGTTGAATTCAGGGGTGCCTGAATTCAGCCCAGTAGGTTAAGCATCTGCCTTCAGCTCAGGCTATGATCCCAGAGTCCCAGGAGCAAGCCCCACATGGGGCTCTCTACTCAGTGGGAAGTCTGCTTCTCCCTCTGCCCTTCACCCTGCTTGTGCTCTCTTTCACTCGCTCTTGCTCTCAAAGAAATCAATAAAATCTTAAAAAGAAAAAAAAAAGATGCTGGTGAACCTGGGTGGCTTAGTGGTTGAGCATCTATCTTAGGCTCAGGTCGTGACTCAGGGTCCTGGGATCCAGTCCCACATCAGGCTCTCTGTAGGGAGTCTGCTTCTCCCTCTGCCTGTGTCTCTGACTCTCTCATGAATAAATAAATAAAATCTTTAAAAAAAAGAGAGAGAGATACTGAATTCAGTCTTTATTCCTACCATTTTCCTTATCCAACTGGTCACCAAGCTTTATTGTTTCCATCCCAAATAAAAAAGGTCTTCAAATCTGGTTTTTCTTTTTCACCTCAGCTGCTACTCTTTTTTTTTTTTTAATTTTATTTATTTATGAGAGACACACACACAGAGAGAGAGAAGCAGAGACACAGGCAGAGGGAGAAGCAGGCTCCATGCAGGGAGTCCGACGTGGGACTCGATCCCCGGTCTCCAGGATCAGGCCCTGGGCTGAAGGCGACGCTAAACTGCTGAGCCACCCGGGATGTCCTCAGCTGCTCCTCTTAATCAGTACTTCACCCTCATTTGCCTGAGGAGTGTGGAGCATTCTAGTTGACCTTCTTACCTTCCCTCACCAGGCTTTTGATGGCAAAATTCTCTTCCTATGACACAAGCAGATCAGACGCTCTCCTGCTCTAAGACCTTTGGCAGTGCTCCTTCACCTCCGGTGTAAGAGGCTATGCTCCCGACTACGTAATAGTATATTTAAAACCAAGACCAGTCAGATTTTCCCGCCACTCTCCTCATGTGTCCTTGGTTTTAGGTGAACTACACACTCCTTATTCCCCAAACACCCAACGCATGTTAGGACTTTGTGCCTCTCTTCCAGCTGCTTCTTCTGCCTATAATGACCTTCTCCTCCTTTTTGCTCTTGAAAATTTCTGCTCATTCCATCAGGATCCATCCAACATCACATCCAAGGCGAGGCCCTCTCAACCTCTCCATGTGACTCAAGGAAAGTTCATGACTCCTCCCCTGCTTTCATCCTAGCACTGCCATCACTTTTATTTTAAAAGTGTGTTTTTTTTTTGTTTTTTTTGTTTTTTGTTCTTTATGTATTAATGGTCCATGGAGTCTCAAGGTCAACGGCTACTTAATCCATTAATATAGCCCCAATCCCAACACTAAGGTAGGTCAGTTTTCTTCTTTTCTTTTAAAAATTTACTTATTTATGAGACAGAGACAGAGAAAGAGTGCACGTGGATGTAGGGGGAGGGGCAGAGCAAGAGACTTGCAGCAGACTCCTCACTGAGTGCAGAGTGCATGGTGGGGCTCGATCTCAGGACCCTCAAGATCATGGCCTGAGCAGAAACCACAAGTGGGACACTTATCCAATAGAGCCACCCAGACACCTTAGCTTTTTTCTATTTAAGGAAAAAGGACACATAGCTTTTTTGAAAATTAAGTGAATAACAATTTAAGTGGTAGGAGGGAAGTAAATCATATAGAAGATGGGATAATATCAGATGTTTGGAATTTGGGTCTAGCCTGTAGCAGGTCCTGAATAAATGTGAGTTAATCCATGAACAAATCTGTTTTTTTGAGTTTCTCTATTCTTTTTGCTTTTTATTAATTTTTAAAGATTTTAAGTCCAGTATAGTTAACATACAGTGTTATGTTAGTTTCAGGTGCACACTATAGTGATTCAGCAACTCCATACATTACCTGGTGCTCATCTTGATAAGTGTATGAACAAATGTATTTTATAAATACTTGACTTCACTCTGGGCACAGCCTTGTTTAATAACAATGGTAAAGAATAGCTATGAAGGAGCATATTGGTCTCAGGATCATATGAAATCAGAGATCCATTAAACTTAGGTGACCCCTAACAGTGGAGTCTCTTCAGACTTGGATGCTTTCTCACCCTGTCAGGGGTCATGCTCACCACAGGGCTGTTTTAAAACCCTGCTCGGAGTTCTGTTGATGTCTTTGTTTAAAAGTGATTTCCAAGCAGCCAGAGGACCAGCCTTTTCTCGCAGTTGTGCAAGGCTGTTAGCTCTGGAACTTCTGCCTTTGTTTCCATCTTTATGTGTCAGACGTGGAGATGAGCTGTCACTTTGCTGTTGCAGGGGCAAACCCTAATGTAAACAGCTGTAATCCTAAACTCATCTCATAATAGGTTGTGCAATTTACAGATCTTTCTTGAACGGTATTCCATGCTATAGTGAACATGTTTTAAAGAAAGACAGCTCTTACTGGATGGAAAGGCAGGGACTCTAAGTTCTAGATCCAACACTCGAGTACTCACTTAAAAACTAGCCCTCTCCTCTATACCAGAAATGGTAAAGGTCACAAATTTGGAGCACCTAGACCAGATCTGGACCACAGAAGCACATTGTTTACCCCTTACAGTGTTTGAATGAGGTGACAATTGGGAGATTTTATATAATGACACCGGGTTTTATTTTCTCTTGAGAAATCAGAAGAGCTGGCTGCACAGGTCCCACATTTCTACTCAGTTTGTAGTTGCTGCCCCCTTTAACAGAGCATGGGCTCCCCAGGGTCCTGATGACCTTACCATGTTCTAATGCCATTTCATCTGTCCTACATGGAGGTAAAATACCAGTTGCTATTTGTCACTGTACTTGTACTCAAGGGTGATATTGAAAGTATTTCATTACTAAGGCCTGGGGACTGACCTATCAGAAGAGACAGCTTTGGGCTGGAATGACATCCTGGGGGTGCCTTACTCTTGCCAGCTGCTGGATGGTGGGGGGAGACCCGAGAATTCCCAGAGAGAAGGCAGATGCCCACAGATGGGCATCACTTAGTGGGCTGAGAGCAGTCTCTATGCGTCTGTTGGTAAGGATGGTACTAGCCTCAGGTGCACACCACCTCAACACAAGCCCTGCTTGAATTGTACCTTCCTCATAGCAGAGACATTTATTCCTGCACCCATATCTCTTATTGAAAACAAGAAAATGAAAGAAAACTCAAGAGAAAAGGCAGGACGATTGTGCTTGCCCTCGGTTGCTTTGTTCATTTAGCAACTGGAGGCTCTGGCATCTGAGTTTGTTTTCCTGGTACTAACCAATCTATAAACTCTATTCCAGCCTACGCATAAGGAGCCTCTAATTTTATCCATTTCATAATGGGAGTGAAAATTTTGCAAATCATCATGAAGAATTTTGCAAATCATTGTACAGAATTTATATAAGATCTAAAACGCTATTAGAAATAATAAATCACCAATAAATTATCTCCATTTAATGACTGGGTTTTTCAATCTTAAAAGCACTCTGATGCTCTTTTTTTTTCTTTTTTAATTTAGCCATGAGTATTTTTCAAATGGAATTAATGACCAAAAGCTAGCCTCATTCTCTAATTACAGTAAGAGACACTAGACAGGAGTTGTTCCAGACACTGACCCATCTTGGCTCAGGGAGAGGCTCTGGGCAGTTTTACTATGTGCTGGCTTAGTACCTGGGGCCAGGAAACATCTGTTATAACATGCAGTCCAGCGGGTGCTCTGCTTAATTATAAAATGGCATTGCAGTGTCCCTTAGAGTTGGCTGGCCTTAGTTTCTAATGCTCTATTATCAAGCAAAATGAAATTCTTGATGTTCTGTTAACTGAATATCCAACCCAAGTGTTGAAATGCTTTGAGGAGGGTGAAAAAGTTAAACCTTTGCCCCCTGGAAAAGTGTGGGGAAAGACAAAACAAAGAAACGCTTCCTACTTTAAGACCACGTGTAGCTTCTATAGGGAATGGGGGAGCCGATACAGGAATCACTCACACTTCTAGAATGAACTGTTTATACAGTACTTCCTCCTCTTCACTCCAGGGATCCTGTTTGGAAGGTCAGGGACTATGACAATTGAGAAGCAAAGAGAAAACTGGAGAAGAGTGGAGGAATGCTTGGAACACCAAAAGGCTCGTTCACCTTGAGTAAGAGGACAGACACATTTCTGTAATGAGTTCATGCAATCAGTTATGGCCCAGGACTTAGAATTTAATCTTGGAACACATGCACTTGGGAATTCTTCATAATGGCGTGAATCTCTTATTAACTATTATGACAACTTACCTTCCCAAATCCTCTTATATGCTAATGAGAAAAGAGAACCCATTGTCAGCAGCCTCTGCTTAAGAATATCTTTTGTCTTGTAGCTTGTTGTAATCACTTCCAGACCAGTGGTATATTTACGATTTACATAATGTTACAAAGGAAGACGCCTTAAGGATTTTTTTCTCCAAATCTTTGTGAATTATTATTTTAGACTCATTGCCAGATTTTTTTTAAAGGGGGAAGTTGATGAACTTTTAAACATGTCATTACATGCTCTGAAATAGCAACTCTTTGTTCTTTCAAAGATTTTTGTGGGAATTTAAAAAGCTGTGTGTGTGTGTGCATGTGTGTGTGCAAGTGTGTGTGTGTATGTGTTTAGAAACAGGTAGAAAAGGAAATGGGTAAAAAGGAATACTTGAGGTTCACTGAAAAAGTTAAATACATATTTTGTGTTTCTGTTAGAACAATGGTTGGCAGATTTGGGGGAATCTTACCTAACATTTGGTGTGGGTTTGGGAAGAGCGGCTCTACATTCACTCCCAATCATGTTTCAATAATTAGGGGTAGCAGCTGAAGGGTTAAGCCCTAAAGCAAGGAAATATCTCTAAGTCAGAAAACAAAGGGAAACTTGCATATTTCTGAAGATGACATCGGATCGGCCTGTGAATTTCAAGCAATTATGCGATATTATGATTCCCACTGAGTATGCATTAGTTGGAATACTGTTCTTTTTATTTCTCCATGTCTCGGGGTTGTACACTGAAAGAGCCCTGTTCAACTTTGCATGTCAGGATTTTGAAGGAAAAATTATAGTAAAATATGTTTAAAACAGTGGGGCCTTATGTGAGTGAACACAACATTTTCCAAGGCTTTCAAAAATCCTTTTGTTAAAAATATGGTTTTTATTTTGTTTCTTTTTTTCTTTCTTTCTTTAATTTTTTTTTCTTTTACTCAAACTCTTACCTCCTCTCCTTCCTGGAGGAAAGAAGAAAGAAGTTTCAAAGGATATACATAACACAGCCTCCATCTAGGGCCTGGGGACTTACAATGGGTTTGTTTTAAATCAGACACCCCACATGGAAAATAAACAAGTGAGAAAAGTTCATCTGTGTATATAACTCCAGTTCCAACAACTATGGTGACAGTCACAGCATCTGAGTAAGTGTCCTCTAGAGTCATCTTGTGAGCAAAATGATTATTAATTGAGGTTTCTGTGAGTCAAAAGACGGTTGTTCACAAAAGGTAGGAATTTTGCTGGAGTGCAAGGAACTGAAGACTGAGCCCCTGGGTCCTTCTAAAAGATCAAATGTCTTTTTAGAAATTGAATTAGTTAAAAACAAAACAAAACAAAACAAAAAGCAGGCACAATGAAGGGCCAAGATTAGGAATGATGATGCATGAATGCCAAATTCACTTCATTGTGTGATAGCCTTTTTCTCAAAGAAGAGAAGTAATTTGATCAGTTAGGAATTGCATTTAGCTGTCAATGGCAGGTTCTTAATGTCAATTGGTTATTTTTAACATAAAAGAAATCCTACTTCTGGCTATCTGGGGCTCATATGGTGATTTCTCAAGGTCATCAGGGGCTCTTTCTAGATCTCTTCTCTTCCTTTCTTAGGCCCTGACATCCTCTCTAGTCATTATATGTTCTCTCAAGCATGGAAGTGGAAAGGAGATGGCAAAAGGGACACCCCTCCTAGTTTAGTTAACTCCATTTAAGAAGCTTCTCCGAAGTGCCTTAAATATTTTCATTTATAATTCATCAGTCCCACCTTTGCCACATGGCCACACCTAGCTGCAAGGGAGCCTGGAAGATGTGGTCTCTTAGGAGGAAAAAAATCACTGCCCCAAATGAAATTGGAGTTCTATTACTAGTGATAAGGGTAAGTCAGGTATTGGATGGGAAATTAGAAGTTTCTGTCATACTCATATAAAACATCTGTAATGCCAGCATCCTGTCCAAGGCTTATGGATCACTTCCGTTTGAATTATGCAGTATTGGAGGCACTAGTTTAAGGACACAGTTTTGCATTGCATTGTCTCAAAGCATATGGCCAAAATAAATACTTTTGCACACCATTGATCCTTTCCTTCACTATTTGCATAGTTTAATCTTAGAAGTGTTTGTGTTCATGACTAACAAGCAGAAAATTCCACATACTCTCAAGACTCCAAATTAAGCAAGTGCAGTTTCTTGTCTAGAAATTATATTTATAAATGGTTATATATTCTGCAATCTTTTTCTTCTCCACATTGTTGTTGGAGCTTAAACTTCCTCCATAATAAAAAAGTAGACATTTTAGAAAGCATGTGGGCTCCTAATTAGAGAAAAGAAAGAAACTTACACAGAGTATAAAGTATGTAGCATGTCTAGAGCAGTGCCAACTTAGGAGACCCTCTCTCCTGCAGGAGTGGCCACCTTGACTTCACTTTAATTTCTTCACTTTCCTTATTTCTGCTGCTTAAAATTCCACCAGTGAAAGATTCACTTCCATTCTCAGTCATCCCTTTCTAAAAACGTCAATTTTTTTAAGATGTAAAGTTCTTAGTGGAGCAGAAATCAGTGCAATTACTTTAATCAGATTGCTTTCCTACCAGCTCTGATAAAATATCACTGAATGGGAGGTATTTATCTAGTTTTTCTTCTCTTTTTCATTTAAAAAATCAGCATACTCATGGCAAAAATAAATTCAATGTGAATGAAAAGAGGTGCTGTGTAAATAAGTCCCCCCCCCCCCACTAGTTTCAGGACAACAGTAAGGAGATATTTCTTGCGGATATTACCAGAGATATATGTAGGTATTAACACACATACACACAGCGCCAATGTATAAAAGTCATTTTGTTTTACCCAAATAGTAATGTATTATGTGCCTTTTAAAAAATGTTTAGGTATCATTGAAGAATTTTACAAATAAGCCCATATACCTGCTACATTAGAAAGATTCCTTGTTAAGAAGGAGTTTTATTTTATTTATTTTTATTTTTATTTATTCGTGAGAGATACAGAGAGAGAGAGGCAAAGACACAGGTAGAGGGAGAAGCAGGCTCCCTATGGGGAGCCCGATGTGAGACTCAGTCCCAGGACCCCAGGATCATGACCTGAGCCAAAGGCAGACGCTCAACCACTGAGCTATCCAGGTGCCCCTAAAAATGAGTTTTAGTGGGGGATGGGAATTCTATAGTCTTGCAGTGGAGCTATTTTGCTTCAATATTTTTATTGTAAGTGCCGCAATGGCCTGGGGCCTAGGAAGGAAAACCTCAAGAAAGTGGAGGATGGGTTGACCTGGAGCTCTAATGCCCATGCATGACATTGTTCCTGCAGAAGATAATGTTCCATGTCCCTAACAACTAAGTTGACTACACCCAGGCTTCTGTAGAAACAGCCCCCATTTATGCCTGTTATCCTGGCAGAATTTTTCATAGCTCTCTCTTTTATTCTTGAAATGGTCCCAGTCTGGATGACAAATTGTGTGATCACCTCAGTGATAACTAATCAACAACGTTAACAAGTTAGAATCCGCTGCAAAGATTAAAAAGGTAGTCTAAACTGCCATACAGTGAAGGTTTATGTGGTTGGGACCCTGGCTCAGTTATTTACAAGCAGTATGATCTGGGTAAAGTATTTAGCTATTTAGCTACTGTTTGTCTCAGTTTCCTCAGTTTCCTTCCTGTCTAAAGGGAAGAATAACTGCCTCCAAGTAATATTACAAACATTGGATTAAGTAATACATGTGGGAAGCTTATGACAATGCCTGGTTCATATTCAGGACTCCATGTGCAGAGTTATTTATACTACTTATTATTTTCCCCATGCAGCACTTCCCAACAACAAAAACTTCATCTTTATAAACTGTATAAAATTCCACTGATTGAGATTAATTTAGGTGAACAGTCATCATATTCTAAAAATGGATCAT
Organism: Nyctereutes procyonoides; assembly: GCF_905146905.1. NCBI lineage: Eukaryota > Metazoa > Chordata > Mammalia > Carnivora > Canidae > Nyctereutes > Nyctereutes procyonoides. The sequence goes on along the minus strand of NW_026575135.1, from coordinate 39,441,336 downwards.
GGTATAGAAAAATTTGATGAGTATAGGATAGTGGTCTTCAACTGAAGGGACCCACCATCCCCATCCATTACCCAGCCCTATGGAAGACAGGATCAGAGTGTAGTTTGAAAACAGAGCAACACTTTGCACTTCCGACTTGATTCCATTTTGGCTTTGATACCAACATTTAAAAAATCTCAACAACATTAGAGAAGAATGCAAGTGAGTTGCCTAGCAAAGATGAAGCATACTTGATATGATGGAGAGACGCTCTTTTTTAGAGAGAAAAGGGGGTGGCAGGTGTGGGGGAGGGACAGAGGCAGAGGGAGAGAGAGAATCTGAAGCAGATTCCACACCCAGTGTGGAGCCCAACCTCATGACAGGAGGACCGGAGTGGAAATCAAGAGTCTGAGGCTTAACCAACTAAACCAGCCAGGTACCCCCTGGGGAGACACCCTTGTCACCATTTTCACTGCACAAGCACAGCAATAATGGAGCTGCTTCAAAGTGAGGGTCCAGGAGAACTTTGAGCCAATCACTTCTCAGTATCTCAGTATATCTTACCATCCTACCATCGTGGGTAACTTTCCACCCATTTATTTTTTCCCCCAAAGAGTACCCCTTAATGGACCTCCCTCTGGCAGAGGCCACATCTCAGACAATGAATGACAGTTGTTTGTTCTCACACCTGGAAACTCCTGGAGGTCTTTAAGGGAAGGTTAAAAGGAACTTGGCCTCAGAGGAGTAGAGAGGGAGGACAGAAGACTGATGAGCAAAAGCAGGTATTTTTCCTTCATATTCATTTTCTTAAAATTGAATTAGGTTTCTGTGAAAAACTGTTTTGCAGAATAACAGCCTCTTTATGGTTTCACCAGCTGAGACATAAAAGGCTATTCCTGGTATGCTGTAAGTTCTGAATGCAAGAGAAAATTTGCTACTTACTAGTTATTTTCATGATAATAAGAATAATGTTTGTAAATAACCTGACCCATTTAACCAGGGATCTTAAAGCCCACCTGTCACTGTGGTATATCATCACACAGACTCTGGGTGAGAAGGTTGGCTGCCCGAGAGCCTGATTTATTTTCACATTACAAAATTCCCTTCTCATCCTTCGTAGATAGTTACAATTTTAAAAGCATCATTTAACCTTTTGAGAACAGAACATGGGAATACTTCTGGCTTCTGCCATTACTTCTTATCCAAATAATGTACAATTTTCTAAATGTATTTGAAATAATGGACTCAATCCAATAACTAGACTTACCTCTGAGCTGTAGGCCAATGGAAAAATTTTGAACAGCACACAGTGCCACAGAAAACTCCCTTTCCCCTAGATCTAGAATGCTTCTGGGTCTTTAACCTTGGGAAGCCCAGAAGAAGCAAGGGAAAGTTAGTGTAATCATACTTATAAAATGGTACAGGGGGTTATAGAAGGTGAATTGAGAGCTAAAGGCAAGGTACAAAAATCAAATCAGGGACAAATTGTTGCCTAATACTTACATCAGGTTTTGACCCAATAAGCTGGTAATGTAAATAGAAAAAATGTATCAAGGTGGGTCAGAGCCAAGGGGCAATGTCTTCATTCCCTTTCAGCCAGTTCTGAATTTAGCCATGTGGTAATCCTACTAGAGTCAAGACCACTGTGCCATACGTGGGAGGTGGTAGACTGAGTTCTTCCTGAGAAAAGCATCTCAGCTGAACCTGCCTGAACTTTGTGCCAGGACGTAGAGTCATTACAAGTGGTACTATCTCCGGAGGGTGTGCTGCATGCTTGGTTCGGTGCTTTTCATTCGTTACCTCTAATCCGCACAATCACACTCAGAGGAGGCCTTTCCATCCCAGCTTCTCAGAGGAGGAATCTGAGTAATTTGCACAAAGCCACACAGCCAGGAGCGGTGGAGCAGGGATTCAAATCCGAGTCGGGGAAGCAGGGCTCTGTCACTATCCGACCTTATCTATTCCCACGTCACCCAGTCTCCACTACACCAGGGCTCCTGTTCCCTAATCCGTTTTCTTCACTGTGACCATCTGATTTTCCGTGCTGCAGATTATCAGAGTACCTGCCGAATGAAGCTCTGGGCGTCGATGACTTTGGCCATGAACTGCAGTGCTGGTTTAATGCCCCCTAACAGAGCAAGTGTTACTACCTTCCGGCTAGCCCACGAAATTTGTTTCTGTTCCTTTTTTCAAGTCTGTGTCTTTGCTCTTCCCCCTCTGTTTTATTCCTTGCCTGCAGCTTCTCCTCCCTGTTTTTCTCTTTTTAAAAAAACCCACAAGCATTAGCCCATATCCCTCAATTCTAACATGTATTCATGACTAAAACCCCCTTATGAACAGGGGGTTGTCACACAGTGCTGTGAGAGGTACGGAGATTGCTGAAACTAGCACTGTCTGCCGGAACATTCTACAGTGGTGACAGCGTTATGGGACCCGCACTGTCTCATTCAGTAACCACTGAAAATATAGCTAATGTGACTGAGAAACTGAATTTTAAATCTGGTTGAATTTTAATATTAATTTAAACAGCTGCATGTAACTAGTGGCTACTGTAGCGGACAGCAAAGGATGGGCATCCCAGGAAGATTGAAAGATCTCTATATTTCTGAAGGTCCTGGGATGTCAGGAAACCTACATAAGGTCGGACTTACAGGGCCAGGCTCACATTTTACTTTAGTGAGGGCTACTTCACTTGTAGGAGGTCCCAAGAATCCAGAGCCACATTTAAGAGTAAAGATCTGGGTGGGCCTGGAGCTGGCCATGGGAATGGGAGTAGGAACGTGTCGGCTTATGGCCAGAACAGTCTGGGGGATGGGAGATGGGGACAAATCAGAGAGAGAAGCATTCAGGACAGAACCTTGATCTTTATACTTATTTACTGTGTGACCTTGGGCACGCAGAAGCCCCTCAATAAGGAGTTGTCTGGGCAAATCTTTTTGGTAAAACCCTTTCACGTGACCTAGTAAGACAGGCACAACCCATGGCACAGCAATTTTACTTTGAGGTAGAAATCTTCAAGATGCTCTTGCCTAAATGTGTCAGGTTACATGTACAAGAAAGTTCATAGCAGAGCGTCTGGTTGGAGCACCCAAATGGAACTCACCTGGGTGTCTCTCAATGGGATAATGGAAAATAATGATAGATTCATCCAGTGGAATATTGTCCAGCCACGCAAAATGATCACAATAAATGCACAGCAGCTGCAACAGTGCCAAAAAGCATCAAAAAGAGAATCAAAGTCCAGAAAAGGAAAATCAAACAAGAAAACTAAGAGATCATTGAAGGTTGGGCAGACAGTGTAGTCTTGGTGACACTACCATGCCTCAAATACCACATATCTTGGACTGGGTACCTGCAAGCTTCCCGACTGTGTATGCCACAACTTGGAAATAAGCAACTAGGTGACATTAGCTTAGCCTTAGGTTCAATATAACAATGTGGAGCTCTTAAGAAGGGGATTTCTTGGCAAGAGGAAGATGACAAAAATGGAAAATAAAAGGCAACAGGCTCACTCCATCCTTGGAGCTTGATGGCAAATTCATTGAGAAATATCCGTAATTGATCATATATGTGAAGTTTAACAGTTTAGGAGATCTGTTTAGGGGGTTTATGCATTGGATGGATATTGACTTATTCTCAAACAAACTCCTTTCATTAAGGGCTCAATACTGAAATACAAGTGTATCCTCATATACCATTGATTAGTCTTTCGGTGCCAAGAAAGGGTGGATCTGTTTGCCTTCTAGGTTGAGAGGAAGGAGGTGTTCCAGAATTAATAATTCAAATAGGGCTGTTACACCAGGAGAGGAGAGAAGAGTGTCAGAGGCAGTGTTAAGAATCTGGGAAGGCTGCCAGCATGGTTTGCATGATAAGGGTGGATAAAAACATAAAGAGAAATATGATCCAGTGGTTGGTCTGTTTCCTTTTCATTTTTAAGGGTGGTTTACTTTTAAACAAAATTGTGAGATGTTCAAGTTACTATAAGAACATAGCTGATTACAGATTTCTTTTAAAACTAGAGTTTCTGCAAGAAGCATGCTGACAATAAGAGAATTTGATCTTTCTGCTTTTTTTTAAAGCACCTTTCATGATGGCAGAGGGTATACCCTGAAGATTTACACCATGCCATCTCATCTCTGGCTACCTTGCAGAGTGCCACCTATATTGCCATATCTGAAGCCCATTAAAATTTACAAATTAAAAGCCAGTGGGAAAGAACATAATCTTGGCAACTGCCTCTTGGGAAATCTTACAACTGCAAGAGCGCCATGGAAGAGTGCTTTAAATACCATTGTGGTTCATCCAATCTCCTCACAATTGTATAGGAGGGCATGTGGCCAAGGCCTTGCAGGGAAGAGGCCGGGGTGCCCAAGCTCGTGATTGGCTGGGGGGGGCGTGATGCTAAGCGAGCCACTTAGCCCACTTTTGCTTCATGAGGAGCACGCCACATGCTTCTTTGCACATTCTTTTAAATCCTCGTGTGGTTGGCATTTGGAAAAATATCGGCTGCAACCAGACCTCGCAATCTTGATGACAGCTCTTGAAATCCCATCTTTCTCACAGCAACATCTACTGTCAGCTCCCCACCCCTGTCACCAGAGAGCCTTCCCCACCCAAGTTGTGCTCCAAATAGAAAGAATTTCAGATGTACATGTTTGGCTGCCTCCTCTAAAGGCCTCGACAAATATTCAGGTGGTAAATAGCCTGAGAGAAACGCTGCTGATAAAATTAGTTCAAATATTTCGCAGAAAACAAACCTGACACCACCATGACACTTGATCGCTCAGCCTCAGCAGTTCCAAACCTTTCCAAACCCTCTTGCCTTCAAAGCCCAAATGTCTTGTTTTAAATTGAATTTTTTTTCTTTCCAAAGCCAATCCTTACCACCTCCTCCTTAAAAAAAAAAAAAAAAAAAAAAAAAAAAAAAAGAACCATATGGTTATAGGCTAGATGGTCCAACCAGGAATTTTATATTATAAATGACTCTGCTGAAGGTTAATATCCAAGGTCAGGTGTTATTAATATCTATTTGAATTTTGTTCGACTAGTCTATGATATCATCTGAGTCACCTCATTGATTTATAACATGGTAATCCCAGACCATTATTCATTTTCCTGAAATTCTATTCAGGGCTTGGTATCAGACCCTATCTTTAATATCCTTTTTGGTTTTCTCTGATCAGTAGCTTTGCAGTCCTTGCTTTTATCACCTTCCCACAGGTAACACTATACCTGGTATCCAAGATCGTTTGATTGATTTTTCACTGTGTCACCTTCTCCTTTTCCTACATCTTATTGTAGGGGGAAAAAATTTAACCCTTCTCTCTCTCTTTCTCTCTTAAATATTTTATTTATTTATTTGAGAAAGAGAGAAAGCACGACTAGGGGAGGGGCAGAGGAAAGGGTAGAGGGAGAAGCAGACTCCCCACTTAGCAAGGAGCCCCATGCAGGGCTCTATTCCAGGACCCTGGGATCATGATATGAGCAGAAGCCAGATGCTTAACTGACTGAGCCACTGAGGCACCCCAACCCTTCTCTAGAGAAGTGTTTCATGGTATTTCTTTGCTAGAACCAGTTCTCCACCTTGGTTTTCACCCAAACGCCCTCTGTAAACACATAGACCTGCTAATTTGTCTGTCATGTATCAGACATTGTTTCCAATTTAGCTGAAAGTAAGAATTAACAATCTTTGGGATTTCCACTATGTGTTCCCTACGCTAAGCCTTAAGGGCTTTAATGGATTCTCTAAGGTTCATAGCAAACTTATGGGGGAGGTGTCATTTTACACACTCAGCAAATGAGGAAACGAGGTTCAGAGAGTTTAAGGAACTTACCCAAGGTCAGCCAGGATTAAGTGGCAAACTTGGGATCTAAGGCCTTGGTCTATTTCCAAAGCTTGTGGGTATCATTACTTTCTAACTGCTTTCCTCTGTTAATTATGCTGATAATTAGTGGCCAATCATTATATATGATACAGTCGTTATACCAAAGTGGGCTGAGAGGTCTTTGCAAAACATATATATTAACACCAAAATTATATCGGCATCTGGTATGCATATACACATTTTTTTCTTGTATGTCTAAAAATAAAATCAACTTTTTAAACCAGTGGAAAAGTAGCATATGCTAATATAGAAAGTTCTTAATTAGAAGGAAGGAGAATTCCCCCACCAGTATTTGTAACAATTCAAATACTACTACAGTTAAAATTTTGATACTTCTTACTATTTTTTCCGTGTATAATTTATATATTTGTGATCTTCTGTATGTATAAACTTGTATTCCTAATATGGGGCCAGAAACTCAGTGTGGTCGTAATAAACATGCTGAATCATAAGATGAAATCTAGTCAATTATTATTAATCTCATTGATTAAGTTATTGAATAGATAACATATACATACACTTGGTCAAAATTTCAGATATACAGAAAGATAAATAGTAAAAATCTCATGTTCATAAAGTAAGTACTCTTAGTCTTGACTTATAAAGATACTTTGCTGTCCAGAGTTTGAAGGTCCAAGCTCCCAACTGTCCTTGGGAGCATAAGCCTATGCCAGCTATCTAGATTCTGGTCCCAGGGAAATAGAGTCCAGAAAGAAAATTTTCTCCTAGCAAACATCCAGCTTCTGAATTTCTGTCTTCTGCTCTAGAATTCTAGATCTCTGGCTAAGTTAGAGACCCTGCCAAGAGCTACACTTTATTCTGCAGGACTCAATAAGCAATCACAATCCCAGATCCCACAACAATGCCCACGTTATTAGACATGCATACATAAGGGAAGGGAAGAGGGTAGTTTTATTCTGCATCCTCATGGAGTAACACAAAATATTCCATTAGGGAACAAAATTAGCCTTATTAATCTCTCTTTACAACATGACAGTGCCTGAAGTTCCATAAAATGGACGTTGGTGCTTCCATTTTCATTCGTTTGCTAGATTATTTAGACAAACTACCAACATACAGGAAGGCAGTCTTAAGGTTTTCAAGTGAAGTGATTCTCAAAATCTCTTCCTTAGGATATCAGTTCCTTGAGATGTCATCAGGTATTGCACAGAAAAGGGGATCCCACAGACAAATAAGTTTAGAAATTTTTAAGAGAAGAAAAAAGAAAGAATAAGAAAATTGGCCACAGAATACTTTTTAAGGAAAGGGGTTCCATACAGCACACTTTGGGAAATGGTGTGGGATTTTGGCAGCTTTTGCCCTAAACATGTATATAACTTGGGATTAGGTGACTAATTTTGCATCACTGTGTGTCTCAGTTGAATCAAATAATATAATCACTTACTTAGGATGAAAGAGATATTTTTTAGACTGGTTTTGCCAGTAATTAGTAGAAGCAGATTGAAAAGACCTCTGTAGCCTTGGGTTCACACCCATGTTCTTCTCGACCTCACTGCACTGCTTGAATGGCAGGCATGGTGACACCATTCAGTACAGTGAATGGCAACCATGAGCCTCAAGTTTCTTCATTTAAAACATAAATTAGGAAGCAAAAATTTTATGAAAAATGACCCTAAAAATAAAAGATAAGCCATCGCTTGGAGCAAAATATTTACAAATGCTTAGAGCCAACAAAATATTAACATCCAGAACACAAGTAATCATTGCAAATCAGTAAGAAGAAGAAACAAACAATTCAATGGAAAAATGAGCAAAGAAGACAAACAGGCAATTCACAAACCAGAAACATAGGCCAATAAATATATTAAAAGACTTTGTGATTTTTCAAGAAAATGCAAATTAAAATAAAGTATCATTTTGCATCTCTCAGATCTGCAGAAGACTTGTAAGTCTGGCAAGGTGGGCATGCAGATTGGCACAATTATTTTGGAGAGTAATATAGCAATAATTGTAGAGTGAAAGTTGTACCTATTTCACAATGTAGGGTATGCCTTGTAGGTATTTCTGGAGGGGGTGTTTTCCAATCTCTTTCTTGTCATGACACACATAGAGAATGATAGTTTTCACACAACTCATTGGAGTAGCCTGAGGAGGCTGTTCCCAGCAGGAGCTGCCCCATCTTTTTTCTTTTTTTAAAGATTTTATTTATTTATTAATGAGAGACACACACAGAGAGAGGCAGAGACATAGGCAGAGTGAGAAGCAGGCTCCCTGCAGAGAGCCCAATCAGAACTCGATCCCAGGACCCTGGGATCAGGCCCTGGGCCAAAGGCAGATGCTCAACCACTGAGCCACCCAGGTGTCCTGGAGCTGCCCCATCTTGAGGGTTGTATTCACTCCAATTCCCAAGTAGCTTCCCTGAGGATGGAGCGGCTCCACATCCTCAGCCCAACTGTGAGGCACTGCTGGTAGGAAAACTGTACCCTATAGAAGCATGCTCTCTGTGTGCTGGAGGAGATATATACAGAAATGTCCACAGAAAAATTTTTATTATACTAAGAAACAAAACAAAATGGGAACAATGCCCCTCAGGAGGGGAAAAAATAAACATATTCTCATACACTTCCACAAGGGAACGCCACACAGCAGCACAATCAATGAATGTGATTATGGGGATGAGTTGCAAAACCATAATGTTGAGCAAGAAAAGCAAAATGCAAAAGAATACACATGCCATAGCATAATACACACATGGAAAAATTTTAAAACAAACAAATCATATGAACCTTCATACCTATTAGGTAAAAAAAAAAAACAAAAATATGGGTGGGCAGACTATCACCACCTTCAGGGTAGCAATTGCCTCTGGAAACAGAAGAAAGGCAATGGGATTTGATGGTGGGTGAGGACTCGGGATATGTGAGCCCCTATTTCTTGAAAAACAAAAGTAAATAAAACAAATGTGGCTGTAAGTTACATGCTAAATCTATGTAGTAGATGCATCCCTCCCTAATACTTTTTCATTATACTTTTGGTGCATTTGAAATATTTGGTAAAAACAAAACAAAACAAAACCACCCCCCCCCCCAAAAAAAAAACCTAGATTAATGGTTTCAGGCTTGGATGTGCATTAAAATTACCAAGGTGTTTATTTTTTTATTTTTTTTATTTTTATTTATTTATGATAGTCACACAGAGAGAGGAGTGAGAGGCAGAGACACAGGCAGAGGGAGAAGCAGGCTCCATGCAGGGAGCCTGATGTGGGATTCGATCCCGGGTCTCCAGGATCGCGCCCTGGGCCAAAGGCAGGCGCTAAACCGCTGCGCCACCCAGGGATCCCAACTGAGGTGTTTAAAACATTTTTCCATACAGGGGCTGCACCACAGGCTGATTAAATAAAAAACTTAAGAGGTAGGGCCTGGTTATCAGTATTGTTTAAAAGTTTTTCCGATGATTCTAGTGTGCAGCATTGAGAACCACTGAATCAGATGATGTCAAAAATTTCTTTCAAATGATATTCTCTATTCCTAGCCATCTTAATTACACTGTTTCTTCATGTGGTTTCATGTGAACAAAACTCTGTGCAAAGCCGAGCTCTGTTCATATTCGCTAAGAACTTTCCTTCTATCAAAACTAGTTATCCTCTCCTGGTGCTCGTGCTTCTTTTGTTTTCTAGAACCACATGTTACTCCTCCCCCATTCAAGTTCATCTCTCCCCCTCTCTCCTCCTACCTTTCTGAGTCCATCCGAACAGGCAATTCATCCAAGCACCACAAACAGGCTCTGAGTCATTCATATGCATTGCTTTTGAACATATTAAATAGATCCATATGCTTATCTACAGTAAGATATAGGTTTTTCCTTCAGAAAATAGAATACAAAAAAAAATCATTCCAATGTGTACACTTTAAAAATTTTAAGCAGGCATCTAAAATGAAGCAGAAATTAAAAGTAACTTGGACCAGAATTTTGAACATTAAAACATTACAGCAAATTGGTAAAACATAAACCAAATATATAGATGTCTACTTTATATCCAAAAAAGTTACTCTTTCCCTGCCACATACACATAGACAGCCCTCACAATGGCTCCACTTCAATCAGAGTTGGATCACCAGTAGAACAGTAACGAATGTGGCCTTTTCCAGCATTTTTACCCCTAAAGACTCTTTATTATCCCCTCCAACTTCAGAAATTCCTATGAAGTCATCATCAACCAATCAGAGCTTCAAATGGCTTGAAGTAACTGATGTAGCCAGCCACATTGAGTTGATATAGAATCAAAGAAATGTGACATTCTTCTTAGCCTGGGCAGTTGTGTTATGGATAAATGTATGATTTCCATTAGATTTCCCAAAATATGGAAAAATCACTTTCAGATCCTCAGCACTACCTCTGGGTATACTTATTTTAGATTAGAACCACTAACCAAAGTGGCATTGTCTTGAGGAAACCCTATCAAAATCTGATCTGAGAGACAGTAAGAAAGGGAATACTGAAACACAATATATGTCAAGAGCCTAGGAACACTTCCAACACTACCTAAGGTTCATTGGAAGGCAGACTGACATCCCAAGAGGGGAAAGAAAAAGCAGGAAATCATGCCGTAGTTATAAGATCTGACAGACCTGAGTTTTAATCTAGGTTCTACAGTTTTCTGAGGCATGGCCTTGGGCAAGTTACTCAGTATTTCTAAACTTCAGTGTCCTCATGTATAAAATACAGAAGACAAAAATAGTGGCTTCCATACCCAACAGCCAGATTATGGTTTTTAAGATGATTCTCTATTAGGTGAGCCAGGATAGAGAACCAGGACTCTCTGGAGAAATGGCCAGTTCCAAGTTAAGGGCAAGGAATCTCTAAGATGAGCCGGGAGCATCTTGCAGTGCCAGAAAGTAGGGAGCTACTCCAACAAACAAAACAAGGAGGGTATGTCAAAGGGACATGAAAGCCAACTGGAAGTGCTCCCAATGACCAAATCTGAGACAATTTAATCAACAAAATATACATGGTATTGGATTATCACCAAAAGCATAAAATAAATATCCTTGTGTCCATACCAATACAAATAAATGATTGAATCAATGAATGCAGAAGAATGGACAAATCTCTTATATAGAAAAATCCCAAATAATTCGTGTAGATTTTGCCCCCTCAAAGAGGTGGAGCATCACTCCGTTTCCCTTAAGCATGGACTGTGCATTTTCTTCCATAATACAGTATGGAGAGGGGGTTGTCGGGGAATAACTTTTCTGTGGAGAAACCTGACAAACACTACTTCAGCCATATGTTCAAGCAGCTTAGCATCATCAGTGATAAGTCATGTTAGTAGTGGACACTCTTATTTTTTAAAAACGATTTTTTTTAGAGGTGGCGGGGAACAAACAGACTCCACACTGAGTGTGGAACTTGATGTGGGTCTCAATCTCACAACCCTGAGATCATGACCTGAGCCAAAAGCAAGAGTTGACACTTAATTGACCATGCCACCCAGGCTTCCTGGTAGTGGACACTTTTGACATGTTGTGATGAGAACAGCACTTGACCTCTGTGGTCTTCCTCCCAAGGACTCATTATGCAGTATAATCATAGGAAAAATCCTAATGGAGGAGCATTCTACAAAATACCTGACCGGTACTCCTCAGAACTGTCCAGGCCAAAAAAAAAAAAAAAATGTTAATTAGGGTCATCAAAAAACAAGAAAAATCTGAGAAACTGCTGTGACCAAGAGAAGCCTACAGAGACATGCAGTGTCCTGGGACAGGAAAAGAAAAAGGACATTAGGTAAAAATGAAGGAAATCTGAACAAAGTATGGATTGTAGTTAATGATAATGTGTCAATATGGCTCATTAATCGTGAAAAATGTACCTTACTAACGTAAGATGCTAATAACAGGAGAAACTGGGTGGAGGTGTATACTGGAAATCTCTATACTGTCTTTGCAACTATTTTGTAAGTCTAAAACTATTCTAAAATAAAACAGTCATTAAGAGAAATAATTACCTCATTGGGTGGTGATGAGGGTTAAATGAAATAACACATTTAGAGCATTTAGCACAGGGCCTGGCACATGCACAAACTAATCCTTGGTAATTATTATTGGCTAGCAATATTACAGTTAGTTCATGAACTGCTTACCAATCCAGTCCAGAAGTAGAATAGGCACATTACTTGAGGAGTGTTAAGAGAGATCTCATAACTCCCACCATCTTAAGTGTTTATGTTTATAAAGGTCGATGATCTTGAGGATTCTGTTATTGTCCTTGCTAAGTGGGTCTATCCCATCACTTTTACTTTTCCAGCATTATTTTGCATGTCAGGATAGAACTCTGAGTAATGAATTGGACAACGCTTCTGGATTATTAAAATTTCTCTGCACAGGGAGAGAGCTGGGCAATGCTCCTTTAATAACTTTCCTCCAACCCTGTCTCCTTATCCAACAAATTTAACTTTAGTCATTTTATGAGAAACGTGCTGCATACACCTCCAGCATGTTGGAGCATCTCTGTCGGGCTACAGCACTGAATACAGCCTAAAGAGTCCATTTCACCATCTGGTATTTGCTTCCTCCAATAACTCTGGCTCCTGCTTACACATCCATTCCTTCTACTTTGTCCATTAAACCTCTTTGACCCTGCTCCCAACTCATATTGGAAGTCACAGCAACCTCCTCTGAGTGCTTGACTTGGATTTGCTTAAAAGCCCGGGGGTACAGTTCTGTACTGAGGTGTCTGTGGGCATTCTGCACCATGTCTCTTGGTATGTCAGCTCCCTCTGGGCTGAGACCAACTCCAGCTCCACCTGGTAACCTTCCCCACATTTAGCACCAAGTCAGGCACGTTCAGTGCTCTGGTAAACATTTATCCAAGTGATGCTAATTTGGATGCCATCCAAAAAGTAACTGACGTACTCAAACATGAGGCTTCATCTCCTTTAGCAGAGAGCTCCAGAGAGGGCTCTACTGAGTTGTCTGCAGGGACAATTCCCAAGAACCTATAATAAAATTAAATTAAAATAAAAGCCTCCAGGGACTGCCTTCTTTCTCCTACTTTTTTTTTTTGCATAATATAATTATAATTCTTCCTCCTTATTTATCAGAATCAGTCATCTTTTCTTTTTGTTTCTTGTTAACGTGAGTCAGGGTATTTTTGGCAAATTAGCAAATATCAAAATGGTTAAACCCTACATGTTCTTCAAGGCCATGGGAGGGACTTTTGAGGTCAAACTGCTGGTTGCTAAATTATACAAATAGCTAAAATAAGACTTTTATCGTACATTTGTCCATCCACCCATCACCCATCCACCTACGATAGCATTTACTGATTGATAGGACACACGGGGGTTATACCAGGTACCGGATATTCAAGGATGCATAAGAAAGTCCCCGCCCTTAAAGATCTCCCAATGCAGTAGGGGAAAACAGGCAAATGCAAAGTCCAGATGCCACATGATGAGCATCATTATAAAAGTAACAAGGACACTAGTTGGAGGGATGTATTCATAGAGGAAATGATGCTTGGGCCCCAAAAATAAATCCGTAAAATCACCGATTGCTTCCTGGATTTCTTCAAACAGCTTCTGCGTCTTGCAGACTCTAGAAAGCTCAGAAAGACATCTGGCCTCAGACATTTCCCGACTTTGACCATGGACAAGTCACAGGCCACCCAGAGTCTCAGCTTCCTCCTTTGTACAGTGGGATCCCTGAAATCATTGCCTAAAAAGGTCTTGGATTTCCTGGGAAGATCAAATGGACAATCTCTGTAAACCCCAAAGCACTGTGAAAGCATACATGACATGATCGCATTTATTACAAGGCCGAGGAGACCATTTGCCCCTTATAACAACCTCTTCTGCCCCACTCAACCTCTGCAAGAATCGAAAACTTTATGTGCATCTGTTCTTTCTCTTAAGTGATCTATTTACTTTTCTGTTTTTACTAGACTGGCATTGGGTGGCTGGCTATCTGGGCCCGGGGGGTGCCCGGCTGTCACCCTAGCCAGCCTGATTCGGGGCACCAGCGCCTGCATTACCCCCAGGGCTACTCAGAACCGGATTCCTGAACAGCAGCCCTGGGTGGTCTGATTTCAGAACCCCGGGTCTCAGCCTCAACCGACTTTGATTATTTTGTGGCAGCAAAGGAACAAAAACTAATACATAATCAAGAGATGACGCATCTCAAGGAAGAAGGCTTGGATCCCGTTTGAAAGAAGATAGCAGAGGTTGATGGAGAAGGGGGGTGGCGAGGGGGGCCGTGAGAAGCCATGGCCAGGGTCCGAGAAGCACCGCATGCACTGGCACGGGCTTGGCGGCCGGGGAAATCCAAAGCAAACAGGCCTGCCTACAAGGACCCGGAGCCACATGCTTTCCTTGTGAGCCCAACGAATGTAAAGCTCCCTTAATCCACACAAAAATAAACCTGAAATGTAAGCCGGCCCAGATCTGGACCCAGTATGACCTCTTCCACCAGCGCACGGCCCATTCTCCGGCCTCCGGGCTGCCTGGCCACGCTCAGCTCACCGAAAATGCTCCCTCCTGCCAACCCCCCCCCACACCCCATATTCCTTTGACATTTTTGCCACCCAAACAGCATCCCAAAATGCCTAATTTGGTGACATCACAGATAGCCATGGGTTGCTTCTGCTCCCCCATCTGTTCCTGCAGGCCTGCCTCAGTGAGGGCGATAGGCAGGGAGTGTTCAGTCGAGGCTGGGGTGGGGGCGGGGTGGGGATCGGGCCTTTGAAGCTGTTTTCTATCGGGGCATTGCAGCTGTCAGTGTTGGCTGCGGAAGCCAGCGATTGTCCTTGGAGCTCCCGTCGCCGGCAGTGCACTGTGCTTTTGGATATTAATTGGGCTTTCATTATGTGAATGTACCCAGAGGCTTTGCGGTCGATTCCTATACCTATATTGATTCATAAAAAAATGCCAATAAATAAGAGGTCTCTCGGCGCAGCTTCTAATCTTTCTGATAATTAGTCGGTTTATGTTTTTCCCCAATTTTCTTTCTTTTTCTTTTTTTTCTCCCCCCCCCCTTCTTTTTTCTCTTTTTACACATTACCGCATAATAGATCACAGAATCTTTGGGACAATGGACAGGCACATTGGCTAAATCACCTTATTATAGTTCCATATAGTTGAAAAGAGGCTTAATGCTAAATTATCAGATCCCAGCTATTGTGGAAAGCAAGAAAGAATAATGCCCCAAAATAACACTGTGGTGCCTCTGTTAACTCATTGTCCCAGGAGCCATTGGCACGCCTCCTACGGGAGGGCTGCATTGAGTCAGCAATCCCCTGAAATGAACGGTGGGGCCCAAATTCAGCCTGGGAGTGAGTCTTTTTACTTTTCCATGTATTACAGGTTATAAGATATTTTAGGGCCGGGGCTCTCCGAAACAAACCTTGCTGTACGTTTGTGTGTCACTACGGACAAAATTATTTGATTAGCTTCGAAACACCCCAAATTAGGCATGTCACAGATGACTTCAGCATGCAGAATTACTGTACATTATCCCACACAAAGTGGAGACGAGAGCAGAAATGGCACATCCGTTTCATTTCACTGAAACTTTTCAAAAGAAGGAAGGATGTTCATTAAAAGTTAACAGTGACACAGCTGTGCAGAACTCTCAGAGAAAATGTCATTGTCAAGGGAGCCTGACTGTGACCAAGTATCATTCTCCGTAGCCAAATGTGAGGTTCCTGTGGTCTGGTGAGCTGTTAATGGCATTGAAAGAGAAGAGCAGTGCCCCCAAGAGTGTGGGGATGCAGATGGATTTGGGGAGGCCATTGTTCTAGCCTGCATGCCATAACTTTAACAAGGAATAAACAGAATTTTGTTTCCAAAAACGAGGTAGAACCAGAGATCCTAACGGAGCTATTCCTCTTGTTTCTGGGAAGATGGGTGAACACCATTTCTTTATAATAAACTTTGTATATCCATTTCTCTCTCTCTCTCTTTCTTCCTCTTTAGATAAAAGGCCCATGGATAATAAGTGGGCAAGGGGTGGAAATGCAAAAACAAAGAAACCAAACAAAAACTAACGCTGAACTTTAATAAGATTGCTGTCACTGTGTCCAACTCTACGTTATTTTCGCAGGATTATATTCAGTTATTTCTCACGCGATCTCTGAGAAAAACAATAATCAGTGCGAACAACAGTGGCTTTGGTAAATACGCGAAAGATAACTATGTTTTCCTGCCATTAGATAAATTCCCCTTAAACTGCTTGCAAATGTTCAGTGATGGCTACGGAAATTTGGGTAGAAGTAAAGATAATAAGTAAGTGCTAATTTTGGAAAAAATCCATAGTTGTCAATTCCAAGAAATTTAAAAATATCCAGTGTGATACGTCTCTTGATGAATTGAAAAATGGGTGGAGGACGAAACAAATTTTTTCTCCCAAATTTAAGAAATCCTTCTCAAGTCTTCATCTGACCCAAGACTAAGAAGGGACCCGGAACCAATTTACGAAAGCCATTAAATTCCCATTCAAGACCATATGGAGTCATGATTATACTATGGTACAAATATTTTCTTTAAACTTAATAGGGGAATAACAAATCAGCTCGCAATATGATGCAAAACCTTTATCCTTCTGAGGTGTTCTGCCTCTAGTAGCTATACAAATGCACCTCTATTAATTAAGGTATGTTAATAAGGAAGAAAATAAGATTCCATTCAGAAGGATACAAAGAAGATATAATGGGCATGCACTGCCTTTCAGGGCTCACAGATAAAACAGGAAAATGACAGATATTAAAGTGATGGCGCCATTCTGTCTTTCTTCTGGTTTTCTCATGTTGCCTAGATGGTTCATCACCAATATATTTATAGTAATGACCTCCATTTATTCAGTGCCCACTATGTTCCAGGTTCCATGCAACATGCTTACCAAATGGAAATATTTCCCATACCATTACGGGTTATGTTATTGGAACTGGCAAGGATCAATGGCTTCTTATTTATTTTTGATAAGGACTTCGGATTGGGGAATAATAGAAGACGAAAAGGACAAAGAGGTATTTCTCTGCATTTTGTAGATTCTTTGCCATTTTTCAGCTTAATTGCTTCTTGACTAAACTCACAGCCTGCAGGAAGGGGATAAACCTCAGAATATCTGTGCTATTTCTTCTCCCTGAAATATCTACAATTTATCCCTAGGCCTCTTCTATTCTTTCCCTTACCATTTCCAAATCATCCTATGCCAGCTCTGAAGGCCTGGAAAGCCAGCCCTGCAACTGGAGGGAAGTTGGCCAGAGTGGCCGCATTTTCTGAACCTTGAATCGAGACACATGGCCTAAGAAGGGCATTTGAAAGAAAAACTGGCCGAACTATGTGAAACTCAGACTCTCCCAGAATATCCTGGGCACAGAGTTGGCATTCTCTTAGGAATCACAGGGTTACATTTCAGGATCGTACACCAGAAAACCCAAAAGTCGGCAGACACTAGGATTCTTTCCACATCCTGTGCCGATCTCTGACAAGACTCCTGTAGGCTCTGCCTCTCCCAGTTGGGCCACTTTAGAGTGTCTGCCTCAGGTCACTTTGTCCAGAGGGACTATCTCAGCAACTCAACTTCATAGGCATGAGCAAGCAGAGAATCCCACAGCTTGAGAGTGACTGATGCATCTTTTTGGAGCAAAGCAAGCAGTTAAAAGCAAAATAAAACAAGAACAAAGAGTTCCTGTACCTACCAGGACTCCGTTCCACTAACAATCTAGCTCCGACATAGAAATCTTTTAAATTGCTGTCAGAGCAACAGTAATATTCTATAAAGTCACTCAGCCAATGTGTTTGAGTGTAGGGATTTGATGATCAAGACCTGTATTGTCCAAAACAATAGCCTCTCACCACATGTGGCCACTGTGGCCACTGAGCACTTGAAACGTGGCTAGTGCAGTTTGAGATATGCCGAAAGTTGAAAATATGCGAAGGATTTCGAAGATTTAAAACACAAACAAAAAATAAAACATCTCATGTACATTTTAAACATGTACCATTTCAATATAAATACTGATTACATGTTGAAAAAATATTCTGAAAATCAATTTCACCTGTTTCTTGTTCCTTTTTAAAATGTGGCTATTAGAAAATTTGAAATTACATGGGTGGCTTGTGTTTATGGCTCACGTTACATATTCCCATTGAATATCGCTGATCTAGACAGTTGAACAGAGAAATAGCATGTGATTTTGTAGGCTGAGGCAACAAATTTTTAGAAATTACCTCTGCTTTGCTCTTAAATATACATTTAACAGTAATACAAATATCCTATGTACAGGCTGAGAAAATATTTTACGTGCATACTTTTGTTTTACATGTACATATTTTATATTAACATCGAGTCTCATTTTTAATTAAAAAATAGGAAAAGATCTTTTAAACAATTAAAATAGCTTGAAACACAAAGTTCCAGACACTTAGTCTTTGGTTTTTAACTTTTCCTATTCCAAGAATTAGAAATAATAATTTTGTTGATCTCTCTGACCTAGGTGATTATTAAAATAAGTTTACTCGGGTTAGATTTTTAAATTCTTTGAGTGCAGAACTTATGTTCAAGTGAAAAAAGGCAATGTTATGCCTCTGGTTGTTATAGTCATTACTTTGAAAAGAAATAAAAAGCTACACTATTATCCAGTGGGAATTATTTTAAAAGTTGCATATATATTTTAGGTTTTATTGTTATTTTAATAAATCAAGAAAGTTCTCATTTTTTTAAATTAAGCAACTCGGTAAATAAATACTTAACATTTAATTTAAGCAAGCAAGTATTGTCCAAATGTACACTGCGCCCGGCCAACTCACAATGTTCATATTCTTTCATAGAATGTCGAAATCATCTTATATGACAATTTCACCTTGATGCAAGTTAACAGCTAATCAGTGATAACAAACAAGTCTTAGATCAAAGGCAAAAACACACATTTTTCTTCACTAGCAAGTCCTGGAGTTTAAAACTTCAATAGCAAATTTAAAGCATGCTTTCGGAATAAGTAGTATGTTACAAATAGCAGAATGCATTACAAACAGTAGCTTCAGATTCCAGTTTACTTAAAATGATTCCATTTTGCACTTATGATAAATGCTTAAGTCTTTAGACATAAAATATTTTCACTCAAGGACAAGCTTCTTGCTTGATAAACGTGCAGGGATCTTGTTATTTCTTAATCAGAAAGCTTGAAAATATGTACCTTCAGAAATGTTTCGCCGTATTAGTTGCAAACCAAAGTTGTTTCCATTCTAAAAGAGATCAGCCTAAAGGCTGACACCAAGGGGATGATTTTGCAGAATAAGCGCTTCGTGATTTTCCCCTTGGGTTTTTCTGTTGTTGTTGCTGTTTCATTTTGTTTTATTTATTTATTTTCTGGCCCAACTTTGGATTATGGAAGCGTCAGGTAAGAATCCGTAAAATATACATGCTACCCACCCTGAGTAACATACAAACCACAGCTGTAACTCAAGTTAAGCCACCAGCTAAGAATAAAAGCACCAGAAAACAAACCAACCAAAACCTAAAGCAAACAACATGCTTATCACATAATAACTATTGAATAATGCAAATATTAACAAAGCAAACCAAGCAGGGGGCCTCCATCTCAGGAAGAAGAAAAGCCAGCAAAGAGAAGGCAGTGATTGGGAAATCAGATCTGCTCTTCCTCCCTGGTTCATCATTGAGAAAAAGTGGATCAGGACTGACATCTGCTGGCCTGGTTAATGGGATGTACCCATTGAAACAAGGGTCTTGGAGAACAAAACATTCTGGTGGGGTGATATTGCATCACTGGGCTAGGGAGGAGGCAATGGTTTGGCAAAAGCCTTGCTGGTGAGCCACCTGCCAAGTGGCCAATCAGCGGCCACTCCTCCAGCCCAGGGTAGCTTCAGTTTTTCACCTCTTTGATATTTCACCCCCATAACCAGCAATGTTTTTCTAATCACTCCGAGAGGGGACAGAGTATTATATAAGCAGGTTTCTAGTTAGAATTGTGCAAGTTCCAAGGAGAGGTGGTCAACTAGATGCTCAGCGGATATAACAAGACAATTTCAAGTCTTTATCAAGCAGCATTGGAAAATAAACTACTTTAAAAGGCAAAACACATGTCCACACCCTGATAACCTCAGTAGCTTTCAGCACTGCTGGGGTAGCCACTTGAGTGTTCCTCAAGTCAACCACCCAAATCTTGACCTTTATCATTCCCTCTTTGGCTCCTGCCATTTCTCAAATTGACTTTATTTCACCGATGGGCAGCAGGGTTGTGGGGTTTTGTCCTCATGAGGCCTTGCTTCTAATCTCTAGAGTCTTGGTTTTCTGAGCACAGTGTGATCCTTCATTGGGGAAGGCAAGCTCTCACTGGCTTGAAGCTACAAGATGTCTGGGGCAGGTTCTACTTTAGTCATCTTCTCGGCATCTAGTGCACTTCCTACCATGTAATAGTCACTCAACAAGTGTGTATTGGCCTACTTGGAAAGTGGAATATTCTATATTTTCCCCAGGTTGCTTTTAGGAATGCAATTTCTTTGTGATGGATCCGAACAGAGCTTAGTAGTCTAGCATTTCACTAGAAACACTAGTTTTAATTGGAAATGAGCAGTGATGCTGAGTACTTTTGTATCTCCCACCCATGCCCACCGCCCTGTCCTTTTAATCCCATCTCCTATGGGAGGCGCAGTCCTAGGGTCTGTAATCACAAATTAGGTCACGGTTAACAGAAATTCTTCTCCAGAACAATCCTTCACATGCTTCATTTCAATGATAAAAGTGAGACTGGTGGCCCAGAATCCTCCCCCCATTCCTTTGCTTATGTGAATTCCGCAGTATGTCAAAAGTGTGTATGACTGCTGTCACATACGTGTGTGTGCCTTCTGGTGTGTGTGTGTGTGTGTGTGTGTGTGTGTGTGTGTCTGGACATAAACAACTTACTTAAATTTTTTTTTTTTTTTTGTAAAGCATATGGAAGAAATGAAGCCTGGAAAACTCCCCCCCCTCCCCCAGACAGAAGGAGGAGAAAGCCTGAAACTTTGACTGTTGAGCATGTAAGAGGCATGCTGATCATACACTCACTGTCTTTAAGGACTCTAGCAAAAACTATCCAGCTTCGAACAGAGCTGAATCAGATCGGCACCTCAAACTCTATTTTTGGAGGTGGAGGCAAAATAGTGCATGTAAATTATAAGCTTTAAGGTGAAAATTATTGGCTTATGTAAAAAATGTACAAATCCTATTTCTTCATTTCACCTTCCAGCTTCTGTACTTTGTTCCTAGCCTACACTAAAGAAGAACAAAATAGTTTCACTTTTCTTAAATATAGTTGGAGCAAAGGGCCTTTTCTTAGAAAAAAAATTCTGAGGAGCTAACTCTGAGGATTTATTCCATGGTTAAGGGTGCTATGGATTTCATCATTTATATACATGCATATATATGTATTTTTAAACTCTCTAAACCTCAGGATAATTCTCAGATTTAAAAATTAAGATCTTAAGAGGAAGTAAAGGACTTGAATTATTGGGTAGTATCGTCTCAATATTTATAACTCTAATTTCAACAGTTTTGTTGAAAACATGTTAATTTACATTTTGAAAAAAATTGAAGGGGGAAATAAAAATCATCTTGTTCAAAAACTTTGCAGAGCATTTTGCTTTTTATATACCATGGTAACCTAATAAAGACACCGTCACTTGGCAGATGGCGTGGCATATTAGCCTTGAAATAAAACACGAGATGCCAAAACTATTAACTCCAACGTGCTCAGAAATTAAACAATTTCTTGATTCTTTTTTTTCCAACATTTTTTTCTTCTTTCATCTCATCCTGCAACAAAAAGTAGTGAACTTGTAAAACAAACAAACAAAAAAACCAACCCATTCAGAACCTACTCAAAGGCCATTTGTAAATACCAGGAAGTATTTGAAATACGGAACCTGAAAAGAACACCCCAGCTAATATTCTCAGTCCTGTTTAAGACCATTTTAGGCCAACACATACATACTTTCCACTTCTGAATTGCTTGAGCAAAACATTTCTTTTGCCTTGTTCTTGCATTTTCATCCCAGCTCCTGTTCAAACGTAAAATCAATGAAATAAAGACTTCACTCTGCGCTCCTGAAATCTAAGGATCCATAGCCATGAAACATTTCAGAAGGGATCCAAGCCATGGCGAACCCTGTTCAAAATACAGTCTTGTCTCTTTAAGAGATGGTAGCTTTGTGCATGCAGCCTCTGCGGGCAATGCAAGCCACTCACGTCAGGTGGCAATGCTCCATATCCCTCTTTTAAGGTGTTATTGAAGAGATGGGGTGCCCTTTTCCTTGAAAATTTTCCTGTTTTTATGGAGGCTGACATTTTTCTAAATTTCAGGATCTTAATTCTGAATATAAGTTATATTGAATCTTTCCCTTCCTACCTCTTTCCTCTCTTTTCTTCCTTAAGATCTCCTTCAGCACAAAACTTTTCAACCTTGCCTGCACTGGGGCCAAAAAGAGTGCAATAGAGTAATGCATGTCACAGTTTTTTGTACTAAAATAATATGGAATGAAAGGAGATGGTCTTGTTAGAGAGAAAAATTAAATGTCTTTGCCCCATATTAGCCAGCTGTCTTTTAAAAGGTTGTCATATAATTTCAGTGCCACCTAAAATGTCTATAAATGCAAATCTTTTTCTGCCAAAGAGATGTCATAATTCCATGTCCCCAGAAAGGAATTCTATGCTCAAAAGAGACAAACACAGATTCCCGTGACACATACTCAAGTACTCTAGCCTACTAAAGAAAAGAAACATCTCAAAGAGAACATTCCAAATATACAGACGAAGGACATAAACCTCTTTGCATGAATTTTTTAAAAAAATTTCTGGATTGAAATATTGATATGTCCTTTATGAAAAGTGAACTTTAAAAGATCTTAACAAATCATCTGGCAATGTTTACTGGTCTTTCCTCCCACCTCTGGTTTTTACTTTTCTTCCTGTCACGCGACTCTATCACGTGTAACTAGGCAAGTGTTCCCACAGCCAGCAATCAGGCAGGGGGCATGTCTGTGCTTGGTCTAGTTAATACTAAAGCTCTGTTACTCTTGTTGCTTTAGGTTTTACCAGCCCCTACTAGTCATCAGAGGAGCCAAGAACAGAAGCATCAGTAAACACACTTATTGGGCCAAGGATCCCTTCATTCAGCAAATATTGATCAAGTAACTATTAGGTGCCAGGCACTGTTCTAGGTACTGGGGAGTTACTGTGGTGAACAAGACAGGTCTATATGAGGGCAAACCCCCAAAATTCTGGGTGGCTGGGAACCAAGACCATATGCATCTACATATACAGAATAAAGTAGGTCACTTCCCACTTGCTCAAAATACTCTCTGCAACCAGCTTGCCATGTTTGCCAAAATTTCCATCATGAAATCAATTCCTTTGATTTAGTTTGATTCCCCATCTTTATTTGGAGAATTTCTCATCTTGGGAGTTATAATGGGGACAGAGTCTGTTGCTCACTCTATGAGCTAAAAATGCAGAATTGTTCCTCCCAGTCCTATTTGCAATAAGAGGGTAGTTGCAGCATGATCTGAGCTCAACTAACTGATACTTTTGCTCTGGGCTTTGATGTGGAGTTAGTGACTTAGAGAAGCTAAAACCATGAGAATCTATGTGGGCTGTGGATAGGGTGACAGGAGCAGCAACATTGTCCTTTCAAGGGGAGCAATATTATGACAGTATCCTGTTTTGATGCTGGAAGCATCGGTGGTACAAGCTTCAATGTCTAGCCTTTATGCAGCTACAGCTCCCTCATCTATTGTTTACCATGATTTTGGCTGTGGTTTCAGTTTATGGAAGAGACTCTATAGTTTTTCACCCATTTACCCCTTACTTTCCCTTACTCCTGGGCATACAGCTGGACTCTATCTTTCATGTCTAGATAGTCTCCCTTTTATTTTTTCTCTTTAAAGATTTTATTTATTCATATAAGACACATACACAGAGGCAGAGGCACAGGCAGAGGGAGAAGAAGTCTCCCTGTGGGGAACCCAATGCAGGACTCGATCCCAAGACCTTGGGATCACACCCTGAACCAAAGGCAGGCGCTCAACCACTGAGCCACCAAGGTGCCCCTAATAGTCCCCTTTTTATATCAGGTGTGACCTTATTACTAAGTTCTGGCCAGTAAGTTGCAATCAAAAGTGCATTTGACACTTCCACGTTAAATCCATAAAGACCTCTGACCACATCCCTCAAGATCTCTCTGCTCCCATCTATTAGCTGGCTAGTGATGCTCATCATAACCTAGAGTCACATGCTGAATATGGCACAGCCTAGGTCCTTGGATGGCTGTAAGGAGCAGAACCTCCTCATCGATTAGATTTTAGTGAATGAGAAATAAATTTTTATTGTATTATGCTACTGAGATTTCAAGGTTTATCTATATAGCTGCTGTATTTCCCTAACTAATGTACACATTTGTACCAGAAGCAGAATGTTGCCATTACAAAAACCTAAGATACATGTGGGTGGCAAGGAAACTGGCTTGGAGGCTGGATGGATAAAGATCTAGGTTATTCACTGGCAAAATCTTTGATAAAACTACCTCCCCCCGGCCCCCACCGCCTGCCACCTCAATAGCACTCAAAAGACAGGTCAAGTGTATGCAGACTCTTTAGCTCTAGAGGAAAGGGTCGTGAAACAATATGTTAGTAGCAATTTACAAAAAGGTGGATGAACTCAAGAAAGAACTGGCTTGTTGTCAGACAAAAATGCAACTGGAATGTCAGAAACTAGAGGTGTTGAAAAGTTGGAAAAATCGACAGCTTCCAAAACTGAAGCAGTAAGAAATCTGATTGTATAAGACTTAGCCCTATAGTTCAGATCAAATTGAGGGTGAGTTCTTCCCATCGAGGCTCTATGGCCTCAGGCTATAGATAGAGAGAGCACTGTGGGGACCAGGAAGCCAAAACAGAATTCAGGCTTGAGGGTCCTGATGACCCTCAAGGAAAGAGAAAGGACTTGGGGTATGGTTACTAGAATGGGAGGCTGATGGGAAGCAAAATAGGTGAGAAGTCTATTAGGTTTTTGGGGAAATTATACGACCAGAGAAACCGTAAGTCTGAACTAAAACAGCCATTGAGTATCAAAATAAGTTTTGGGCTCCCAAATTTATCAGCAATCTATGGGATTTGAAAGCTATGTAGCCTCCAAGGAGGACATACTTTCTTTTATCTAGCAGAGTGGTCAAAAAGGAAAAGCAAAAGAAGAAACTTTCAGATGGTGGCATCGGGAGCCATGAAGAAAAATGAAGAGAGTTTCACCCAGAAAGCAGATCTAGGGTCTTTTCTATGAACCCTTCTTGCTCTCCGGGCAAAGTTTTCATAAGGCCTGCCCATGAGGATTTAAAATCTTTACATACTGGTGACTGCTGTAATTCTTCTCTTTTCCACAGGAGTGGGGTTACCACGATTATTCTATCCTTGTTTCACCACTGTATATCAGATGTGTTGGAGAGAAGGCAGTTCTAGTTTTAGGTAGCTGGACCATGATGAGTGGTGGATCTGGACCTGTTGGAGAAGACTGAGCATCCCTAGGAATCTGGGCTTACAGCCAAGCTCAGTGACTGGACAGTACTTTGGTTTATCTTTCCTGAGGTATGTGTGTTCTCTGTGTGGAGGAAGCATGGCAGAGACACCTGGTGACAAGAGGATGGCCTGGGGGCAGCGACTGGCTAGCTAGTCCTCTTTCTGGCTGAGCCTCAGCTGGAATATAGTTTTTAACCTCTCGGGCAGCTAAACGTGGCCATATGACTGAGTTTTGACCAATAGGATGAATAGAGAAGTGACATATGTTGCTTCACACATGGGTCTCCATTCGCCCTCTTCTCCCATCTGCCGACAGAATGTTGAGGCTCAAGGTGTTCTTGGAAGTCATGTGCTGAAAATGTTAAAGCTCTCATCAGCCTGACTTCCTTAGTGACTGGAACAAAGCCTTTCCCCCTTTTCTTCAAATATCGATTGAACTTTGAGTGAAAAACATATATCATTTTATTTTTTATTTTTATTTTTTTTAAATTTTATTTATTTATAATAGTCACAGAGAGAGAGAGAGAGAGGCAGAGACACAGGCAGAGGGAGAAGCAGGCTCCATGCACCGGGAGCCCGACGTGGGATTCGATCCCGGGTCTTCAGGATCGCGCCCTGGGCCAAAGGCAGGCGCTAAACCGCTGCGCCACCCAGGGATCCCCATATATCATTTTAAGCCATTGAGATTTCATGGTTTATCTGTTAACCAAATACTGTATCGTGTACATATATAACACACTTTTATGACGAATATCCTGGTACTGCCTTATCTTTACTCCAAGCCTGGTTCTGTGCCCTTCTTGGCATTGTTATGAGCTTCTAAAATATCCTTTAAATTTATTTCTTCCCTGTTTGTCACCCAGAGTTGGTTTTTCCTGTTGACAACTAAAAACCTTGATTGATATATTAGTTGTAAAAAGTTAAATTAAAGAGTGTCCTTAGCACAATGCCTGACACCCAAATTTCTACAAATACTAAATTTCCCTTTGTTTTAACTAGAGGGACGAGTTTAAAACATCTCCATGAGTCAATCATAGAGTCAGATAATATCTCAGAGCAAGTCAAATTGTCTCTGATTAATGGACCAGCTATTTAACAATGCTGTGAGGAAAATACCGTATGTTTTCGATAAATTGTGATGAGATAGGGAAGGGGAATCTGTGATATTACTGAGTTGGAGTAGCTCTGAGGAGCAGGTAAGCAAGTGCTTGCCTCTGCTCAACTCAGGAGCTGAACTCAGGTGGGAACAAACATTAAAAGGAGTTAGAAGAAATGCAAATCCTGTCTACTTAATTTTTCCCAAGGGCAACATTGATTATGAATAATATATAACAATCCAAATAGTATGGGATAAAAGTCAGGGCCTTCTCTAGATGGGAAAGCAGCAGGCGATACTTGAGGATGATACAATTTGATGCCCAGGGACCAGATGAGGATATAGAACATCTCTCAAGGAGAACTCTTCAGTTCCTGTGGCGTAAATTTGTCTGTGCAGGAAAATGTCAATGAGCAAAATATACCAGCAGGTGGTTAGAATTATACCCATGGTTGTATTAAATACCATAAGGCTTAGTTAGTTTCACTCTTACTTGCAAGGAATAGAAAGTCAAGTACATTAGCTCAAGTAATGAAGTTTTATTATAAAGAAGCATAGGGCAATAAGGGAGATGGAATTGTCCAGATATCCAAGAACATGAACCATGTTAGCTGGGTTTCATGGATCTGGAACTAGAAGATCATTCTGTCAAAGTTGAGCTCTAAAGACTTCTGAAACCCGAATCCATATATCTTCTTCTTATTTTAAACCATGAGCATATTTTAGCTGTTTTTTTTTTATATTTTTCTTGCCATCAACTCTGATTGACTTATTTCATACTTCTTTGTTCAAATTTCTATCATCCCTAAGGCATGGCTTTCTTCCTCCTAGTCCAATGTGGTAGCTTGTGCTCCAGCTATCACCTGCAAGGTTCAGCCATCAAATTCGAAGAAGGAATACAAAAGAAAAGCAGCAAAAAGAATGTGCCAACTTTCACTGAAGATAAATTCCTGGAAACTACTACTAACATTTCTGTTTTCAGCGTCTTGATCGGAATTTATTCACGAGAGGCTGAGAGGCTGTAAGTGTATAATCTTTATTTTGCATGGTCATGTGTACAGCAAAAATTGGATGCTTTATTATTGTAGAAAACGAATAGAGAGATGAGAAACAAGTGAGATAGAATCTAAGAATGGAATAGCAGCCCTTCAGGTAGTTTTTATTTCATTTTATTTTATTTAACAAACACAGAGTACTTATTAGGTTTCAGGTGTTGTTCCAAAATGCTTTACAATTATCAACTCTTTTAGTCTTCATATAGCCCCCTGAAGTAGGTGCCATATTATCTCCATTTTACAGGCCATGAAACTAAGACCCAAAGAAATTAATGTGCCCAAATCACATAGCCAGTTAAATGGCAAAACTTGGGTGTAAACCCAACTGGTCTGGCTCAATTACTACCACAAAACCTGGAACAACTGAAAAATGTTGCTAGGATGCTAGCAAATGGTTAACTCCTTCTCTCGGCAGAGGAATCTCTGACCTGTAGTGTTGCTCATATTCATGGTGCAAATGCTCTTACTGTGGATAGATAACCTCTAAGACATCAATAACAATAAAATGTAGCCAAGTCATCAGAAAGTGATGAGTTTTGAGTATTACATTTTCTTTTTAAGATAACTTACTTAATTGGAAGTGTATGATTTAATTTTTAATCCTGGCCATGCTTAATAATTGGCTTGCAAATTTCCTGAAAACTGAACAATCAGCTCTTGTGAGCAGGTGCAAGTCACCTTCACACAGTATTGCACTGGATATTGTGTGACAGAGTCAAGAGTCAGGGAGAACAAAGAAGTTGAGGGTTAGGGGCACCTGGGTGGCTCAGTTGGTTAAGCATCTGCCTTTAGCTCAGGTCATGATCTCGGGGTCCTGAGATCCAGCCCCACATCAAGCTCCCTGATGAGCAGGGAACCTGCTTCTCCCTCTCCCCCTGCCACTCCCCCTGCTTGTGTGCGTGCTCTCTCTCTCTTTCAAATAAATAAAATCTTAAAAAAAAAAAAAAGAAAGAAAAGGAGTTAAAGGTTATGAGCAGAGAGAGCCGGTTTTCCTGAGTCCTCAGATAGACACCGCCCTTCCTGTCGTAGGAGCATCCACACTCCTTACATGCCATTTTGACACAGAACAGCTTCTACTCTTTTAAATGTGACCATATTCCAGGGCTCCTGGGTGGCCCAGTCAGTTAACTGTCTGACTCTTGATTTCAGCTCAGGACATGATCTGAGGGTTGTGAGGTCGAGCCCTGAATCAGACTCTGCCCTGGGTGTGGCATCTGCTTAAGAGTCCCTCCCCCACCCCCTGCCCCCAATCATGCTTGGCATACAGCAGGGAGTCAGTAAGTGTTGTTACACAAATGAATGAAGTGAGATGAGAGAGTGGACGTGGTTTCAGCCAGTACTATGAGAACTGCCAGCTAAGGAATGAGTCAGCGCAGGTCAAGTTGGGTTATTCTCTCCAAGTGTGAGCAATTCATAGTGAATATTTGTTTCCTCTCTTCTTGCGCTGTTACTGGCCTCCCTGCTATCCTTCCAAATACCTCACTCACAAGTCAATTTCTATTCTCTTCTCACCAGCCGTGGGGCTCTTGGAGAGGTAATCTGGTGTCTCCCAGCTCTGTCTAGGAAGGATGTTTCTTCACGTCTCCATACACAGAAGACTCTGTTTGTGGGGACTCTCCCACAAAGGGACTTCTTGGGGCATGGGATACATAATGACACTAGATCAAGGGACAAAACAAAAGTAGGGATGGGGAATGGGGCGTGTACATTTCTGTATTTAGGAACTTTTTTTTTAAGCTTTTTTATTTATTTGAGAGAGAATGAGAGCATGAGTGGTGGGGCGGGGGAGGGTGGAGAGGGTGAGGTGGGGGCAGAGGGAGAGGGAGAAGCAGACTCTGAGCAGGGAGCCTGATAAGGGGCTCGACCCCAGGACCCTGGGATTGTGACCTAAGCTGTAGGCAGACACTCAACTGAGCCACCTAGGCGCCCCTGTATTTAGGAATTTTTAAAAATGTTTGTTAAAAGAGGCTAAAAGTTCAGTGACTACTCTAACTGGTGTGGTGTCTGGTTACAAATGTTCTAGGACAGGCACTTCCACTTCAGCACTCAGCCCTGCCCACCTAGGAGAGCCACATTACAAGCATCCCCTCCCACCCTCCCACCTCCCCCCTACCCCGAATCATGCCTCTCCAACTGGCAGCTGCCACCTCTAACTGGACGAGTTTATGTGAGTTTTTCAAAGAATCACTGGATGGCTCTGAACTCCTGCCTCCCATCAGGCTCTAGCTCTCATAATCTGCTGATAAAGTCTTAATGAAACTTATAAAGACCAATAAGCCTTTGGATCCAAAGAACTAAGTCTTCAGCTCAGTGCATCATAATGGAGATCACATTTTGGGGCAGGTGAAGACTTTCCAAATGTGCTGAAAAAAATCGCACCATTTTGGGGCACAGGATCAGGCAAATTTAAATAACTTTTACTTTATTTTTCTGCATGCTCAAGAACGTGGGGCCAGGGAAGCGGGGCCCATCACATTATCATTTCCCATTAAGAATTTTGGGAGTGAGGGAGGAGAGGCATTCGGCACTCAGCTTGGTATTGTGAACAAGAGTCCTGTGCACCAAGCAAGACAGTCATCTGTTATTTCTAACTGTTAACCACAGGCGGCTCAGCTTTTCTGAGTCTCAGTTTTTTTAATCTGTAAAGTGAAGACACTAGTAATTACCCCCTAGCACTCACTAAAAACATGTTAGCTGAATCTGAATAGGGTTCTTAAGGCCAAAAGAAATAAAAAAAGCTGCAAGTAGAATTTGGGAATGCTTGATTAAATTTAAGGCCTGCAGAAAAAAGTAAATCATAGGAGGCCTACCAGCTTGGGATGTTATGCTGCTTTTTCCAAAGGTAATTTAATATCATTCCGGAATATATAAACACAGCACGACCCATGAACACCACAGAACTGCACTTCCACTGACCATGGCAAGCTCAGTCTTTTGTTCTACATTTTCAAAAAAGTATCAATAAACTCAGAAGAGGCTGGAAAAAGCCACTAACATAGAGACAATATTGCAAATGACTTGCCAAAGTTAGTAGGCCTGCAAAACTCCTATCTGGTCCAAGGGTTTGAGCTGTCAGCATTTCCACCTTTATAGATTTACTCGTGTTCACTGATTCTACTCGGGACTTTGTTATTTATCATTAGGCAAAACATCCCTGTGGTGAATTCACACAGCCCTTCTCAGAAGTCTACTGAGGCTCATGCCATGTCCAATATTCATAATAGCTAGACATAATTCTAAAAATAAAGATGCATGGAAACATAATTAGACATTTTGATGTCTAAAAAGCCGTTTTTTTCCTTTTCCCTTCATTTTTTTTTTTTTGCAAATTCACTTACTAATTGAGCTGACGGCTTTTTGATGTCTCAGCTTCCTCATCTGTAAAATGGAACTAATAATACTGCCTATCCACTAGGACAGTTAAGAGAATAACTTGAATTATGAATTATGAATTAGCATACACAAAGCATTTGTGCCACTAGCATATAGCACGTGCTAAATAAATGCTGGTCATTCTAATAATGATTACTATTTTTTAAAGGGAAAATAGCTTTTTGGCAAAAGTCATAAAAGATTTCAAGTATGGTTTTGATCCACCAAAACTTGAAATATTTATGAACATATAAATATGACGTCCCTTTGGGCCTGGTACCCAGGCTAAATATTTCTTTGGAGGCCTTTTCATATAAGCCTTATATACTTCCCTCTACACACGGCCAGATAAGCCAAATCAAATGGTCATCCTATTCATTTGCTATTGCCGAGCTATAAATTACCATAAATCTAGCAGCTTAAAACAATGCATACTTCTTATCTGACAGTTTATGTGGGTCAGGACCCCAAACACAGCTTGCCATGCTCTTCTATTTAGGGTCACACAAAGCCTCAATGGAGTCATTGGCCATGCTGCATTCACATAGGGATCCTTGACCACGAAGAATCTGCTTCCAAGCTCATTTAGGTTGTTGACAGAATTCATTTTCTTGCAACCTTAGGACTGAGGGCCCTAGCATCCTACTGGCTGTTGGGTGGAGATTGCACTTAGCTCTTAGAGGCCACCCATGGTTTCTTGCCACTGGGCTTTCCCAACATGGCTACTTACTTGGTCAAGCCATCAAGGAGAGTCTCTGGGGCATGTTCTCTTGCCAGGCAGAGTCTTATACAATATTTCAAGCCGCACAAATGCCATCCCATCACCTTCACCATAGTCCATTGATTAGACGCAAATCACAAGCCCTGCCCACACTCAAAGGGAAGTGATTACACAAAACATGAACATCCAGAGGTCCCCCCAGAGCTGTCCACCCCACAACAGAGAGGTAAAAAAATTGCCCAATTTCCATTTCAGTTTCTCGATTCAATTTCTGCAAAAATCGACCACACTGGTCAGGAAATATTTTACAATCTGTTCATTAGAGGGATGAAACTTTGGGAAGGTGAGGGAAAGTAGAAAGAACTAGGTTTAAGAGAAGTTTCAAGAAGTGGGTTACCTTTCTCCCCATGAACTGTGGAAGTGGTGATGTCAATGTCTGAAACACGTCCTTAAAGCCCGAGTCCTTCAAGATGAATGCAGTCTGAGAAGCCACTGGAGGTGTTTGAGGTCCAGGCCTAATTCAGCCATCTTTGGACCTACAGGTCGGAGACTTAAGGAGGGAAACTAGCCCCTGACCATGAACATACCCACCTGCCTTGTGGATTACTGGGAAGATAACTCTAACCTCCTTTAAAAGTGTAAAAGATTACTATTAAGAAACCATCCAATTATTCTCCATCCCTTTTGAGAAGGGAACGGCGGGAAAGCACTTGAATTTCAGCAAGCAGGAATCTCTATAGACCTAAGGGGGAAAAAAGTCTCAATAGTAATGATGATTAAGCACTGACCAGGCTATAAAAAGAAGCTATGAAATATCTGTACCCTGAGTTTTTAAAAAATAGCCTAGACACTTAACTAAATGGGAGTCCAAACACAGTGGAGATGGCCCAGACCTTTCCCTAGGCCCATAGTAACACCTCACAAATAAACACATAGTAACATCTTAGTCAGCTTGGGATGAGATAAACTGGAGAGCGTGGCTTCAACAGAATACATTTATTTCTCATAGTTTTGGAGGCTGGAAGTTCCAAGAGCAAGGCACTGGCAGATTCAGTGCCTGCTGAGAGCCTGACTTTTAGTTCCTGGATGGACACCTTCTCACTATGTCCTCACAGGGAGCTCTCTGAGGGCCCTCTGGGAAATCTACCCTCAGGCCCCACCTCCTAAAACCACCACATTGGGGGGTTAGGCTTCCATGAATATGGGGTTGTGGGAACACAAACATTCCCTCTATAGCAAATAAATATATTGAAGTCTGCTTGTTGTTGTTGTTGTTGTTGTTGTTGACCAACCCGATAAGCAGTATTTTTTAAACTGGGATCCTTGGACCACCTGTGTCAATGGGAGGTATTATTTAAAATGCAGATTCCTAGGTGCATCTCTGGATATAATGAATTAAGATTTCTTGGTGGGGGGGAGGCTACATGTTTGCTTTTTAAACAAGTACCTCAGGAAATGTCCATGTACACATGAAAGTTTGCAAACCCCTGTAAATGAAATAGAATTCGTATCGGAACTTGAATTCTTTCATTCACATCTCCTCACCCCCACGTCGTGGCCCCAACCCTAAATCTCAAATGCACAAATATTGCCTCCTCCTATGAGCAGCTGCAAAGTCCCCCACAGATCCAGCGCTTCCATCCCTAAAGGTGGTCAAGTCACCAGGCTGTACTGGATGCACGCAGTGGCTGCTGCCTTGCCGGCTCCCCTGGGAAATTACATAATAGGTCTCTGGCACATATTATGGTAACTCGAATTACAAATGAACCCCAGCCCCATCCTTCAGGAGTCCCATGTTCTGAGTAAAACCGCAACAACATGTCTGTCGCTTCCACCCTGGAGTGAAGGGTGCAGGGGCGTGCTTGGGAAAGTGTGTGCATTTTGCTGCAGGGAAATTCGGAGCGCACCACCCTACCTGGAGCCTATCTGAACTCGGTGCTTTGGCATACTGTACTTGAATTTTTGCAGGACCCTGTTAGGGTTCCCAGGAGACCTCTCATATGAAGTCCAAGAAATCTGAGGAAAATGTGGAGCTTACATGATGGACTAATTTCATTTCAATAAAATTCCCATATTACATTCAATGCGCCTGGCTTTATTAAGTTTTGTCATAAACGCTGGGAACACTTCCAAATTTAGGCTTGCACAATTATTTTTATTGGTGCGTTAACTAAAAATGGTATATGCATAAGTCAGAGTGTACATCTGACTTCATCTGGGGAGCCAAAATGAGCTTTCGGTTGATTTATAGTCATTTTACCCCCGTAAATGAGATACAGGAAATGGGGCTTAGTGTTTCTGATCACAGCATTCCTAACCCCTCCGTCAGTCCCATCCACCGCTCTGCCATGGATCTAATGAATTTAAATTCCAAATGTCTATCGGCAACCCACAAAGTCACCAAACAAAGAAGCTGGCTTATTTTCAGACCCAGAGCCATCCAAACTGGGCAAAAAAAAATAGAGGTTTGTTGCACTAACGTGAGACTGGGGAGCTCTCGGTGCTTTGAAAGGTTTTAATTGCTATGGAAAAAATCCTTTCAAAGATTTTTTCCTTAACATGGGCCCCTTGGAAACTTTTCATGGGGGAACTGTAAAATATTTATACAGCTAGCAGCACTGTTAAAAAAAAAAAAGCAAGCAAGAAAGAAACATAGCACTGAATGAAAAGCAGACTTGACTTGAAATGAGCCCTGCAGATTCGGGGGACCCAGAGAGGGGAGGTTACTGTGATTTCAAACCCTGGAAAACAGGATTAATCCCTCCCAGCCAGGCCCACAGACAGGGCCAACACGTAGAAGGCCTTGTGTTTAGTTTAAAGCCATGCTGTTGCCATTTTGAAAATTCTTGATTTTTGAAGAAGGGGGTCCCACGTTTTCATTTTGCACTGGGGCCTGCACCTGGCCCTTGTGGCTGACGGGGCTCCCAGGACCTCCCCAAGAATGCTATTTCCAGACATTTCAGTATGGCTTCCCATCCCTTCTTGTCTGTTGCCTTCTCTTTTGGTCTTGTTTTGTTTTCTGGAGGAATCTTCAACTCTGACCCTCAATGTTGACAATCCTAAATAGCATAAGCTATACTTTGTATCAATCTGTGTGGCTGGCATACATTCTGTCCATCCAGCTTTATCACCCTGAGGCATAGGAGACTAACAATCCATCTTCAGATTCTTAGAAAACATGGTGCTGACTTTGTGAATAGACCAAAAAACTGTAGGATTTTGAAGTTAAAAGGAACAGTGGTGATCTCATTTTATAGAGTAAATGTAGTCCTGGAGAGAGAAAGGAAATTTCCCAAGGCTGCTTTGTTGATTAATATCAGGTTAGGGCCATGGCTAGCTCGTTCCCCAGCATCTATAAAAAGGGGTTAATGTGGACAAGTGTAGTCCCCAACAGCTTCCAAACTCACACGAACATGCGAACTCCTTTTGTATTTTCTCAACTCTTTGTTCAACAACGACATTATTAAACAAAGGGCAGAAAAGATAATCACTTTCTCCACACTGCCCCCCCCCCCACAATTTTCATTTCCTCTCACACACACTGCCTTAGCTCTAACTGATGAAGATATTTGGTAGTAAAAATAACAGATGGAACTCTCATGGCCTCTCCAAGGACTCTAGCTTTAGCCTACCCATCCATGTTGACCACCCAGAAACCCACGGAAAGGGGAAAAAGAATCCAGGAGCTCAGAAAACCACAAAGTAGATAACACCAGAGAAATCAAGATTTGGTTACATCATGGCAGCTAAAGCACTAAGGGGCAGGATGAGACACAGTCCTGAAACCTTCTAACAGGGGATGATGGTTATAGAACTACGATTCCTTCAATCAGAAGGGACCCTCTTGTCTCAAGGCTGACTTAATTGCCATAATTCAATTAACATGCTCCCACTAATTATATAAGCTTCTAGATGACAGTTCAACAGCAGTACCCTGAGAGTAAGTCCATTTTTTTAATTTTTAGGTTAATCTCAATTTAATTATAAGTAAATAGCATTGATTTCTTTTTCACAGTCTGCTCTCAACTGTTTTGTTGCAGAATGCTATCACATAATTTTAAAACTCTGGGTCTTATGCAGAAAAGGCATTTAGTACCATGTGAAATAATTGCAGCATTTATAAATATAGAGAAGCAAGTACCTTCTTTCCTTCCTTCCAGTCTGCTTTCCTTCCTCTTTTCAGATGACAGTTCTTATCAAATGTTAAATGAGATAAATAACAATCACATCAGTTGAAAGAACACCTATTTTCCAAATTCTCAGACCTAGTACAGTGTCTGTTACACTTTAAAAGCTCAATAAATATTTGTTAAATAATTATCAATATTACTTATTGGATGAGATGCTTTAGGTATGACACAAAAAGGCTGAAGAGGCATCAAAGCCCTGGTCTCTGATTTCAGAAAGTATAGACATCCTTTCAGGAGATAAAATGTAAACACGTGAACATCACAAGTCATTGGAAAACCACCTGAAATTGAAGATACTGAAGAGAGATGCATATACTCTACTGTATAAAAATGGTAAACCAGATTAGCTCTTCCATTCCACTGAGGAAGATAAGAAAATGGTCTTTCAATATTAGTTATCATATCTGCATACAAATCAGAGTTGACAAATGTAAATTACCTGCTATGAATCAATGGACAATGGATCCATCACATTTGGAAACATTTCAACAAAGCAAGGATGCTGCACTAGGATTGGCCAGGTGCTAATTTGCATAGCAGTGCAAATTCATTTTGATGTAGTGTACACTCTCAACAAAAGCGCATGTTCTTTGCACCAAAACACACCCTTTCGTTTTCCTTTGAGTCAAGATTGAGGGATGTCAGAGATTTTAGGACTATTTAAGACAAACTAGAACCACCATCATTTTGCAAAGGCTATTTGTCCTACTTTTCCACTTAGTACTTCATTTTACCTAGAGCAAAAGTTTCTCTTATGCATTTGTTACTTAGCAGTGTGAGAGAAAATTTAGAAAGTACAGAAAAATTCATATTCCCACAAATATTATCAAACAGGCAGGTGTCAGCTCTGTTAGAAAAGCAAAAAAGACATTTTAAAATATAGGAAATCACCATGGCTTAAAGCTTAGTACCTACTATGGGTTAAAATGGCAAAAGAGACCTCGGCCCACGAGGATGATGCTAACCCCTAGCCCTCTTCCGGTCAGCCATCCTTGGGGAAACTTTGCTGCCCCTTCTCCAGACATGAGGCCTCTAGTGATTGACTGCTTTTTCTTAGAGAATACTTAAAATTTATTGATTTAAAAAAATAAATAAATAAAATTTATTGATTATTAGCAATTGCTGAATGCCCGATCTTTCCAATAGGCCCTAATCTCCCGAAAGTCAACAGAGGCCCATATTTGCTCATCCCCATATTTCTGGTCTGGCACACATGCCTCTTACAAACATTCTTATGGAGGAAGGAGAAAGAAAGTAACGTTCTCTCCTCATTCTGCCAAAGTCCCTGTGTTAGCTAGAGGTCTTTTTCAATTGCAAGCGATAAAAATCCAGCTTGAACTGCTTTAAAAAGGCAATAAGGCTTATAGGCCAATTGGTTCATAAAATCCGGCCTTGGAAACCAGGCCTAGAGGCAATATTCAATCACCAAGGAAAGATCCGGATTGACTCAGCCTAGTCCTGGGTCTGTACCTTAGATTAATCCCTTGTCTCCAAGGATAGGATCCCCAAAGGCCCCAACCTGAGCCAGGCCTCTACTTTTGGGCTTGAGGGGGTCTAGAGTACTGCTTTCCAGCCCCGGGGCATTAGGAAGTGGAGGAAAAAGGGTGGGGAGACTTGAACACAGAAAACAATGATGCTCACACACTCTCCTCTTTTCAGCACTTCTGGATTCTCAACAACAGTCTTCCTGGTATGGGCAGTTTTTAATATGTTTTGTTTGCTTAAGAGCCAAATGCATTTGTGACTGCTCAAATTACCATTCCTATCACTATTGACTCTTTCTTGAGGAACAAGGGATCCCACAGGCCAATGGCAGCATCGTAATTCAATTCAATGATTGCTACCAATAGAACCAGTTTTGACTGATGGACTTAGAAAATGATGCATGCTACATGTTTTTGTTTGGAAGGATGTCTGAGTGGGCAGGAGTGGCAGCAGGGTTGGGGCCAGATTCCCCTACTTTATTTTTAAGGATGCTTTATTGCTTCTAGGCAGGAAAGCATCGAGTGACCAGGAGTATCTGATTCTTCTGGGACCCTAGAACTCCCCACTGTTTTGCTGTGCGTTCCTCATGTGAAAGCTGCCCCTGTAAATCAATCCTTCTCACGTAGAGATGTCTACAATGGGACGGAGTTTGTTTTCTTTTTTTTCCTTTATGAGTTAGTTATACTTCGGCCCACATGTGGCTGCACATGAAATATCAATTTTTCCCCCTTTTTCACTTTGCATGGCGAGTGGGGCCTCTTCTCTGTTTACACAAGGACAGAAGACAAGTTCGAGGAAGGTAAAAGGGTCACTGGGCCCATTATCCCGGCCGTCTACGGTTTTCTCCTGCCATTTCCTCTCATCCATCATCGTCCTCCCTCCTAACTCATCTGTATCCCTTGAGATTCGATTATTTTTCCGAGGCAATGCCCCTTCTAGGGAACCTATTTTAAGATGATCATTATGTTCTCTGCCAAGTAGTTTTGCCACAACTTTCCTGTTGATCCCAATTTGCTGTCTCCTCAGATTCTGTTTTCATTGTTCAGGCTGTGCAGAGAATATTTGCATTCTTTCTGATTGTGGGCGAACTGTGCAGTAATCTTACACCATATGTATTTTTATATTGAAAGTCATAAGATCTTTATTTTGCATTCCTTAACCATGAGCCACCCTCTATTCCCATCCTTCACAAGATCAACTGGGGCACACACGCATCTCCACTCGAGATTTCCCAGAGAAGGCCAGGAATTTGCTTCTTCTCTCTCTCTCCCCCTGGCATAGAGGGGAATTGCACTTGTTTTGTCTTGTTTTTTTCAGTTTGAGATAAATGCTTTTCATTTCCATTGTCTCCAGCTGTCTAACCCCTAGGTACCTCATGCTCATGACACTGATGTCACAGTTGTTTTTGTTAAAAATAACCACAGAGCTCCAGGAAATGAAGAAAAGACCAGTTCAGAAACAAATCCAATATAGAAACACTTTCACCTGAACACTTGGCTCTGCTCACTGAATTTGAAAATGGGATGAAGGGTTGGAGGAGGTATTCATTGATGCTGGGGACAAAGGATGTTTCAGTGTCTTCCGTTTCTGTCGCCTACAGAACCGTATTTCCAGAAGATGTGAAAAAAGTGTTCCATGGTCAAATAAGTTTGGGGAACAGTACATAAGAATTCACAGCACACATTAGGGTAGTTAAGGCTCTGATAGTTTCACATTAAATAAGCCTATTTAACTTTGTTTTATTTAGCATTCCGTGAACTCATTTGAGCTTGAAACACTTGCCACAGTTTACCCAGAGGCGACCTACTGAACGACATTCCTTGGACTATCCAATTAGAAGACAAAGAAACACAATTCTATTATCTTAAAACTGATATGCTCTTTGTAGATATTAAAGAAATGCATTTAATTTCCTTCTGATATCTGTGCTTCTCTGAATCTCACGAAGACCTGAGCCATGAAGTTTATTGGCTCAGAGGCAGAGTTTTAAGAATGGGTTCTTGACATCTTGAATGAGATAATAGTATTTTTTTAAGATTTTATTTATTTATTCATGAGAGATTCAGAGAGAGAGGCAGAGACATAGGCAGAGGAAGAAGCAGGCTTCCTATGGAAGCCTGATGTGGGACTCGATTCCAGGACCCTGGGATCATGACCTGAGCCAAAGGCAGATGCTCAACCACTGAGCCACCCAGGTGTGCCAGATAATAGGTTTTAAAAAGAGAAAGAATTTCACTCCTGTAGCTCCAAGTTGACATATCTAGGGTGGACTTGAGCTTGGTGGACTGGGTAAAATTTATGTAGGGGACATGTAGGTAGGAAGGGGAAGTGGCAAGGGAATCCCATTCCTCGCAGTGCCAGCAGCATGAGGGGGACAATGGAGGGTGAGGTCATCAGATGTGTTGGAGAAGAGAGAGAAGATTTGGGTAAACCTGGTGCACTCAGGCCCCCGATTGCTACCTTAGAGACCTGGGGTTCAGCTTGTGGTATGGGCAGAGTATCAGGGATTGCTTTTACTCTTCTGCCCTAGGTTACTGTGTGGCATGAATGACACCCCCAAATCCTCCTGAACTATGACTCAGAAAGAGTCTTACATGACATGACAGTTTTTTGCATAAATAAAACAGATAGCCTTCTATTCATAGTTTGAGAAGCTATCTAATCTCTAAATGACTTTCACTCCCTACCTTCCTCCTGCACGTATCCCCTTTCCCATGGTGATCTTAAAGGCCCCATATAGACTGGTATGTCTTTATGGTTTCTATATCTTACTCTGTGTTCTTATGAGGGTTTATGATGTCACATGTTGTTGGATTATAAATGAATTATGCACATCTCCTTCAGATCATAAATACATCAAGAGTGTTGTTTTTCTTACTGTATCTCCATAACTCTACGGTATGGGTGTTTAATGTACGTCTGTTAACTGATTAAACTGGGTATTTTATGTTTCTAAAAGCAGGAAGAAGAGAAACTTAATTTTCCCAGTGTTCACAGGTCTTTATGTTTTCCTCTCCCAGCTGGTTCGTCAAGCCTACAGATGTCATGGAATTTCGGTCCTCTCCCTTCTCATCCTCCTAAGTTGAAAAGATGCCTGGGTATTTCAGAGAGTGCCTGGGAAGGCAATCAGAAATAGGCACGCTTTTATCCTTTTACTCTGATTACGTTGATATGTGCCCCATCTTGGGGGCCTGTAAGCCTCCTGAAGGTACAAAACCCTCAGGTTGCAAAGGGGTGCTGGATATTCTATGGCTCTCCCTGCACTAGAGCCAGGCTTAGTCCCAGCAGAAGTGGGAACAAGTCTCCCCCCTTCCTCTTTGTATCTTTCCCACAAAAGCCATGAGAGATGAATATATTGGTAACTAATTCTGTAAAGATTACTCCTTGGTCCGTTTCAGGTCTCAGTGCCAAAGGGAAGTGTTCTCTAGACTCCCAACCAGGGGCTCTATGTCTGTGTGTGCTCTTATTATATCCATGACTGTTCTGTTCATAATCTCATCATGCTGAATTGCAACTGCTGGTTGACTTATCTGTTTCTTCCACTGGCCCGAAAGCTCCATGAAGACAAAGATACTGTGTATTTTGTATACTCTTGTACTCTCCTTACCTACCATTGTACCTGGCATATGAGAATAGTAATAATTATAGCAATTGTCATAATAACAATAGTCATAGTGAATACTTATATAGTACTTTCTCTGAACCAGACCATCTTTTTTTTTTTTTAAGATTTTATTTTTAAGTAACCTCTGCACTCAATGTAGGCCTGGAACTCACAACCCTAAGGTCAAGAGTCATATGCTCCACTGACTGAGCCAGCCAGATGCTCCTCAACCAGATACTCTTCTAAGCACTTTACTATACTAGCTCATTTTGTACTTACAACAACCATTTGAAGTACATACTATTATCACCTGTATTTTATACATGAATAAACTGATACACAAAGAGGTTTAGTAACTTGCCTAAGGTCACCTAGAAAGTAATCGGTGAAACTGAAATTAAGATACAGGACACTGGCTCCAAAGCTCATGTGCTTGACCACTAGACTATACTCCACGACTCTGTGCTAGACAACGTGGTACCATACTCAATATTGTTCTTCTGGGTAATGGGGCTCATTCTGATCCCCAGATAGGGTCAGATGGGGCTGAGGAGAACTTCCATAGGAGGTGGGGCATGGGCTGAGGGGACTACCAGCACAACAGGGAGCAAAGACCCCACGCTTATGGATGGGACAGGGAAAGTGAGCAGGGTGTAGGAGTAGAGAAGGGCAATCAAAGAATTGATGTTTGGAGAAGAGGACTCTGGGATAAGTGGGAGGTTTGACAGAGATATATCTAATGGAAGCTTTTGCATACATTTCTATGTGAGGTAGTCTCTAGGGTCCTACACTAGCTGTTCTAGAAAACCTTCAGTAAAGACAAGGTTTTTAAATGTGGCTTCCTGTAAGTGAGACACCTTACAAAGACTGGACTACTCAGAGTTCCAGAAGTGATTTAGGGTTTACGAGTAGTTTGTGAGGTGTGGTGCAAGCTCAACCTCAACCCTGGCTTTGGGCCTTTTGGGGGAAGAATGAGGAGACATGGCTGTGGCTGGAGCTTGAAACCCAGGATTTCTGATCGAGTTCCTTCCTATTTTAGAGTTTGGGATAAATTAAAAATACTGCAAAAGAGAAAGAAGGAAGGAAAGGATGAGATGGTGAAGAAATAAGAATAAGAGAAAGTGAGAGAGGATGTAGAAAAGCCTGCTCCTTTGATTTGTATGGTGTGACTTCTGAAATCGCTCCAGCCTCTACATAAATCTACTGGATTTATGCGGCTTCATTCATCACACTTGCTTTTGAAATGGAATTTTCTGCCTTGGAGCCTTTGAACGTTGACATCCAAATACAATATATTCTTTTAAAATCACCTCTGGATAAAGACAACACTGTTGAGGTAATTCCCCCAGATTGTAGGTGGAGTCTGTTTGGTCCTCAGATCTTGATGATAATATGCTGAAAATAGGGCCTCTCTTCAGAGAACAGAAGAGTTCTGGTATGATTAGAATCCCAGTTGCAGACACCCTGGGCCAGGAACCAGGGGAGAAAAAAAATAGAAAGAGAGAGAGAGAGAGAGAGAGAAGAAAAGAAAAGAAAAGAAAGAAAAGAAAAGAAAAAAGAAAAGAAAAGAAAAGAAAAGAAAAGAAAAGAAAAGAAAAGAAAAGAAAAGAAAGAAAAGAAAAAAGAACCCCTTGTCTTTGATGAACAACAACAAGCAGTGCCACCTAGCGGCAATTAGTGTGTATCTTGGAGTGGGCTTGACCGTGCTCCTGCTTTATTAGCTCTTTGCTCTTTATCAAACAAGCCGGGCAACCCATGTTAGCCTTTCTGGTGGCAACAGGATCTGAAATGAAATGGCACAGCGTGGATGAAGACACAAGGGTGTCAAAGTTGCTGCCAATCCGAGGCTGAAGCCAAACTGGTCTGTTTTGTTTTGTTTTTGTTTTTGGGGGTATTCTGTTGTTGGTGGTTGACCGTTGAACTCTGGGAAGTCTATACCAACAACGGAGAACAAAGATTGTATTCACAGGAAGGGCCAGAACGGAAGGGGGATACTATCGTCATCACTAGGATTCCCACTCCAAACATGTCACCTTATCTCACCCTCACATTCTCCCTATTTGGCTAATGAACCAAGGCCCCAAGAGATCAAGTCCAAAGTCAAGCTGTCAGAAGCAGCGGAGGGGTGGAATTTGAATCCAGGTCTGTTTAGAAAGCTTTCTCTGATTCAGCTTTTGGGGGATTTTCACCAACCCCAGTTACTTCCTGGAAGGCCCACTTTTCCAGGCTCTGCCACAGATCCTCAGCCTTTTAGGGTGATGTGACCGAGATGATAACATATCACAGCAGAGATGGCCCTGTCAGGGTCTCATGCTTCCTATTGGCTGAACTGTATGAGAAGAAGAAGCCCACGCATC
Organism: Nyctereutes procyonoides; assembly: GCF_905146905.1. Taxonomy (NCBI): domain Eukaryota; kingdom Metazoa; phylum Chordata; class Mammalia; order Carnivora; family Canidae; genus Nyctereutes; species Nyctereutes procyonoides. The sequence continues at coordinate 39,398,079 of NW_026575135.1, read as the reverse complement.
ATCTCTCGATACTCAGATCCATGGGTGAAGTTGCAGCTGCTAATGATAAATGCTCTTTCAGCAAAGTCACCACTAACTGCCATGCAATTGATCCAATGAGCTGAGCCTCAAGACCTCTCACCCACCCCAATGACGTTGCAGGTGGCAACAACTCCCACTGTCCTTTCTGCCCAGCGCTACTCCCTGAAAGGGACTTCCAGCCATTCTGATTTGGTTCTAATAAATCATGTCCTATGCATGAGTGTACTTTTATTGCACAAAAGCAAACTGCATTCTTTATAATTAGGGAAGAGATGAATGCTGATTTTTAAATAATATGTATTTTATTACAAATTCACCTTGGGCTTTTTGAGACTTGATCAGAAAAATAAGTGTTAATGTCTCCTACTTATGAAAGCTCCCTGAAATGTAGATGTAGAAAATACTGTAATATAAAGTCTCTTCGATTCAATAAGTTAATGGTGGAGATGAAGATAGCTCTGCCTTACTATATTGTAGAGAGGAAAAAAGGGCCCTGTAGCTAAAGCCAGAAGCTTCTGGTAATAAAGTAAGCATCTCTAATTCTGAATTTTTAATTTAGTTACTCAATTGCAGCTACATAGGTAAAATTTTTTTTGCTTGAGCAAACTCTAATAGATCACTGCAGCTACACCAACATGAGCGACAGAAACAAATCGGTCATCCAGAGAATTAAGACTTCCTCTTGCTGTTTTAGTTGACTTCCAAGATGAGAAGAAAAAGATTTCCTGGCTTTTGAATGAGTAAATGATCTTACAGTTTGTAGAAACAAATCTAGGGGGTGACAGTGTCAGTGACTGGTGAAAATAATTGCTCATCAAAGCCATGTGATCAAAACAAGAACTCTGTTAGTATTCTAATGTATCATCATTAATGTTAAAAAAAATTGTTAGGGAATTCAGTTGTGAGGGGGTCATCTTTGACCTGAAATGGTTTATAGCTGACATGGTGGAGAGACAACTTGTGAAAGATTATAGCAGAGTCACCTGATTTTCATCAGCAAGTATGGGCTTTGGTGTAAAATGTAGACAATGTGAGCATGGAAACAATAGTGGAGTCTGTTGAGATATTTGTAAAATGCTTTTTAAAAGGTTAAAAGCAGATATTGTCTCAGAGTCCATGTAATTAAACATTAGAATTAACTTCCTCTGACAATTCAGGCTTTAACATTTCTGAAAACCAACTTGATCTAGAGTTGATTTGAGAACAAAAGTCTCAAATATTTTATCAGCAAGAGAAACAGACAGGAAACCCAATGTCAACAAACTCTTTGTTGATGAAAACAACCGGTGATTTTTATGACCCATGGTTATGGTAACCACGTGAAGGAGTGAACCATGATGGTCATTTTGGATGGAATAAGGTCCCTCAATGGATCTGACTTGTGCTACTTCTGGTTTAGACTCTATCACGTTTTTTAACTTCTGAAACCCATGGTGAGGAGCTTTTTCCCTAATGCAAGTCTCATTCTAGAGTTTCTACCAATGAAGGCTGGGTGGAGGAAGAGGGCACCATGCAGCCTTGAAATGGGAACAATAAATTCTATTTGTTGCATCCTTCCAAGGAGCCAATGTTGTCTTTCTCTTATGAGCCCCTGGCTGGTTAATTCTTGCATTAACACTCCTTGTTGTTTTTTTTTTCTTTCTTTCTTTTTTTTTATTCTGAGAAGTTAGGTAACTTGCCCAAGTTTGGGTAGATTTCTGCTGGCAGAGTCAGATGATTTTGCACTCTTTCCTGGCCAAACTGAGAGAAGAGTCATCTAGAGCAAGATGTCATCTTTTTAGCAGAGACAGAAGAGAGAGAACATCAAGTGCTCCCTTTGTTCAAGCAGGTTCTCTGACTGTGTCCCTAAGCTCCAAGTTGATTCCAGACTAATGATCATATTCTGACCACCACCTCTAACCCTCAACTGCTTTTTATTTTTTCACAAGACAGTAAAGATGTTAATAGTTTGGGAACAGAATGCACGAGTTTGTGGAAGTAGACAGCCACCAAATGGTGTACTCCAGTAATGCAATGAATGAAACTTCTCAGGGAGATAAGTAAAGTGGCTTCAGGGCTGCCAATTTTCTCACTTTGGGACTGATTTCAAGACAGGGGAAGGGCTTTCAGTCCATATGACTCCATCCCCATGAGCAGTGGACAGAGCTGACTGTTCCAGTGTTGGACATCAGATCTGTGGACAGAGCTGACCGGTCTAGTGTTGGACATCTGACCCAAACCAAGCCAATCAAATCCTTCTCTAAGATCTTATGAACAGTAACTAAGGGGCTGTCTGCAGGCAAACACACTGTAAGACAATAGAGAGCAGGAATTGCTGCTGGCTGTCATGTTTCTGGCCACATAAAAGTTAGTTCAGGAAAATGGAGGCAACATTCAGAAGGAAGTGTGGGATGAGATGGAGTGTATCCTGATCATCTTTAGAAACATGGTTCCCACTACTTCTGAAGGCCCCTTGGACCTGTGCCCAGGTCCATCTCTCTCTAAATCAGTGCATGTTGTGTTTCTGTCACTTGCAACCACTGAGTTCTGGCTAACACAATCTCCTTCCTCAAATGATGGCATTCTCAGTCTCCTAGTAAAATACAAATAACCTTGGATGGGCTTATTCTATAATTTGTTTTCAACTAAAGAACAGTTGCCATTCAGCTGTCTTCTTAGAAGCAGTGCCAGCCAGCTGAGAAGGGCTTGCTAGCTTGAGGCAGAGCCCAGGCTTGGCCTGTTGGGGAAGGCAAGGCTGAATTTGTGAGAAATAGGGGGAGGGGGTGGGAGATTAGGGAATGGGCTATAGGAAGAAGAGACCCTAGAGTATAAAATGAGTCTTGGAAGAAACAAAAAACACATCTTTTTCACTGCATGATATTCTGAGGCCAATCTTTTGAACACACAATCAAACCAAAATTGTTCTTTATTTGGAAGAGGGGGGTGATACTTACTGCAATTTTTAAGAATATCATTTGTAAGGATTCACTGACTCTGAAAGAACTTAATGGATTCTGTGCCTCCCCTCAGTGCATATTTTTATTTGAATTTTTTTTTTTAGTATCACATAAATAAGAGATGTTTTTGCTAGGCCATCCATGAAACAAGGGCTATAGGCATTAAAAAAGCGCCTTTGAGTGATCCCTTATTTAAAACATGGCGGGCTATAATTTTAGAACAGTAAACCTCATTATAACATACTTATATTTGACATTTCCAGGCTGTATTGTTCATGTTTTTAAGTCCTGGAGAAAGGCCCATTAAAGCCGTGTTACTCACATTAATTCAACATTTAGCCATTTATAACACAAACCCCAGTCTTTTGGAAAATGTCATTAAAAAAGTTTCACCATATATGGACATTATTTATTGCTCAAGCCCCATTGTCTACTTATAATATGCCCTTTATCAGACCCAAATGCCCACTTCGGAGAATTTCGTTTTGAGCAACTACTGGCTTCTTACATTATCCAATGATGCGGGGAAGTTAAATTACAGCCAGTTCATATCATAGAAACAAAATGTTTCCTGCAATTACAGATAAGGGACAGTTCATTTTCTCTCTGTCATCCTGAAAAAAACCCTCCTAACAACAATTCATGCCTGGTTAAACAGGATTTCCACATCTACTGCTGACATCTTTCCAAATAATTCAGGCTTGTTATTACTGTACAGCCCTGGCAAGGCTCAAAAGCAAGCCGACTTGACGAGTCTGCTCAAAGCAGAGCTTAAGTAGTTGTAATTAATAATAATTACATGCCCACTACACTCCAGTTTTATCATATTATCCGTCAATGCAAATAAAAAAACCCACACACAACATGCTTGCAACAGGATTAGTGCATTAATAAAGCCACTCTGCATATGCCATCTCTCTAAAGTTTAAAATATTTGCAGCGGTTTCTGTTTTATGGATTTTCACCGCTTTCTGTCTGGTTGCAAAATGTTGGTTGGATACAGGATGACTTGGGGCCAGTGCTGCTCTCTCTCAAAAGCCTTCTGCCCTCCTGCTGCGACTGGGATTCGGGCCGAGGTTGCTGCGGCCACAATGCAGAGTACTAACCACTATATGGTCAGGATCAGGATCACGGCAACGCTACTGGGAGAGCTGAGGGCTCAGCTGCCTTTAGGAGCTATTGCAATATTAAAATTTGTGGAAACACTGCCATCTATTGCCTAAATATGCACATTTTCTTAACACTGGGAAAGACTGAGCAGTGTCTCAGCAATCCCTAATTTAGAGATTTAAAAGAACAATAACAAAGCCCCAGAACATGAAACCAACATTGGGCAAATTGGAGGAGGCAAGATTCACTGTCCTGTTCAAAATAACAGGATGAAGAGGGGCTAGTCTGTTGACTCAGGCTTCCTACTTCTAACCCATAATGAATATAGATTTCTCACCCCTGCCTGCCACCACCAATTCTGTTGCACTGAATGGCACATGAATGTGAGCCTCTTTTGTGGTTTCTCCAGCACCAGTCGGTTTGCCATGTGCTTGGGTGTCACGGCCATAAAAAAATATGGAGCAATAAAATGGCCGGAGGACTGAGAACAGTCAGAAAGACTTGTTTTTCCTATTAGAGGAAGCCAGGATGACTGTACTCTGACCCATCAATGTCAAACTCGTTGATCCCCAAAGCTAATTTTCCCCCTGAATATATAGGTTTTAAAGCCACGGTAATCTGAAGGAAAAAAAAATCCTCCTAATCACATTAGCAACCCACCACATAAAGACACTGGAGTGTCCCATGTTGAATACTTTTCAAGGGGAAGTTTTTAATACATTGTCTTGTTATAAAAATTAAAAAAGAGTCTGCAAAAGATATCCCAAGGACTGAAAACTTTAAAGGAAAGCACACAGAAAAACCTATTTAAAAAAAAACATTTATTTATTTATTTTAGAGAGAGAGAGACAGACAGGGTGGGGAGGGGCAGAAGGAGAAGAAGAGAGAGAATCTCAAGCAGACTCTTGGTTGAGCATAGATCCCTGACCTGGGCCTCAATCTCACGACCCTGAGATCATGACCTGAGCCTAAATCAAGAGTTGGTCGCCCGACAGACTGAGCCTTATCCAAGCACACTCAGAAAAATCTATTCCTAATTGATGGATTGTTATCAGGGTGTCTCCTTGAAGACCTCAAAAGAGAGAGGACCTAGGTGCAGCTGGGGCTAGCTGGCACTCTGTACAGAGTGCTGCTGTCTGTGTTTCTGGAAGGAGAGTATTTCTGAAGATGGAAGCTTGACACAAATGGTCACTTACCCTTTCCTTGTTTTTTTTTTTTTTATACTTTATTTATTTGACAGAGAGAGACAGGGAGAGAGCGAGAGCGCATACGAGCACACAAGTAGGAGGAGCAGCAGGCAGAAGGAGAGGGAGAAGCAGGCTTCCTGCTAAGCAGAGAGCCTCTGAGCATGGGGCTCCATGCTCATCTCAGAACCCTGGGATTGTGACCTGAGCCAAAGGCAGATGCTTAACCGACTGAGCCACCCAGGCACCTCTGATCATCTATAGCCCCTTCTATCTTCCTTCAAGTTCTTTCAAATCCATTTGCCTTCCATGGTCACATAGAAGAGTATTGCCCCAAGTTCCTGAGCCCTATACCTTCTGTGTAGGAACCCCGGGCTGAGTGTCTCTGGCCAGGACAGGAACATAGGTGGGTAAGAGGTCACTCACTCACAGAAAGGGGGCAGAGCAGTTCCCAAAGTACCATCATGTGTCTACCACGTTCACCATTTTTGTTCCAGGCACTTACCAAGTGAACAATAAGGGAAATATTTTTCAAAAAAATCAACTCACAGAGCACAAATTATGAAAGCAGACTGTCAAGATTCTCATTGTGGCTGTGTCACTTACTAACTGGAGGAACTTTGGCTGCTTATTCAACCTCTGTGCCTTAATATTCTCATCTGTAAAGGGGAGAGAATAATAGTACTTACTTCACAGGATTGTTATGACAGTGAAATAAGTTATCACTCACCAAAAAACTTAAAATAAGGCTGTCTGCACTCTAGAAATATTAGTTATGTGATTATTTAAATAAATATATCTCCAAGGGAAATTTTTTAACCATCCATGTGTTTCAAATACACCGTATCACATTCCATAAATCAAGGTTACCGAGAAATAAAATGTAAAAGTGAACCAACAGAATTAAATGTGAGCCAGCTTCTCTGACATCTGAGCTCAAGTCCTGCTCTGTGCTTAACAGGCAAGTGAGTCAGAGAGTAGAGCTGGTGAAGACACAGCAGCCTGTCATCGAGGCTTCTCCTCATCTGAATGACTGGAAGAGATGTGAAAGGGGACTTTCTCTTGGTAGTACTCAAGGCTATGAGGTGCTCTCCTGATTACACCTCTTCAGTTACTGCCCCCACACACAAACACTGAATGCGTCAGGCCAGGTTGTGCTATGGGACAACGCCCACACCTTGGTGGCTTCAGTTGAAAGGTTTTCCCCTTACTTGTAGTCTGTTCACTAAAGGGCCTTCCTCTGTGTCTCCTCACCCAGGAGCCCAGGGCTAAGGGTACAGCTCCTACCAGGAACATCACTTATTGCCTTGCAAATGGAAGGAGAGCTCTGGGGTGTCTGGAACTAGCAACAAAGAACTCTTCACAACTCATTGGCTAGAACTGGTCACATGGCTCCCCTTTCCCATCATCCATTCCCCCTCGCCCACCGCAAAAGGGCCAGAAGGTGGATGGGCTTCTCCTTTATGATGATATCAACCATCTTGTGCATAGAATCTGAAATATCTGGGCCTATTAAAGCAGAATGGGCTTTAACTCATTGAACTATGCCCATTGATTCACTGTCTTCTTGGGGATATATTTCTTCCACCAATACGTACAACCCACTTCAAAGGAGAAAATGGATGAAACTATGTTTCAAAACATAGTTTCTGATGGCATTTACAACTTCTTTGCAATCTACCACCTGATTATTATTTTTTTCTGACTCTACTGTGTCAACACCAATGTTATCATTCACCCACTAATATATCCTTCACAAATACTTGTTGGAGATATACTATAGTCCAGCCATTGTTCTGGATCTTTAGGATTCAACACAGAATGAGAGAAACATGTATCATGATTTCATGTAATTTATAGTCTAATGAGAGAGAGAGGGAGGGAGAGAGAGAGAGAGATGAATAACAGATGAATGGACAGGATAAATGAGTTGGTGTCACGGAAAGGAATACATATATACATATATTGTTTAAAGGTTTCAAATTAGGTTGAAGTAGAGAAAGGCAGGGGAGGCATGGTATTTGTATGTAGTTGGGGGGGGGGGAGAAAGAGAGCCAGGGAGAGAGAGAGGGAGAGAGAGAGAGAGGTAGTCTACTTGGTCTGGATTCAAGTCCTTTCTCCAACTCTTCTACCTGTGTGATGATCTCTCCGGGTCTCCATTTCCTCATCAGTGAGGTATGGGAAATTGGACTAGATGAGCTCTCAGATTCTTCACATCTCTGATGACCCATACATCCAGTTTAGAGAAATAAATTCACAAACAAGAGACAAATGTAAAAATGTTCAAGGAAGAAAACTCTAGTCACAACAAGCAAGTCCTACGGCTATTATAGCTGTCCTTTATGTTTTTTCTTAAGTTCACAGAAGCTGTCCCTTTTGCCACTTTCTAAATATTGCCGGCTTTATTTCTCTGTCTATGGCAACATATTTTGAATACGTCAGGGTTGGTCTCTTGATTTAAGCTGGGTGTAAAGAAGAATTTCTTGCTTGTGAGGGGGCATTTAGCGACAGAATTTATTTTTAAGGAAGACTGTGGATTTCTCTTTCAGGAAGTCTTTAAAAATAAGAGGACCGCTTACCAGCATCTCCTTGCTAGAAGTGAAGGAGCAACAGCCTTCCTGCCTCTCCTCTTGCTGCCTGACTACAAGATTGTCCTTCTGATGGAGTCATTACTTTACTCGATTTTTCATGGTGGATTCTAACAGGGGGGCAGAGGCTGACAAGAGGGCCCTGGGAGTGGTCGAGCCCCCCCACCCCCAGCTGAGACCTGCCTCCAGTGTCGCCACTCCTACCTCTTTTCCCAGACCAAGCTCTGTGTTCTCCTCCTCATTCCTCTTCTCTGCTTGCCTCCTGCCTCACTAGGGGTAGAAAAATGACAGTCAGATCCATCACTGGGCTGGAGGCCAAAAGCGGCAATCCGCTGGGTTGGGGCTGGCCCGGTGCCCAGTTTTCAGACAAAGACAGGTTGGGAACCCCCCTGCAAAGACGGCTCCTCTGTCCCCTCCTCCCAGAGTCCTGTTTCCAGTTGGTGCCCAGCCAGCTATGACCTTATAGGGACCTTAAAACCATTTCTTTCTTGGGATCTTGCTAGAACCTCATCTCTATCCCTGTAAGCTCTGTGTGTATGTGTGTGTGTGTGTGTGTGTGTGTGTGTCAGAGAGAAAGAGAGGGAGAAGGAGGGAGGAGGGAGAGGAAACTGGGAAGGAGAGAAAAGCTGGACCAGTCTAGTACATTTCAAAGTATCTGGTTCACGTAAGGGAACCAAGAATTGCTCATATGTGCCCTTGGGAATATTTTTAGGGGAAAAAGTACAATAGTGGAAAGCAGAGGAAATCCAAGGAAATGGTAGCTCCAGATTTCAGATTTTAAACTCTTAAGGGCGTGACCTCCACCATAGAGAATGCTAAAAGCCAAACGGTCTTCCACCTCACTGGCTCCATGTTTCCTGCATGTATCAGGAAATCCTCGATTCTAAGAAATCTCAAAATGCTAGAGAAAATGCATTATTTTCAGACTGCTTGCAACCACAAAATGTTTTAACAGTTTACATTTTCAAGAGTAAACTGCCTGGAGTGCTTTTCCCCCTGGCTTATTAATGAATTCTATTTAACCAAGTCAAAACTCTTGCTGTGGGGGAAGCTGAAATGAATGGTGGCAGTGGTGGTGGCAGTGGGGAGGGGCTGTTGGTTGTTGGTTTAATTTTAATTTTTTTTGCCCGAAGGCACCATTAGAAAACTCCAGATGCAAAGCTTTCTAATAGAATTCCTCCTCTGACACAGGCCTCCGGAATACATAGGCCTAACCTTTACGATCTGGCAGGCCAGACCTCTATTTGGAAACCTTGTGAGGGGGGCTGATCCATTAATGATAATGTGCAATAACTCGGAGCCCCAGAACAGCTGAAGGCCTGGGGCGGCACAGAATCATCGCTCTGCATATAGGAGAAGTGGTGGCAACAGGACCCCTGAGGGAGAGGGGTAGAGAGCAGGGTCACCTAACAGTGAAGAGCCAGGGAATGCCCCATGACCACATTTCCCTTCCCATTACATCAGGGATCTGAGGTTTTAAGAAAAAGAAGTGTTGGCAGGTAGGGGACTGGTTAGCATTGTGGATTTATGGCCGAGAGGGTTCTCACCCATCACCATGGAGCCACTAGAAGTTCTGGGACTGATAGCCTTGGACAAATGACTTAATCTTTCTGCACTTAAGTTTCCTTCATAAAAGGGGATGATGACCATAATATCTACTTTACAGCATTGTTCTGAGGATTTAAAGAGTGAGCACTTTTAAGGGAGTGCCCAGCACATAGTAAGTGTTTAGAAATAGTCGCACTAGTTTAATCAAACCAGATAGGGGAGAAAGCTGCTCTGAGCTCCAGGCCAGGATAAAGAGGTATCAGAAGAGCAAGCATATGCCAGGACCCAGAGGCAGCCTGAGGTTTACTGATGGGGCTCTGCTTGTGATACTAAGTGGCATCAGGGCCCAGTGGGCTAGCTGGATGCCAGAGGGAAGAACAGCTCAGAGTCTGGCTTCAACACCAGAGATAGAGACATGGCTAGGACATGGTAAAAGTAGAGAGGCAGAAACACAACATAAGAGTGAGGAAGGCCCCCAAGTGGAGACTGTTTGTCTCAGTTTCAGGCTGTCAGGTTGTCCCTTCTGCCCTAAAGGAACCAATATTGGGACCAATTGAGTCAGGAGGCAAGTGTGGGCAGGGAAGGATAAAGGGATTTTTAGGGTGGGAGTTGAGGGCAGAAGGTGTGGCTGAGATAGATGGGAGCCAGGAGTCACCCCTCCATATCCTTCTGTATAGAATGATCTATACAGACCAGTTGGGCCTCTACTCTGTCTAGATCTTTTTCTTGTAGTGGCAAAGGCAAATTTGCTCTTAAAATGACAGCTCTTACACATACAAGGTACCTGGCCCAAGTTGGGGGAGTCTGTGACCACAGATCTCTGCGAAGGAGTGTACTACAGCTTATTCATCTTTCTACCTCCCACACACTTAACCTTAGTGCCTAGTACAGAGCAGAGGCTGACTACATTAAGAAATTAATTTGACCTGCATACAGATCTCAACTCCAAAGTTTGGTCCCACTGTAGAGCTGCAGAATGAGCTGCTAAATATTTAGGAACTCTCTTTCTTGTCTGTAGGTGTATTTTAATTGATGACTTTAATTTTGCCTTTCCAGAAATACATTCCCCAAGCACACTTCTGTTGAATTGCCTGGTGTCTGGGCCCAGTTCTGACCTCTTCTGTGAACGTCAGTAATCATTGGGGCGACGTTGATTGAGGTCTCTCCTGATTGAGGTGGGGCTATGAAATAAATACGCACATCACAGATCAGGAAGGGATTGCTCTCCAACTGATCAGACCTCAACAATACGGAAAGAAGAAAGATGTGGAGGGACGCCTGGGTAGATCAGCGATTGAGTGTCTACCTTTGGCTCAGGGCGTGATCCCCAGTATGGGAATCAAGTGCCGCATTGGGCCTCTTGTGAATCTTTATTTGGGGGGAAAAAAAGAAATACGTGGAAATACTATGAGCATCCCCTGATATGAATTCGTTAGTCACTTGAGAAAGAGAAAGAGAAACCAGGGGATTGGGTAGCCTGATGGAATGAACGCCACATTACTTGGTCATGTTTTGTTCTGCTTTATTCATGATGAAGTTTATAATCTGTGGATATTCCATTTTCTTTTTGAATTTTTTTCACTTTGCCTCATTGACTTTAAAAATAATAATAAATCGGGATCCCTGGGTGGCGCAGCGGTTTAGCGCCTGCCTTTGGCCCAGGGCGCGATCCTGGAGACCCGGGATCGAATCCCACGTCAGGTTCCCGGTGCATGGAGCCTGCTTCTCCCTCTGCCTATGTCTCTGCCTCTCTCTCTCTCTCTCTCTCTCTCTCTCTGTGACTATCATAAATAAATAAACATAATAATAATAATAATAAATCTACTCCATAAAGGTCTTAAGGAAAAATATGAAATATTTTTCTGAAATATTCAGAATGGTTTGAAAGGTGTTGCATGGAATATACAACTACAATTCTAACTGTATCATTATGATAGCCACCACTGATGGTAGAAGATGGGTATCAAGTTTACAGGACGGAGCCAGGTTCTACCCTAGGTAACCCCAGAGAGATAGCTTGGATGAAAAAACTGGCCCCCTGACATCTTTCCCTTAATTATTGTCAATTCTTTGAATAGGCTGAAGAAGAGAGCAGGAGAAGGAAGGAGAGAGGGAAAGAGAGAGGGAGGGAGGAAAGGGGGGAGATATCCAGGGAGGGAGGGATAGAGACACAGAGAGAGGGAGAGAGAAAGAGAGAAGGAAAAACCAACCTAATTGAATATGGGATAAACTATTCATTTGCAAACTAAATAGTTATGACATTTAATAACCTATCGTGCCTCATGGAAAACCAAGACATTGCCAAAAGTAATTGAAGTTTGTGATTCTCCAAACTGTTATTTAAAGCGGGGTTTGGCAAGTCTCAGTGGGTCTGCACCAATCTTAATTGCATTTTTAAAATTCAGGATGGTGATTGCATTCCTCTACTTGTTATTTGTGTAGTGAAATCCCTTTATGGTGAACTTGCTTATAGTGAAACCTTATGCAGGGATTTTTAGAGTTCAAAGCATGTGGGCTCCATTTATATCAAAACTCATGCTTTACTTTCTGACCTTTTAACTGATTCATTCCCAGTTGCATATAACCCCCAACTCTTCTCTTTTCATTTGCAGGACATCCCATCAGATGGCCTGAATCCTTATTCCTAACACAAAGAGCTCCTTTGCAGGCTAAGATGGACTTGACCTAGGGAGCGGACCTTCCGTATTGATGACTGGATGGGCCCTAAGGAGAAGCACCAAGTAGCAATGCTCGCCTGTGGAATAAGCAGCAGCTGCCATCCCTCAGGCCCGGACAGCTAGAGACCACTGAATATGCACGATGCGTTCAGCAGCGACCTTTTGCACAGTACTTTTACCACGCAACTATGGACTACACAGGCGGCAAAGATTGTATTACCCTCGTAATTACCGAAGGGCTTCTCTACTCCCTGTAATTTTCTATGAATGTATTTTTAAAAAATTAGCTATTGAACACATAGTGATGCAGCAAGCACTATGCTAAACATTTTGCAGGAATTAGCTCATTTTCATCCTCAGGAGAACCTTTGGTGCTACTAATTTTCTCCTTTGTACCAGAGTGAGGTTAAGGAACTTGCTCAGGATTGCACAGCCTGAGCCACCAGATTGGGATTTGAACTGAGGAGACTGACTCCAGATCCCACCTGCTTAATAACCAGCAGACTCTGCCACTGTGATATTCATGCGGTGTACAGTGCTGTGCCCCACAGATGAAATGTCCTGACTTTCCCTCCATTAAATTCCCTGTGTCTGTCACAGAAACCCAAACTGCTGGTGGTTTTCATTTCCAACCCTGAGAACAGGGTCACTGATGATGCCTTCCACAGGAGGTTGTGAGGATTAACTGAGAATGAGCAAAAAATGCATTTGGTAAAATACTGAGTAATACACAAGCAGGTGCTAGTTTGCTAGGGCTCCTGTGACAAAGTCCCACATGCTAGTGGCTTCAACAACAGGAATCGAGCATCTCCCAGTTCTGGAAGCTAGAAGATGTCAGCAGGGCTGGTTCCTCCTGAGGGCTGGGAGGGACCATCTGCTCTAGCTGCCCCTGGGTGGCCCGGCAGGTGCCTCATCCAGACCTCTACCTCCTTTGTCACTTACTCTCCCAAGAGCTTGTCTGTCTCCATGTCCAAATTTCCCTTTCTTAAGGGGCACCTTGTGTTAACCTGATTACTTCTCCAAAGACCTTATTTCAAAGTAGGTCACATTCTGACATTCCTGGGGGTTATGGCACAACTTTTTGTGGGGGAGGGGTGGGAGGAAACGCAATTCAATGCACAACAAACCATGAGCTGCTATCTGTATTAGTAGTAGCGGTATGAATAACGTGTATGACTACAGATGTGTCATTTTGTCAGGTAGAGGAACAGCAGTCAGCCAGGGACCCCCACGCACAAGGCTTTAGCCCGGGCAGTGCTCGTGCCCCAGCCAGTCTCCGGGACCCTGGCAGGCAAGCTTTTCTGACAGTTATAACACCTACCGACCCACAAGTCTCCTGCGGACCTGTGGTGGTGGCTTTCTCCTTCCCAGGATAAGTAATGGGACAGTAGGAGGCACTGACAGAAAATGGGCAAAGGGAGCTCAGGCCCACGTAGCTAGTTACCGCGATACTGGGACTAACTGGTTTGCCGATGTTTTTTTTTTTTTTGCACGTAGTAGGATTTATCATTTTCTCACTTCTCATTGGCAACCTCGTGCCACCTGCCTTCAGCCACCATGCTCAACTGTTACTTCCTATAGATGAGGTCCCAAACCAATACCCTTGTCTTTAGCTCCTCTCTCTCTCTCTCTTTTTTTAGCTCCTCTCCTAAAACATAATCCTGTGCCCCTAATTAGCTACTGCAAGTCCCGGAGGCAAGTCAGGCTCGCCATCCAAGCTGAAATCAGGTGCCCCGACATCCCTCTTTCCTCTTTCCCCTCCTTCTCTATCACCTGCCTCAGGTACAGGCGTTGCCATCCCCCCGATTGCCCCCAAGTTTTGGTGCCATCCTCAGTCCTCTTTCTGGCCACCCTTCTCCATCCTGTTTGTTCTAACCTGACACCAATTCCAGTGCATTCTACCTTTTAACACTCTTAGGAATCCCACTTCACCTGACTCTGGCTTAACCACAAATGTGCCAAGCACATAGTAGGTCAGCACCTAATACTTATTCTGTGGGGGCCCCTGAGTGGCTCAGTTGGTTATGCGTCTGCCTTCAGCTCAGGTCATGATCCCTGGATCCTGGGATCAAGCCCCCAGTTGGGGCGGGGGGTTCCCTGCTCAGCAGGGGGTCTGCTTCTCCTTCTCCCTCTGCTCCTCCCCCTGCTCTCTCTCTCTCTCTCTCGTTCTCACTTACTCTTTATCTCTCAAATAAATAAATAAATAAATAAATAAATAAAATCTTTTAAAAATACATATTCCAAGAATAAGTGGACAGAAAATAAAAATTCCTATATGACCCCCTTCTATTGTTCACAAAGTCCAAACTCTCAAGCAAAACATCAAAGGTTCTTCAGTATATGTCCCTAAACTATTTTTTCTTGTTACATTCTCTATATTTCTGGCCAGGCCCCTCCACTAAGACCAGCAAAACACAACTATTGTCACTTTCATACATGTCACTGTGTGTAGCTGTAGATTGTTCATTTGTAGAGCTGTGTAGTGCCCTTTTGTCTTCACTATTTGATACTGGTGTTTAGAAATGTAGTTGATTTTTCCTATTTATTTTATATTTTGGGGGGGAGGGGCAGAAGGAGAGGAAGAGAGAGAGAATCTAAAGCTGGCTCCACCTCACAACCCTGAGATCATGACCTGAGCTGAAATCAAGAGTCAGACACTCAACTGACTGAGCCACCCAGGCCAGAAAAATATAGTTGATTCTCTATATTGATTTTTTTTTTAATCTGGCAGGCTTGCCAAACCCTCTCATAAATTCTAAAAATTAACCTACATTTTTTGGAGTTTCTATATTCATATTCATGCTATCATGAGCAAATAATGACCGTTTTGATCATTTCTCTTTTTTTTCTATTTCCTTTCCTAGTTTTAGTATGCTAGCCAGGATCTATAGTGCAAGTTTGAATACAAGGGGTGGTAGCGGATATTCTTGTATTTTCCCTAATCTTAAAGTAAATGCTTTTAACATCTTAATCTATTACTAAATATAGTATTTACTTTAAGTTTTTATAGATACCTTTTTTCAGATTAAGGGAGTAACCCTCTTTGCCCATTTGCGTAAGAAATCTTTATCTTTGGTAGAATTCAGATTATAAAATGCATATTCAATTTTAGCAATTTTTTTGGTATCTACTGAAGATGGTACAATTTTCCTTTTAATCTGTCAGTGAGAACACTAATTTTCAAATATTAAACAGTTTTGCATTCCTGAAATAAATCCAAGATCTATTTTCCTTTTGGAGCATGGTTGGTGTGGTTTTCTAAGATTTTCCTTAGGAATTGCTATGTTCTTGAGTGAGATTGGCCTGACATTGCTTATTTTTTTATATAGCCAATACTTCATTCTATTTGCTTACATATTTACCACATTCTGTGCTCTTCTTTCTGTGTGGCGTCTTGGATTCATGTATGATTTGGGAACATTTTCCTGATGGCCAAAGAATGTCCTCTGGCATTGCCATTAGAGAATCTGCTGGCAACAAACTGCCTCGGATTCTGCATGTTTGAAATGTCTTGATTTAATCTTCATTTCTGAAGCATGTTTTCACGAGGCATAGAATGCCAGGTTGTTCTTTGCTATCAAGCAGATTATAGATACTGTTGCATCCCTGTCTGGCTTTCATTGTTGGCAAGGGAGCACCCAAACCTGCTTCTCTAAAGAACACGCCTTTGCTACCTGGTTCTGTATTAGGTCTTTCTTCATTTTGCTTCTGGCTGCATTTGTGTGTTGTGTTTTCTTTCTGTTTCAGGTTCACAATAATGTGTCCAGGTATAAATTTCTTTGTCATTATACTGCTTGGGATTAGTTGGGCTTCTGAATCTGGGGGTTGACACATCTCATCAGTTCTGGAAACTCCTTAGCCATTCTCTCCTCAAATACTGAGGCTGCCTCATTCTCATCCTGCCGCCTCTCCAGGACCTGTGTCACACCTACAGCACACCCTCTCATCACATGTGGCCTGGTCGGCACTTGTATTTTCTATGATTTTGTTATTCTGTGCCAATTTCTGGATAATTTCCACAGATTTCTATTTCGGTTTCTACGGTTTGCAAACTTTCCTTCCAGCTTTCATTAATCTGCCATCAAACCTCCCCATTTCACTTTTTTTTTTCCCTAATGTAGCATCTGTTTATAGTCTGTCTCAGGCTGTGAAAATTTATACATGTATCATACCTATAGTCATGTGACTTGAAATTGCTTAAGATAATCACACATTTTAAAAAATCATACTTGAAAGAACTAATTTAAAGGACACAATAAAAATATCTGGACTCACCAAAGTGAAGCACATACATTCTCTGTCTCTTAAATAAACATATCAGTTTTCAGACAAACACAAGAATAGAGGGAATGGGATTAAAAAACCCTCCTCATGCCTATTACTCAGTTTCAATAATTAATATCTTAACAATTTTATTTAATATTTCTCCACATACCATCTTTAAACAACTTTTTCTTAGAGCATTTTATTTTATTTTATTTTTAAAAGATTTATCCATTTATTCATGACAGACACACAAAGAGAGGCAGAGATATGGGCAGAGAGAGAAGAAGGCTCCCTGCAGAGAGCCCCATGTGGGACTCGATCCTAGGACCCCGGGATTATGACCTGAGCTGAAGGCAGATGCTCAACCACTGAGCCACCCACACGTCCTTCTTAAAGTATTTTAAAGCAAAGTCTGGACATCATATAATTTGATCTGAGATGACATTTGATCTGCAAATATCTTGACACTGATCTCTAATTGACAAGAACACATTTTTTTTGGTGGAGAACTACTGCACTATGACTACACCTAAGAAAACCAACAGTAATTTCCTATTTCATTGAGTTTTTTTATTTTAAGAGTTTAATATTTCATTTCTAGAAGTTCAATTTGGTTCTTTAAAAATCTGCTTCGTTGAATTTTATAGTTTGTTTCTTGCACATATTTTCGAGTTTGTCATTTATTTCCTTAAAGATATTAAACAGTTTATTGTTTGTGTCTGAAACTCCCAGGATCTGAAGTCACAAGTCAGTATCTGTTTTGTGTGTGGCTTTTTTTGTTTGTTTGTTTTGATTCTAGCTCATGGTGCTTTATTTCCTTGTATATTTAGCCAATTTCTATGGTGGTCTGCTCATTATTCTTGGAATTGTGTTTGAGAATTCTTTGGGGCTTAGAAAGATGTGTTCTTTAGAGGGGATCTACATTTGTTTCTATCATGCACTTTGTGACATGACTAGTATAGGGTCACTCTCAACTAAATTCTTGGCTTGAGGTTTGCAGACCACTCAGGGAGTGGGATTTCAGATTATAAACCTAATATGAGTTGTAGCTCCAAGTTCTCAATAGTGATTTCTTTACCTTTTTTTTTTTAACCTTTGGTCAACATTGGTTATAACAATATATTTTCTTGACTGAAGGCGAGGGTAAAGAGGAGTGGTACTGTTGCTTTTAGTTCAGTTTTACTCAGAATGAATAGCTCTTTGGAATACAGGTTTGTGGATTCTCCATCGTGGTAAGCCCTGGGACTTGTCTGCCATTCCCTGGATCTTGGAAGCTGTGAAAACAGGAGTTCAAGTTCATCGAGCTCAACAAATGGATTCAGTTCCTAACTGAAAGTTACTTCCTTTCTTGAGAGTTCATTGACAGATTTAAGTTGAGATATAGACGATAGATTTTATATATATGTATATATATATGTACATATATATAATAAGAATTTTAATTGTCTGTAAAAGGAGGACTGATTCAGATACTTACCCTGGAAATGAAAGTTCTCCATTCATTCTTTAAGCCATATCAATCCAGACTTCTGATCAGTGAAGAGAGAAAATTTGACCAAAGGTCAAAAAAGTATACAAATTGTGGCTTGGCCATATGTATTACTAGAAATGGGATTGTGAAAAAGCCTGGTCTTTTGCAAACATCTAATATTTGAGATTACGGATCTCAGAAAGGTGAATGTCAATGAACTGAAATAAATTCTTAGAAGCTGAGTTCATTGGATATACAAGTAAGTCTCTTGTATTATACCTTAACTAGGTCTTAATTAAGAGTCTGTCTTATGCCTCAACTAAACTGATTCTTTCTGGAAGATCTATCATCCTTGTAGTTTACAGATTTCTTAACAACTACCATAATAGGCATAATCATTAGCTGAGTTAAACTAAATTATTATAGCAGAAAAAAGTTTTTATTTAAAATCTAAACGAATATTGTTTATGTATTCTAAGATATTGGGAAAGGAATGTCAAAATTCTTATGAGAGTGGTAGTAACACTTCTCTAGTGCTTTCTTTTCCTAAAAGTATCTAGTGGAGAGGGAGAAGGTACTACCTAGAATAGATGTTTCACTGTTTATCAGAGAACATTAATGAGTTTTGGATATGCAAAGAGAATTCCAAAGCTTAGTGTAGGGATGAGGCTAGAAACAACCAGAATGTTCTGCATAATACAATGGTATGAATTTTTATTTTCTCTTGAGAGAGAGGCAAAGAAGAAAGAGAGTGGGAGAAGGAAGGTGAGTGGGGGTGGTAACTGTACAGCATGCAAAACGGCCAAAGGACTTTCCAGGTCATAGATATCTGACATCTAATATTCTACATTAAAGTTTTTCTGCTTTTGCGACATAAGACCTCTTTTATCTTCCAACCTCCCACAAAATCAGCTACATCTGCTTATACAAGCATTTGTAGAGCGGCTAGGGGAGGGGAGGCACTAGGATGATGCAGTACATGTGCGAGTCAAAGAAAGAGAGTCAATGCCAGAGTCGAATAAAGGAACAACACGAGGATAAGACAGTGAAGAAAAGGAAGTTAGTGGAATAAGTAATCACAGATGAAGGTTGCCATGAAACTTTAAATTCCTGAGAAATTTGATACAATTTGATCCTAGACTTTAAAGGGCAGGATGTTTGCACATAACACCTGTGTCATTATTAATATTTCTATTGAAATTGAAGGGCACTAGAAAGCTGCTCCAATTTCTAGCAGTCAGTAGTTAGTGTCAGAATCTAACTTGGGCCTTTTTTTTTTAAGATTTTATCCATTTATTTATGAGAGACACAGAGAAAGGCAGAGACATAGGCAGAGGGAGGAGCAAGCTCCCTGCGGGGAGCCTGATATGGCACTTGATCCCAGGACCCCGGGATCACGACCTGAGCCAAAGGCAGATGCTCAACCATTGAACCACCTAACTTGGGTCTTAAACTTCCCCAGTCAAGCTTCTGTTTCTCCATCCAGGCATCAAGCTGTTTTTAACCTTAGATGCACATCAGGAGAGTTTAACTTACTGATGTCCAGGTCTTAACTTCAGATATTCTGATTTAATTGGCCTGAGGTGGGACCTGGGCTTTGGGACTTTCAGAACCACCCCACCTCATTCTAATGTCCAGGCAGGGTTGAGAATCACAGGTATAAAGCTACAATAATATTCTAATGATAGGCTGAAACATTCAAATAAGGCCACAGAAAGCAATAGAGAACGTGTGAGTTGCAAGTGTAATCATAAAGGAAGCTAATTTTGAGGAAATGTATTTTTATATCATGTAATCCCTGTGCATGTTGGGACCTAAAAATAAAAATAGATAGGACAGAAATGTTTCTTAAAGTCCCTATATATATATATCTATATGAGAACAAAAATAATCTATACCCACTCAGCTTACTGTTTATATTAATATAATTTTACTATTTGACTGCATTCATCTAACTTTATTTTTCCAGAAAACTCTTGCTCAGAAAGCTAGAGTTGCAGACAATTTACTGTTTGTTTCAAGAAATTCCCCCAAATCCAATTATCCCTTTGCCTATCATCACCTCTTTTTTGGGGACAATAGATCACTTCAAAAGATGATTCATTCTTCAAGAGTTCTTTTGAAATCCTCCCAACTCTGTCTACCAATCTACCAATCTTTAACTATAATATAACAAATTTTCCCCAGTTTTACTTAAGTGCCCCCTTGTACTGCCACTGAAAGACCTACCTTCAGTCAGACCCCCTCAGACTCATGAATGCCCTAACTCTGTCTTCCCCACTCCTGGGTGCTGCTAACACTCTTTCAAGGTGATGATACCTTTTCCTCTGATAAGCAGCAAACTGAGCTTTATCAACTAGCCATACATCACTTATTTACTGCTTGTTCAGAGATTCTCACCCATTTCAGTTAGGAAATGTCCAAATGTCTTTTCCCAATACGTCAAATAAAAAGCTACTATTCGCTCAGTGCCAGCTAGGTGATTTACAGTCATTGCTTGTAATCCTTTGAGGTTGGAATTACTTAACATGTTTTTTTTTTTTTTTTATAAATGAGGTTAGAACTTGACTGGAGGTCACACAAGTATAGTTGAGCAGGGATTTAGATCCAGGTATTTGTGATTCTCAAGGCTGAGTTAGCTCAACAGAACCATGGCAGGCATCATGTTGCCTCACTAGCTGGAGAATCTATTCTAGCTGGCTGGAGTACACATTTGAGTTGTTACCAGTTTTTTTTTTTTTTTGAAATTAATTGTAAGTTTATTTATTTTTTATTTTTATTTTTTTTTATTTTATAAATTAATTTTTATTGGTGTTCAATTTACCAACATACAGAATAACACCCAGTGCTCATCCCGTCAAGTGTACCCCTCAGTGCCCGTCACCCATTCACCCCCACCCCCCGCCCTCCTCCCCCTCCACCACCCCTAGTTCATTTCCCAGAGTTAGAAGTCTTTATGTTCTGTCTCCCTTTCTGATATTTCTCACACATTTCTTCTCCCTTCCCTTATATTCCCTTTCACTATTATTCATATTCCCCAAATGAATGAGAACATACACTGTTTGTCCTTCTCCGGTTACTATGGCCAAGTTCAAAAAGGGTGTTGCCTGAGTTCTCCTCTGGGATTTTGATGGAATCTTGTCTCACATTTAGATCTTTCATCTATTTTGAGTTTATCTTTGTGTATGGTGTAAGAGAGTGGTCCAGTTTCATTCTTCTGCATGTGGATGTCCAATTTTTCCAGCACCATTTATTGAAGAGAGTGTCTTTCTTCCAGTGGATCGTCTTTCCTCCTTTATCGTATATTAGTTGACCATAAAGTTCAGGGTCCACTTCTGGGTTCTCTGTTCTGTTCCATTGATCTATATGTCTGTTTTTGTGCCAGTACCACACTGTCTTGATGAACACAGCTTTGTAGTACAACCTGAAATCTGGCATTGTGATGCCCCCAGATATGGTTTTCTTTTTTAAAATTCCCCTGGCTGTTTGGGGTCTTTTCTGATTCCACACAAATCTTAAAATAATTTGTTCTAAGTCTCTGAAGAAAGTCCATGGTATTTTGATAGGGATTGCATTATACGTGTAAATTGCCCTGGGTAACATTGACATTTTCACAATATTAATTCTGCCAATCCATGAGCATGGAATATTTTTCCATCTCTTTGTGTCTTCCTCAATTTCTTTCAGAAGTGTTCTATAGTTTTTAGGGTATATTTTGAGAACCATTTGAATGGTAAATGGTTCTCCAACCTTTTATTTTCAGGTTGTAGGTGTCCTTCTGTCTAAAATGAGTCTCTTGTAGACAGCAAATAGATGGGTCCTGCTTTTTTATCCAATCTGAAACCCTGCGCCTTTTGATGGGGTCATTAAGCCCATTCACGTTCAGAGTTACTATTGACAGATATGAGTTTAGTGTCATCATGATATCTAT
Organism: Nyctereutes procyonoides; assembly: GCF_905146905.1. Lineage (NCBI taxonomy): Eukaryota > Metazoa > Chordata > Mammalia > Carnivora > Canidae > Nyctereutes > Nyctereutes procyonoides. The sequence continues at coordinate 39,376,346 of NW_026575135.1, read as the reverse complement.
TTAGTCCTTGTTTTTGTGGATTGTTCCACTGAACTTCTTCTTAAAGGGGAGTTTTAAGAGTCCCCCTTAAAATTTCTTGCAGAGCTGGTTTGGAGGTCACATATTCTTTCAGTTCCTGCCTGTCTTGGAAGCTCTTTATCTCTCCTTCCATTTTGAATGAGAGCCTTGCTGGATAAAGTATTCTTGGTTGCATGTTCTTCTCATTTAGGACCCTGAATATATCCTGCCAGCCCTTTCTGGCCTGCCAGGTCTCTGTGGAGAGGTCTGCTGTTACCCTAATACTCCTCCCCATAAAAGTCAGGGATTTCTTGTCTCTTGCTGCTTTAAGGATCTTCTCTTTATCTTTGGAATTTGCAAGCTTCACTATTAGATGTCGAGGTGTTGAACGGTTTTTATTGATTTTAGGGGGGGATCTCTCTATTTCCTGGATCTGAATGCCTGTTTCCCTTCCCAGATTGGGAAAGTTTTCAGCTAGGATTTGTTCAAATACATATTCTGGCCCTCTGGCCCTTTCGGCGCCCTCGGGAACCCCAATTAAACGTAGGTTTTTCTTCCTTAGACTGTCATTTATTTGCCTTAATCTGTCTTCATGGTCCCTTAATTGATTGTCTCTTTTTCCCTCAGTTTCCCTCTTTGCCATTAACTTGTCTTCTATGTCACTCACTCGTTCTTCCACCTCGTTAACCCTCGTCGTTAGGACTTCTAGTTTGGATTGCATCTCATTCAATTGATTTTTAATTTCTGCCTGATTGGATCTGAATTCTGCAGTCATGAAGTCTCGTGAGTCTTTAATGCTTTTTTCTAGAGCCACCAGTAGCTGTAGAATAGTGCTTCTGAATTGGCTTTCTGACATTGAAGTGTAATCCAGATTTTGTAACTCTGTGGGAGAGAGGGCTGTTTCTGATTCTTTCTTTTGAGGTGAGGTTTTCCTTCTAGTCATTTTGCTCAGTGCAGAGTGGCCAAAAACAAGTTGTATTGGAACCCGGGGGAGTATCACTGGTCCGTCCAGCTGGTCTTCTGGGGGAGGGGCCTGCTGTGCTGATTTTCAGGTGTTAGCACTTGGGGGAGCTGCTCTGCCCCTGCCTGCTGCAGGGCTCAGCGGGGGTTGTTTACCCCGTGGGGCCCCAGGAGGAACAGCCGCAGTTGCTATGGCAACTCTGGAAGCCTGGATTTAGCCTCCGCAGGAACTACGGGGCTCGGGGCTCTCGGTTCTCCGTCTGCAGGGCCTGGAGGCTCCGGGGCGGGGCCGCTGATGTGCTCAGCTTGGGGCAGGAGCGTCCTTGCTGTTCTGGGCCCTCCCGGCCTCTGCCTGTCCCGGGGGAGGCCGGATCCTGGGCTGTGTCCCGTCGCTCTGTGCTCCGGGGCCTGCGCTGTTCGATTCGCGCTCCCGCCCTGCAGCTCCCTCCCTGGAGCTGCTCCCGAGCCCCTCCAAGCTGCTCTGGTTGGTCCCTCCGTGCGCGCTGCAGCCCTTAGGGAGCTCGGAGCACTCTCCTGGGCGCGCAGGTGTCTGTTAGTGTCCCAGGGAGCCCGAGGGCATCCCCGCCCTCCTGGGTCCTGCTCCACCTCCCTGCGAGCCCCTTTCCGCCCGCCCGGGAAGGTTGGTGCAGCTCCTGCTCCTCCGGGACGGGGCTCTCCTGTCCTGGGGACACTCGCCCCGGCCTCAGCCCGGCTCCTCGCGGGGCCCCTCCCCCTCGGAGGCCTTTTGTTCCTTTATTTCTTTTTCCCCGTCTTCCTACCTTGATAGAAGCGCGGACTCTTCTCACTGTAGCGTTCCAGCTGGTCTCTCTTTACATCTCAGGCCGAATTCGTAGATTTTCAGGATGGTTTGAAGGTTATCTAGGTAATTGGGTGGGGACAGGTGATTTGGGGACCCTGCTCTTCCGCCATCTTGCCCCTCCCTCCTAATTGTCGAGTTGTTACCAGTTTTAATGAGTCAACTGTAGCCACTATCTTCCCAATGGGACTGCACAAATGTAGCCAGATAATTGAAGGAAAAGAGTTGCTTTATAATTTTTTTCAGGGATCCCTGAGTGGCGCAGCGGTTTGGCGCCTGCCTTTGGCCCAGGGCGCGATTCTGGAGACCCGGGATCGAATCCCATATCGGGCTCCTGGTGCATGGAGCCTGCTTCTCCCTCTGCCTGTGTCTCTGCCTCTCTCTCTCTCTCTCTGTGACTATCATAAATAAATAAATTGAAAAAAAAATTTTTTTATAATTTTTTTCAAACAAATTTCTTTGTTTTAATTATTCAAGTGGAGAGTTGGAAGATCAGTGTCTACCAGATTGTTCTTTATTACATCTTTGTGTATCTGATATATTTTATAATAATTCTTTTCTTTCTTTTAAAATTTTATTATGAAGCATTCTTAACATACATGAAATAAAATAATACAGTGAGTCTTTAATGTGCCCGTCACCCAGCTTCAACACTGTCCAACTCCTGGCCAATCTTGTTTTATCTATATCCCCATGTATTCCTCCTTCCAATATTATCGTGAAGCAGATCAAAGATAAAGTATATTTTTTTCATAAATATTTTAGTATGTGTCTCTAAAATATTAAGATTTCTTCAGTATGTATCTCTAAAAGAGAAGTACCTTTAACAGAAAAAAACACAATATCATTTCGTAAATTGACAGCAGTTTGTTAATATCATCAAATATAGAGCCAGGGTCCAAAAATCCAGTTGCCACATAAGTATCATAATATTTTAGAGTTTTTATTTTTTTAATTTTTTAAATTTTTTAATTTTTTTTGTTTATTTTAGAGTTTTTAAAATTTGATTAACTTCCAGTGACTCAACATTTCTTCTAGTTAAGTGAGAATGGGAAAATTCATCCTAATAGGGATATTTCTCTTGTAAAGTTCCCATTGCCCACCCTGACTCTGACCATGGTCTCAGTTCCCAATTTTTTGATTTGGATTTTCATGAAAATGTTTATTTTCATGAAGCCTAAGAACCTGAAACTTTCTTTCAAGTTCTGAACCTATGGTCCCATTTTAATTTGCATGTTTGGCCCAGATAATATCTTGATGATACTCAAAGCTCCTTGGGGATGGGGGTGGGAGAGGATGCAGTTAAGAGGTATCATCAATATAAGTTAATCTGGGAGGTCTGCTCTTATTTTTCATGTTTAAGTCAATAAGTACTTTGACAAATAAATCTGACATTTTTCTTGCAGCAATTTACATTCCTGTTCTTATAAAGCATTTCTTTCTTATTCCTTCATGGTTATCTGTGTTTCTAATGAGCTGTCAGCAGTTGATGTGAACCAAGAGGGAAAACCAAAGGGATTATATCATAGTCAGAGAGGTATGAGCTACCAAAGCTCCCCATGCAGTTTTAATCAAAGTGCACCTTTACTGGTTCTTTGTATCCATGGTGTTTTTACATGAAAAAAAAAAAAAAGTAAAAGAGGAAAGAAAGAGATAAGGAGGGAGGGAATGAGGTAGGGAGGGAAGGAGGGAAGGAAGGAGGGAGGAAAAGAGGGAGAAACTAGTCCATGCCTCTGAAGTTAGATAGTGATAAATGACTCGTGTCTGTCTTTCTTCAGGACTGTTGTCATCAGGAGCCCTACAGATCACCTGTCAGAACATAATTAGGCAATCTCCAACCTGGGACATTATATTCTCCCTGTAGTAGAAATGTCTGTTCCTGACAAGGAGTCCGAACTTGGTAGTAGCTCCGTAAGCTAAATTTCTGCCAAAACATTAGGCAGATGGTTATCAACTGATTTTCCCATTCCCCATATGAAGATCACTGTGCCCTGCTGTTGATAGGATTACAGAAGGACTAAAGCAAATTAATGGCAAGCGGGGGAGATTCCTATTAGTTGGGACCACACATGTGGTTAAATAAAAGCAGGAATAATCATAGCACTGGGTTTTATTTAGATCCGTACGTGCTTCCTCAAAGGGATTGAAAATGTTTGCAACGTGATTTGTCCTCTTCTACCCACACTGCTAGCTTTGCAGCATGGGGCCCATTTAAGAAACCCCATGGGCACATAATCCCACCACAGTGGGGCATTCACTTTTGAGGTCCTATATGAAGGTGGGTTCCTTGCAGAGCTCAGAATTCAGGGTGTTTTTTGCCTGGAAAAGATACATAGGCCTCTCCGATGATCTCTGCCCAGAGACAGGATCTCCGAAACTACTACTAGCAAAGAATGAAAATAGTCACCATCCAGTCTGTGTATTACATAACAAACTCTTGGCAGATTTCTCATTCTGTGCTTAACTTTGACATGAAGCTAGACAGTAATGTTTGTAGATCAAATGAGATTTTTGCCAGCCCACTACTAGATAGGGAGGATTTATCTACAACCACACTATGATGTTCCCTTAATACCTTTCAAAAACACAAGTGCTTACATCCTAATAGGTTTTTAGCTTAAGATCTAATCATCCACTCTTGAATTAAGATGCTTGAATGAAGCCAACTCATTTGGAACTAAGCATTTTAATGTCAACAGAGACATATGGTATGGAGACAGAATTACAAAGGCTCTCTTCTGAAGCATCCATTAGGAAAGCAAGACTAAGACCCCAGCATCATTATTAGTTTACTCATTTATTTCTCAGTAAATAATTGAGCATAATATCATCTTATGAAAGTGGAAATGGCCTAATAATTACATGTTAGGGATAGGGGACATTCCCATTTGAAATGATTAAACCATTCTCTCAGTCTGTAATTACTACCAACTGTTTTTGTGGATGGCATTGGATTTTTAGACCAAGGAAGATCCAACATATATTACATATATTGTGCGAATATATAGATAGTGTAAATATCAAGACTCCTATGTTGCCGTTTGTAGAAAAGTACATCTCAGCCTAATTGCAAGTTGTCATTTAGGGTTCCCTAAAACCAGTGAAAATGTTGACACAATAATGCAATTATAAAGTCATCTCTGACTTATTATATGGGAGAAACATATTACCAAGGAATTGTGGAATATTGAGCCTTTGAAAAGGTTATTTTCCTTGAACTCAGAATTAGAAAATCTGCAAATTAGAAGGCTGCTAATCTAACGCATCTTGGTCAAATTAGTATGCTCAACAGTTTTGAATGACTTTGTTATTTGAAGCATTTGACCAAGAGGCATCTCTCTTTCCTGCCTAGTTAATTTCTATTAACTTTAAAATAGATCTTAGTGGTGGTAGGAAGGGGGTCTTTTAAACCACCTAGACTATGTTAGCTTACCCAGACTATGAGGCTTAACATCCTCTCCTCTTTTGGAGCATTTGTAACAATTGTGTTGTTATTTGGTTAGTGTCCATACTTCCTGCTAGCTTGTAAGCTCTGTGAGATCAGTATTATATCTGCCTTTTTCACAGCTGTATTGCTGTGCTAATTTGTGCTATTTGTTAAAAAGATTCAGTGTCTTAAAAAATTTTAAAAAATTACATTTAAAAGTATTCAATACCCTTCACTAAAGGGCCCCTCCCTACTAAAACATTATGTTTCCAGTTCTACTGATGTCAGACTTAGTCATGTGGCTTCTTTTGACCAATAAAATATAAGTGGAATTGTCATGGGCCACTTCTAAGCCGAAGCCTTAAGAGTTTCCGCATGGTTTCACCACTGTTCTTTCCCTTTGCCACAAGACCAGCATGTCCTAGATAGGGCAGCACCTTTAATCTGAGCCTTGAAGATTTGGAGTGGAGTCAAAGCTGAATGGGGATGGACATGTAATGAGCAAAACATAATTTTTTATGGTCATAAACCACGGTGATTAGGTATTTGTTATTGCTGCTTAACTTAGCTGAATTTGATTGATACAAATATCCAATGACTATCAAAGGCATGCAATACACATTTGTTGACAAATTGAAGGGACGGAAGGAGACATATATTCTGTACACACAAGAAGTTAAGGCATATGCAGATCCGAAATAATAAAAAATCTGAGTATGCATCATTATTTCAACCATAGTGATTTGGGATTAATGTCAATGTAATTAAATGTTTAATTATTCCTTTTGAAACCTAAGCCACTCAAGGTGAATATACCTGTGTAAAAAAATGTCATGCATAATTTAGTGCCAACTGGGGACACAGAGCAGAAACTTCATGGAAGGGAGGGACAGTGGAGTGTCACACTAGCCAAGCAAGATTTCACTTGAAGATGTGAACTGGATGGATGAGTGGATTTATCATGGCTTTTAGTTAGTGGAGGGGTGAGAGGAGGACATGGCAGATCTCTTAAGGGAAAATACACGAAACAAAAAAAATGCGGATTAGGGAAAACCAGGGACATGATATAATGAAGCTGGTGCTTGAGGCAGATTAGTCAGGTGGCAGCAGATCAGAGAAGGGGAGAGTGGACACAGTTAAGAAGCTACTTCAGAAAATGTAATGTCATAAAAATGGTGATTTGCTCTCAGCTATATATTCAACGTGATCTTAATAAAAATGCACACAAGAGTATTATTAGTTTATTTTAGGAACCAGACTAGAAAATTCTAAATTTACATGGAGAAATACATAACATGAAAATTCTGACAAAATTAATAAGGAGATACTAAAACATATAAAATCTAAATAATTAAAACAACAATTGAGTAGGCAAATCAATAGGAAAGTCTCAAAAATCAGAAACAAATACAACTGCATTTGCCAAATTGGTATATGAGAGTTGGCATTAAAAATGAGTGGGAAAAGGAGAAAGGGGACCCCTCCTGCACTGTTGGTGGAAATGCAAACTGGTGCAGCCACTCCAGAAAACAGTATGGAGGTTCCTCAAAAGGTTGACAACAGAATTACCTTATGATCCAGCAATTACACTACTAGGTATTCACCCAAAGAACACAAAAATACTAATTGAAAGGAATATATGCACCCCAAGCGTAGAGCAGCATTATCTACAATACCCAAACTATGGAAAAAGCCCAAGTATCCATCAATTGATGAATGAATAAAGAAGATGTGGTATGTGTAAATACACACACACACACACACACACACACACAGTGGAATATTACTTAGTCATAAAAAGGAATGAAACCTTGCCATTTGCAATAATGTGGTTGGAGCTAGAGAGTATTATGCTAAGTGAAATAAGTCAGAGAAAGACAAATGCCATTTGATCTCACTCATGTGGAATTTAAGAAACAAAACAAACATAGGTAAAAAAGAGGGTGAAAGGCATACCAAGGAACAGATTATTAACTCTAAAGAACAAACTTGTGGTTCACAGAGGAAAGGTAGGTGGGGGTGGGTGAGTGAAATAGAGCATGGGAATTAAGGAAGGAACTTGTCATGATGAGCACCAGGTGATGTATGGAAGTGTTGAATGATTAAATTCTATACCTGAAACAAATATCACACTGGATATTTAACTATATCTGGAATTTGAATAAAAACTAACTGGAATTTAAATAAAAAACTTTAAAGAAATGAGTGGGAAAAGATGGCTTTAGCTGAGGTGGTATCTGCAAAAACATTAAGTTGGATTTGACCTCATATCTTGTACCAGAATAAATTCCAAGTGAATCAGAGAATTAAATGTATGAGATTGAACCATATGGCCATTTCTGTAAAGGTCAAAATTGTTAAATATTGGTAATTTCATATGGGTTGTTAATAAAAACTGAAGTCCTGGAAGGACTCAAGGAAATCATAGTTTTTGTGTAGTCTTGAGATGGGAAATCCTTTTAAACTGTTACACAGAATTCAAAGGCCTATAAAATAATAGATGACTAAATTCAACTACTTAACAATAAACTTTTTCTGCATTGCAAAAACCACCATAAACACTGTCAAAGACAAATGACAAACATGGAAAAATATTTCCAACTCATATCACAGGTATAGGACTAATGTCTCTTTATCTTTATAAAGAACTTCTATAAATAAATATGCAAAAGACCAACAAGCCATTAGCAAAACAAGACGAGGATATGGATAGATACTTCAAAGGACAACAAAATCAATTGGCTCTTATTCATAGGAAAGGAGGCTCAGTCTCATTCATTATATGCAAATGCAAATTAAAATTAAAGAAAGATGGGATCCCTGGGTGGCGCAGCGGTTTGGCGCCTGCCTTTGGCCCAGGGCGCGATTCTGGAGACCAGGGATCGAATCCCATATCGGGCTCCTGGTGCATGGAGCCTGCTTCTCCCTCTGCCTGTGTCTCTGTGTCTCTGCCTCTCTCTCTCTCTCTCTCTCTGTGACTATCATAAATAAATAAAAATTAAAAAAAATTAAAGAAAGATGGGGCACCTGGGTGGCTCAGTCGGTAAATTTCAGGGTCAGTTGATCTTAGGGTCATGAGTTCAAGCCCCATGTTGGGCTCCACACTGAGTGTGGGGCCTACTTACAAAAAAAAAAAAATGAAAATAAGGTAGTATTTTTTTTCATGTATCAGATTCCAGAGACCTAGGAATTTGATAACATACCTGATTGGCAAACTCAAGCCTTTCTGGTGGGAATCTAAACTGGTACTACCTCTATGGAGGGAAATTTGGTCCTAGAAAAGAATGAAGCACATACTTTGATCCAGCCATCCCATTTTTAGGAATTCATACCACAGATGCACCTTCACATGTGTGAAATGAAAACAACAGCATCACTAACTGCAGCATTGCCTGCAAAATCAGAAAACTGGAAACGATCTCTACGTTCATGACTAAAGATGGCTAACTAAGCTATAGGACAGGCTCACAACCACCCACTAAGCAGCTATAATGATGAGAAAGTAAATACTGACATAAGATGCCCAAATCAGATTGTCTGAGGAATGAAGACAAAGGGTAATGTGTATTTAAACTACCATGGTATTAAAAGGTAAATAGAGAAGATACAAGCAAATATATGTTATGAAGAATATATAAACATATATAGTTTTTATAAGTACAAAGTTTCAATAGAAGAACATACAAGAGCTAATAACATTTGTTGCTGTAGGAAGGGGAGCTGAATAGTGACAGATCAGGATGGTGTTATACTTTTCACATCCTTTGAGTTTTCTGAATTTTGAACCATTTTCATAGATAATCTATTCACAAAATTAAATTAAAATGCTATTTAAGGTAAAACTAATTGACATCAACATCCTTTGCAAGAGCTATTTCTACTGCAGATAAAGTTATATCTGATTTGTGAAAAGCAAAACCCAAACCCCATGTAAGAAATGATCATAATAGTCTATGTGTGGATCTGTATGCAATTATAGTAGTTAAATTTTAAGCAAATGATTACATAGAAATTTTAAGCAAATGATTACACAGAAAATCTATTTCCCACACTACAGTTAGAGTGAACTTTTTAAAACACAAATTCAATAATGTCACTCCCTTTCTAAAGTCCTCCTATGGTTCCCCATTGACTGAGGGATATAAAATCCAAATTTCTTAATATGACATACGGGTTTTGTATTGATCTGGCCTCTATATCATTATTCCAGCTTTACTTCTCACTCCTGCCCCTACTTTGTTCCATTAATCCTGAATTTGCTGTTGTCTTTAGGAACAAACCTTCACACTAGATCTTTACATATATCTACTCATCTGCTCATCTGCCACTTTCCCTTTTCCTTTTTTTTTTTTTTTGGCTTTATTAGATTCCCACCTCCCTTTTCCATACTTTCCCTATCTCCTTGTTTTTTGGTAATTAGCCATCAAATCTCTTTGATCCCCAAAACTGGATAAGCCCAATCTTTTCCATGGTGCCATCACATCCTGCATTGGTCTCTCTGGTTGTCCTTACCCCACTATTTGGTGATCAGTACATTTGACTCCTTCAGTAGATTGTGAGTTCCTTGAGGAAACCCTGTGCTTGGCCCCACAATTAGCACAGAGTTGACTCACAGTAAACGTTTATTGAATGAGAATATGATGAACCATCTGTTGAAGAAATCCAACAACGAAGTGGCAATGAGGATTGAGGGACACAGGTGATAGCGAGAAATAATCCGAAAGGGAGGCAAACAGGACTTGGTGACAGACATGCCATAGCCAACTGATTGAGTGTCTCAAGTTTGCCAGAGTTGATACTCTCTGCCAGGCTTAATCTTACAGATCAGCAGCAAGAAGTTTTTTTTTTTTTTCTAGCTCAACTGTCTCTCTTCTACCATAGAAGTACCTGCAAAAATGTGTTTCTTTTTCTCCACATGTCCTCAGCCAGTGTACCCTGACCTGTGTATGGGACTAATGCATCACACAGAAGGCCAAACGTCACACTGTGCAATCCACTGTCTGACCTTCACTCCCCATCAGTCATGGAAACTTGGCTGTGGCAGGTACTCTTTTGGGTCTTAAGTGAGTGCTCTGGGGTCACTGGATCAAATGGTACAAAATGTACTAAAAGCATCACAGAATCTTTCAGGAGAGCGCAATAAGCAACCATCACGTAGCAAAAGTGAAGAGAGGACTGTGTTCAAGTGTCATGTGTATGCATCCTCCCTGACACTTCACTCCAGGGGCATGTCAGTCTTTCCTCCTGAAGAATGCCAAAGGCAGAGAGGACTACCTGGGAACCTGGTAGAGAAACCTGGGCAGTGTGCCTGGTACTTTAAAAAATATATAGGCACACCTCACTTTCTCATGCTTCACTTTACTTGTACTTTGCAGATACTAGATTTTCCACAAATTGAAGGTGTGTAGCAACCCTGTGTCTAGCAAGTCCATTGGTGTCATTTTTTCCTATATCATTTGCTTACATTATGTAAGCAACGTAATGTCACATTTTGGTATTTCTTACAATATTTCACATTTTGGTACTTCTTGCAATATTTCAAACTTTTAAATAATATTTGTTATGGTGGTCTCTGATCTTTGATGTCACTATTAACAATTGTCTTGGGGCACCACATAAATATTGTATGTCTTTTAACTATGCCACTGACCAGCTGTTGTCTCTCTCCTCCCTCTCCTCAGGCCTCCCTACTACCTGAGACACAACAATATTAAAATTAGGCCAATTAAATACACTAAAGTGGCCTTTAAGTGGTCAAGTAAATAGAGGAGTCACATATCTCTCACTTCATTTTTATTTTTATTTATTTGTTTATTTTAAAGATTTTATTTATTTATTCATGAGAATACACAGAGAGGAGGGGGGGCAGGGACATAGGCAGAGGGAGAAGCAGGCTCCATGCAGGGAGCCCAACGTGGGACTCCAACCCAGGTCTCCAGATCACACCCTGGGCTGAAGGCAGCATTAAACCACTGAGCTACCCGGGCTGCCCTCTCACTTCATTTTTTTAAAAAAGATTTATTTATTTTTTTAAAAAAATTTATTTCAGAAGAAGAGAAAGAGAGAGAGAGAGAGAACACCAGTGGGAAGGGCAGAGGGAGGAGAGAGAATCTTAAGCAGGCTCCATACCTAGTGGGGAGCCCAACACAGGGCTCAATCTCACGACCCTGAGATCAAGACCTAAGCCAAAACCAAGAGTCAAGAGTTAAATGCTTAATCAGAAATGATTATGCTTAGTGAGGAAGGCATGTTAAAAGCTGAGACAGACCAAGAGCTAGGCCTCTTGCACTAAACATCTAGCCATTTTGTGAATGCAAAGAAAATGTTATTGAAGGAAATTAAAAGTACTATTTCAGTGAACACACAAATGATAAGAAAATGAAACATCCTTATTGCTGAGATGGAGAGAGTCACAACATTCCCTCATGCTAAAACCTAATTTAGAGGAAAGCCCTCACTCCCTGCAGCTCTGTGAAGATGAAGAGAGGTGAGAGAACTGCAGGAGAAAAGTTGGAGGCTGGCAGAGGCTGGTTCACGAGGCTTAAGGAAAGAATTCGTCTCCATGACCTACAAGTGCAAGGTGAAGCAGCAAGTGCTGTAGAAGCTGCAGCAGGTTATCCAGAAGATCTGGCTAAGATTATTAAGGAAGGTGGCTCCACTACACATTATGTTTCCAATGTAGACAAAACAGCCTTCTACTGGAAGAAGATGCCATCTAGGACTGAAGAGAAGTCACTGACTGGCTTCAAAGTTTCAAAAGAGAGGCTGACTCTCTTTTTTGGGACAACTTTAAGTTGAAGCCAATGCTCATTTACCCTTCTGGAAATCCCTTAAGAATTATGCTAAATCTGTTCTGTGCTCTGTAAATGGAATAATTATCCTTTGAATCCAATAATCCAATAATAATCCTTGAGAAAAACATTTTGGGAAGCTATAGGTGCCATAGATAATGATTCCTCAGATGCATCTGGGCAAAGTAAGTTGAAAAGCTTCTGGAAAGGAGTCATCATTCTAGATGCCATTAAGAACAGTCATAATTCACAGAAAGGGGTCCAACCAAGTACCAACATTACCAGGAGCTTGGAAGACGGTGATTCTAGCCCTCATGGATGACTTTGAGGGGCTCAAGTCCACAGTGGAGAAAGTCACTGTGGATGCAGTAGAAATAGCAAGAGGACTAAAATTAGAAGTTATGTCTGGAGATGGAATTGAACTGTTGCAGTCTCATAATAAAATGTTAATGGCTGAAGAGTGGTTTCTTATGGATTAGCAAAGAAAGCAGTTTCTTGAATTGGAATCTACTCCTGGTGGAGCTGCTTTAAAAATTGTTGAAAAGACAGCAAAGGATTAAGAATATTGCATAAAGTTAGTTTATAAAGCAGCGACAGGTGTTGAGAGGACTGACTCCACTTTGAAAGAAGTTTTATTCTGGGTAAAATATTACCGAACAGCATCACATGCTACAGAAATAGCTCATGAAAGGAAGAGTCAATCTATGGGGCCAACTCCACTATTGTCTTATTTGAAGAAATTGCAACAGTAAACTCAGCCTTTAGCAGCCACCACCTTGATCAGCATCAAGCCATCAACATCAAGGCAAGACCCTCCACTAGAAAAAGATTACAACTTGCTGAAAGCTCAGTTGATGGTTAGCATTTTTAGCAACCAAGTATTTTTATTTAAGGCATATGCATTGTGTTTTAGACATAATGTTATTGCACCCTTAATAGACCACAGTAGAGTATAAACATAACTTTGATATATAGTGTGAAACCAAAAATTTCATTTGACTTGCTTTAGTGCCATATTTACTTTATTGTGGTTGTCTGGAACCAAACCCACAATATTGCTGGAGATTGCCCGTGTACCTGCAAATTTTACATTATGCTTAGAATTTATATCTGGTTATCTTAATATAAATAGGTTTTAAATTACTCGCAAGTTAAATTACTCCAAAAACTTCAAGTGCATTCAGAGCATTAGGTTGATACACAAAACATAATCTTCAGTTTCTGCTTGCCAGTCCAGTATACTGTGTGGCATGTCATTGAATTTTCCCAGAGTGGGGGGAACCACTAAGAAGAGTGAAGCACATGCTTAATGGATTCTTATCTTAGGCTTTTAGATATCTTTTTTTTTTTTATTTTTGAGGGGGAGAAGGGGCAGAGGGAGTGAGAGAATCTTAAGCAGGTTCCATGTACAGCGCTGAGCCTGATGCGGGGCTCAGTCTCATAACCCTGAGATCATGACCTTAGCCAAAACCAAGAATCAGACACTTAACTGACTGAGCCATCTAAGTAGCCCCCTGGCTTTTAGACTTCTTAAAGTGACTCTCAATTGGGAGAATTTTCCCTTCCTGAAAGTGAGACTTTCATGACTAACAGGACTCATATAACAGAACAATGTTCCCAGATATTATTATGTCCTGGAGACCTGAGCACAGAGTCACAGCCCATCAGCTTATTGTATTAATTTTTCATCTAGCTATAATCATTAAAAGTCTGCCCAAAGGCAGAGAGCACATTGCATTCATTTGTTGCCAAAGCTGACCGCAGTGGTTTCTGTGCTGGCATATGTGTTCAACAAGTGTTACAATGGTAACATTCATACAATGGTACCATTTTTATCAGACACAAGAATATGAAACCTCTGATGATACCTTAAATAAAATATAGCCTATGAAAAACTGATACTACCTAGGAATAAACTTAACAAAATATAGCAAAGTCTTTATGGGAATAAGCACCAAAGGACTTGAATATATAGAGACCTACCCCATATACTTGGATGGAGAGATTCGATATGTACAGATACTGATTCTTCTGAATTAATCCATGCAATTCCAAAGTAAATCCCAACAGGATTTTTTCCTTATGTATTTAATACATACCCTGGAAAAAGCAGTCACTTTAAAAAAAAAAAAAAAGCAGTCACTTTCCTTACCTATCAATGTCAGGATGGCGATGCTATTAATGGCAAAGAAATCTATAATCCACCTCTACATGGGGAGTAGTATAATTAAGTGGACTTTCCTCTTATTTAATTTAATTTACATTTATTAAAATCTTCATTTTCTGAGACATAAGAGACTGACTATTCAGATATTTTACATGACTGATGTCATTCGGTTTTCTCCCTTCTTTCTAAAAATACAACCTGCAGTGGGGTCTGGGCCGCTGGCCACGTGTTGCATTTCTGTAGCTGAAAATCCTGGAAAGGCAGGAAAAAAAGCCCACTTTCTCTCCAACTCATTACTAGTGACCTACTTTCTGTATGATCGAACCAAATTGCTGGAAATAAGTGGACAAGAAAAGAGAAAAAGAAAAGTAATCAAAATTGAAAAAGGAAGCCCAGGCTGATAATCTAACAGTGCCTTATATTTACAAAGAGTTTTCACTTTCAAGATCTCCTTTATTTATTACAGCAATCCCAGGAAGCGGGTTGGGCATTTTAATTCAGTCTATTCAGTTTAGTTTGTGGATAAGGAAAGAGGCACAGAAACTTTGCTTTGGAAACCCAGTGAAGGGCAGAGATAGGTTATTTTCTCTCTTAGGCAACGCGTTCTGTGGAAAGAGCCAGAACTTGAGATTCGGGCGGGCTTGCATCCAAACCGAGATAGTGAGCGTTCTCAAAATGGAAAAGGTAAGAGAAAGCTTTGTGGTGGTGGTGGTGGGAATGGGGTTTTGAAGCAAAACCGGTTTGAAGTGTTGGGAGGACAAGGAAAGGCCCTCCTGATGAGGACAAGGAACATACAGAGCTGGAGTTGAGAAAGACTGAGGGCTTTCCAGGGAATGGTCTCAGAAGGGAGGCCTCATGAAGAAAGCATCGCAAGAATAAAGGATATGTAGGAGAGGTTGAATGCCTGTCGGAGACCTTGAGAGTGGCTTGGAGAGCCGTTCTTATTGGACAGAGCCCTGAAAATTTCAGTGGGGTGGTCAGTATGCTTTGGGATCTGATTCTTGCCCCAATTGCTTACTTGCTGGCCCTGTGACCTTGGGAAGTTACTTATCCTGTTATGTCTCCAGTTCTTTAACTGTAACTTGCAGTAAGAGAACCTCATTGTTTGGAGGATTGTTGAGTCAATGAATGGACCACAGTACATGTCATGTAGAATTTATTCAATAAATATGATAATGATCATGATAAAGAACATGGAAGTCACATGATGAGAGGCTACTAGATAAAAGAGAAATATCAGTTAACCTTTCAATAATCCATTGGTTGGGAAACCAATCTGTCATAGACAAGAAATGTGCAAATTTTTCACTGTAAATGCATTGAGTGGACGGTGTAAGATTTGCACTAATATTTAGGGTTAATATGATTAGGATTGGAATCTTAAAATTGCCTTCCACCCTCTATCCTCACCCCTTCCAAAATGCACATGGAAGTATTCTCTACAAGCTATCAATTCTGACTGCTTCTATCAATTCTCTTTCCAACGACGAGACTAGGAAACGTGTCGAAAACTTTTGGAGTTTTCAGAGGCACTGCTGTTCTGTTTTGAAGGTTCCGCTTAGGAAGGAAACAAAAAGAAAGCACATGATTTCTCACTCAAGTGCTCCTCAAAATGAGAAGAACACTCCAAAAAATAATACTCTGTCTGACTAATCAGAAGGAAATCTGCTCTGGGGTGGGGGAAGGTGCTTGGATAGCTCAGTTGGGTAAGCATCTGACTCTTGATTTCGGCTGGGGTCCTGATCTCACAGTCCTGGGATTGAGCCCCTCATTGGGGCTCCATGCTCAGCATGGAGTCTGCTGGAGATTCTTGCTCTCCCTCTGCCCCTCCTCTCCACAAATAAATAAATAAGTAAAATCTTAAAAAAAAAAAAAAAAAAAGGAAATCTGCTCTCATCACAAAGACCTCTGCATAGATATTAACAACATGGAGAGAAGAAGAGGGCTCATTAATGATTCATGAGAATGGCTGTCACCATCAACCGAAGCATGTTTTGTGATGGGTAAAGTGTCTTATTTCACACACACGTGCACACACACACACACACACACACACACACACACACACTCTACTGCTCTCAGAACCTCCTGCAGCTGTGGGCCTTTCTTGGCTGTCATAGTGTGAGTCACCACTCGAGGGAGCCCAAGTTTCTTTGGTCCTGGGCTCACTGGGGCACAGGACACACTGCGACCCGATGGCTCTGTGACCCTACTGCAGGGTGGACACCGTGGATGAGCCAGCGCCCTGGGCTGCAGGGTGCGGGGGGCTGTTCTGCACCTTGCAGGATGTACAGCAGCATCCCTGCCTTCTGCTGCCTGGATGCCAGGAGCAACAACCAGCCCTCTCCCCTTGTGACAATCTAAACAGGCAACACCAAGTGTCCCGTGGGGTGGGGGCTGCCGGCCAGTTGTCCTCCCACCCCCAGTTGAGCCATTGCTTTAGTGGATCTCACGGAGCTCAGGCGTCCCCCCAAACTTTGGTCTCTGATGGGAAAGCGTGGCACAACTGAGAGGGGGAGACGCCGGCCTTAGTAGCCTCCCTTTCTGCCAGCAGCCCGGGGAGAAGCAGGGTTGGGGTCCCCTCGCGGCCTCAAGGGTGCTCGCAGAGCCCGGCGTCCTGGCCAGCCTGTGCTAACAGAGGGAAGGCTGGCAAGGGTGTGCGGGGTGGCGGGAGCCCAGGCACTGCTGTTCTCCTCAGGCTTCTGGGAGCCGCTCAAATGATTTGTTAATTATTCATTACTATTTGTCATAAAATCCTGAAGGGCTGCCAAGTGGTAGCATGCGGGCGATAGGAAAGCAGGGGACGTGTCTTCTCTTATTTTCCAGTGAACATCAGACGTGGGGGGACCAGGCTGCTTTGAAGCCCCCCTCCCCCTCCCCCGGGACCCAGGCGCCCACCCTGCGAGGTGCAGCTGGAAGCGCTAGGGGCGAGCTCTGGGGGCGCCGTCAGGCTGCTGGGCATCCTCCTTCCCGACGCCCCGCCCCGTTTGCAGCAGAGATCCCCCAGATCCCAAGGCCGCAGGAGAGGCCCCGGAGGCGGCGGCTTCCAGAATGAAAACCCAAGCCGAGGCACCATCAGCGCTGAGGTTCTCCCGCGTTGAGCCTTGCGTCCTCCGGCCCGCGGGGGTGACCACAGTCGGGCCGGCGAGGGGCCTTCCTTGGCCTCTTCTCTCCACTCCCCTCCCCTGCCCCGCAAAGGCCCCTTTTGTGATATCGCCCCCCTCTTTATCCCCCTAGATGGTGTCTTGATGTTCTTTTTTTTTTTTAAAGATTTTGTTTATTTATTCATGAAAGGCACCGAGAGAGAGAGAGAGAGAGAGAGAGAGAGAGAGAGGCAGAGACAGGCAGAGGGAGAAGCAGGCTCCATGCAGGGAGCCCGACGCGGGACTCGATCCCGGGTCTCCAGGATTACGACCTGGGCTGAAGGCGGCGCTAAACCGCTGGGCCATCCAGGGATCCCCTTGATGATCATTTTAACCAGATAAAGATACGTGGGTTAGGGCCGGGTTGCTGGGGCCCAAGGGCCAGGAGACACAGCGTAATTTGCCCCAGATCATGAAAAAAACGGGGGTGGGGGATGGGATTGGGAAGACGGCTTTGCTTTCAGCCCCGTGGACAGAAGGCCCCCGAGGCTTCACTCCACCCCGCCGGAAAAGGAGCCGAGGCCCTGCAGTGCCGTGAATTTCCGCGAGGCTCCAGAGTTAAATTCCAGAGTCCCGTAGCGTCCCCACGCCGGGAGCTGGAACCGAGGCCTTGCTGCTCTGAGGCGCTGGAGGGAAGGGAAGGTGGGATCCCCGTGCCCCAGGCCCCCGGGGCAGGAGAAACTGCGAAAGTCCTTCCTAGCTCTCTAGGGATCCCCCTGAAGGAGTGATGGGCAGGGAGTGGCTGTTTTCTTGACAAGGGTTTAGTATCCAGAGCTCATCACTTGGCAAGTTCCCCCCACCTCCTCCCAGCACAGCAAGGGTGGGCTAGAGGCCACAGGCTGTCCTGCCAGGAGCCAAGGGCTGTTCTGTACCAGAGGGAGCAGCCTCGCTGTTCTGTGACCTGCACCCCACCTGGCGCCATGGGACGTGTCCTTGTTCCCAGCACAGCCAGCTCACCGTAGCCCACAGTTCACAGATGGTTCCACACACATCATCAAGGTATGAAGAAGCCTATAAAATTCAGGGATGCATGAGGAGAAACACCACACAGAGAATCCAGGGAAGCTGGAAATAGCCTCAGGGCTGTCATATGAGCAAGTGACAATTTGTTCACCTTAACAGCACTTATTGAGTGGCCAGGGGAGGTGTCTCAGTTCTGGTGCAGTAATTTTTATAAGCTATTTATTCATTCAGTATTTATCATTGATTTATGCATTCAATAACCATTCATTAAACACATACTTATTCAATAATATTTATTCATTCAATACGTATATATTGATTCGATATCCATTCAATAAATGCTTATTGAGCACCTACTTTGGGCCAGTCACTATTTGGGGCTCTGGGGATCTATCAGTGAAGAAAACAGAGACCCAAGTCTGGAGGGTGCCAGGCACCTCACATTTGAACCAATCATCACAATAAACATACATGAGACGCATTCTTGTCTCCGTTTTACAAATGGAGAAACCAAAGCTTAGTGAGATCCGGTAACAATGTAGATATTAAATTGTAGCCCAGGTTTGTGAGACTCCTAGTCGGTGTTCTTTTCAACATGATGGTCATCCTGTGGAGATGTCACCTTACCCAAAGAATCTATGCACAGAATTTGTTCTTGGAGAGGAACAGACCAACTTACACACAAAGTGCCAAATGCAGAAAAACAACCACTTCAGCCAACCCACTCAAACTGAGTGTCCAAGGATGCATGTTCACTGTGAAGCATGATATTATCAGATCTTAGTTGCATGACACAGTAACTAGAAGACTCTCTGAATGAATAAGGAGCTTTCAAGAAGGACTTGAAAGAAATTTAAAATAAAGGTAACCAATGCAGATAAAATGCTCATACTTGTACTTCCTTGGGGGAGGGAGAGGGAAAAATAGATCTAATAAAAAGAACCCCTTTGCCAGTAAGAAAATATGGTCTAGGGCTCTCAGGTCCTGGGAAGGCAACTATTTTCAAACATGTGGTGTAACATAGACACAAGAAATATGTACTTATATGTGAGAGATGCCTTGTGGACAAGGACCCCAACAGAGTAGAGTGGTGGAAGTGGGTATTCCTTTTTTTAAAAAATTTATTTATGCATGAGAGGCACAGGCAGAGACAGAAGCAGGTTCCCGATGTGGGACGCGATCCTGGGACTCCAGGATCACACCCTGAGCTGAAGGCAGACGCTTAATCACTGAGCCACCCAGGTGTCCCAGAAGTGGGTATTCCATTTGGTTGGGGAGCTTTAAGTGTGTTGTACTGTTTCTAAGTGTGTGAAAATCACTGCCCATAGCAACTCTTACGTTGTTCCTTTCTTTGCACTTCTCTCAGGAAGGACTTGGAACATGAGATACAATCCACCTTGGTAAGATGTGGCAGGGATTATTGGGAGTTGAGATAGAGATGGAGAGGGTATATATGAGGAAGGAACTAACATTTGTGAGGGCTTTTTGTATGCTAGGTTTTTATATGCATATTTCATTAAATTCTAAGACAACTTCAAGAGGTAGATATGATCACACTCATTGACAGACGAGAGAATTTAGACTTTAACAAGCAAATTGCCCAAGATCTCCCAGCTAGAAAGATACAGAACCAAACCTTCCATCTTTATTGTTTCCCCAAAGAGATTACAGGCCCTTTTCCTTTTAAGGATTGTATTGCTAATCATAGTGATGGACTAGCCAGGAAGTAACACCTAAAATCTCTCTTTGAAACCAGAGGTGAGGGAAAAGCTACTATTTGGAATGAAATTAATTCCAGAGATACTGGTAACTTCTCGCCAACCCCCCTCCCCCGCCAGCCTCTGCCCCCCAGCCTCTGCCCCTTATGTCTCTGCCCCCTGTGGCTCCTTCATCCCTCACCATAACTGTGACCACACCCCATGCCTATATCTTCCACACTCAGCCACCAGGTAGTATAAGTGGGACAGGGACAGACAAACAGACACAACAATGCCCAATGCTCGCATCTTGCACTCTTCACGTTGAATACTTGCTGGCCTGTATCTACTTTCTTTGGGCTACCTCTTTCCCCTTCCAGGGAACTATTTTCTTGATGTCCATCTTTTTTCAAAGTTAGCAAGAATGTGGAGGGATAAAATGAACGTGGCTGGGACCTGAATTCCTTGAGCAATTGTTTGACAACAGAATCCTCCTCTCAGAGGGCCCCAGTTTTCCTACTGGCCAGGCAATACACAGGTTTGGCAAAACCCAGTTTCAGCCACAGAGTACAGTGGTCAGTTAAAATCGAGGCCTAGAGAGTCATCTGAACTCCATCCCCTCCCAACCTGTGTAGTCTAAGATGAACTTGCAGGACCCAGTGTCATCATCTGGCAAGGGTTTAGAACATGCTCTCAACCTGAGAGAGTTGGTGGGAAGATGACAGGAGATTAGAGACCGACTGGTCTGGTGCTTCACAAACTTCTGTGATGATGAGAATCATGCAGATGCTTGTTGATGTACAGACTTCTGGAGCTCTTCCCTGGGAGTGTAGATTCAGTGGGATTAGGTTGGGGCCTATGGATTAGTTTTCTTAATTTATTGATTAATCAATTAATTAACTAATATATTTAAAGATTTATTTATTTAAGAGAGAGAGAGAGAGAACATGAGTGGGAGGAGTGGGAGAGAATCCTCAAGCAGACTCTGCACTGAGCATGAGGCCCCATATGAGGCTTGATCCAAGGACACTGAGATCATGACCTGAGCTGAAGCCAAGAGTCTGACACTCAACCAACTGAGCCACCCAGGTGCCCCTACTTATTTATGATATTAAGCCCCAAAGCATATTCTAATATATGGTGCAATGAAGGTTTGGGAAACCTTGTTTTCAGTGACTGATAAATATTAGTTCATTGCTGTTGTCATTCTCTCTCCTGTTGACCTCTTCACCAACTGTCGAAATCTCAGTTATTTAAAATTCGGTAGCCCCTTCAGTTTGTTATATTTGATGACTCTTTGAAAGACTCAGGATCACATCTTTCTTTGGTTTTGGCCCCTTTGAGATTCCTCTATTCCTCTCCTTGATACGATTCAGGCATTGAATCAGCGAGTTTGCCTTTTCCCACAGTCATGTCCTAAAATGACTTTTGGATTCCAAGTTTGGGTGTGATTTAATCTTGTGCATTTCACAAGATGGTTTCTTGCCATGGAGCACATGCTCCTAAATCATTCAGGAGGTGCCTAAAACTCATTGGTTGGAAGCTGAGCATGCGGACTCTTTTGTGTTTAATGAGCTATGTTTCTATTTAACCTCCTGTTTCTACCCCTGACTTATATTCCCTTTCAGACGTTAGGTTGCAAGAACCCCATTTGCCACCTACACTCCTTAGGAAGGCCTCCCCTAAAGCTTGGTTGCCATCTTGGTTCTGCCTGGAGAGATTCCAAATTGGAACTCAAATGATTGAGAGATCATTGAAATGTATTGAAATGTATAAATGATTTTGCTTTTTCTGGATGAGTTTGTATCATATGCTTGAATTTTTCAAATCAAAATTTTCCCAAACATCACATTTTTGTTGTGGCCAAATTATGACATTTTTTGATTGTTAAAAAAAAAGAGTTATATTGGGGATTACCACAATATAGGTGATAATATGGGCAGATCAGCAAGCATTATAGCACTAAGGTGAGCTGTATGACCTTCAGCAAATTCATTCTCTCTCCATGCCTTAGTTTACCTGAAAATAAAAATAATATGAATATCCAGCTTATGGGTTGCTATTAGAGTTAAAATGAGTTCATACAGGCAAGATGTTGAGAAGAGTGCCAGGCACAGTTAGTAGTGGCTGCTTCTGCCATTGCGGCAGGCCACATGGTGTAGTCTGTACATAACTCTGTATGTCTGTCCCATTTTCTTCTCTCTCTACTCACTGTATTCCCCTGCTTGCCCTTGGTTTCTGCTCTCTCAAAACTCTGAATTGCATATGGTTTTGTTTGCCGTAGTTGTGACCTTTCAACTTATTCCTGTTTTCACTTCATGATCCCACTTCCAAAAGATGACTTTCTTTCTTCCTTGGTTTACCCTCCTAGAAGAGAGAATCTTATTTACTCCTTCTATGGATAAACTTCCCAGGGCCAGATGATCATTTTCAGACTAATTAACAATAGCAGAATTAGAGGAATTGCATGGTTCAAAATCTGGCTGCTTAGACAGCGGGATTTGGGGTGGAGCAATTTCCTTTAGAGAGGGTATGGGCAGGCAGGCAACGATTAGCATCTTGAGGTATAAATTCAAGGCTGCATGTCCACAGCAATTATATTCAGAGTTTCTTTCATGAACTCTGATTCTTGCAAAAACCAGGAGGTAATGCCTAAAAGAAGAATGGACAAGGAGCCAGGGGAATAGAACCTAGATTCTACCCATAATCGGTTGTAAGACCTTTGGTAATTCATTTCATCCCTCCATGGGCCTCAGCTTCCTTCTCTATAAAGAGAATGGAATGGGGTGGATGAACTCTTAATTTCTTTTCACCTCCAAGATGGAAAAAAAGAACGGAAATGGAGGGGCATGGTGCCTGTAATTTGCCCTTGGACCAGGAATGGTTAGATAATTGAGCTTGATGCATAGTTTAAAGCATTAATGATCTGAAAAATTCCATATGTATTGATATTCTTGGGGACAATTATCTATACAGTAAGCATATGCTGAATTAGCATAAGGTTGCTATTAAAAAATACTGTGGAAATGAAATATAAATTTCTATAATCAGAGGAAGCAACAAACTCAAAACCAGTGATCCAGTATTTCGTTTAAATAGGTTTGATGACTAAAGCTCCAACTTCCTTCCTCACAGCACTGACATTGCACATTTAGGATGAGAAGTCTAGATGAAAGTTGAATGCTTCTAAGTAGATTTGCCTCCTCCCTGAGGTCAGGTGTCAGCTAGTCTTTAATCACTGTTGTCCTGTGGCTGGGCTTATTTATAAACAAGTTGGATAGTAAAATGTAAACCACATGTGGAATGCAACCCAGAAGTGTTCCCAAGGCTTGGGCCAAATATTGATTTTTTAGGAATAGAAATGTGCATTAAGTGACATGGGGAAAATGAAACATTTCCCCCCCAGTAATCCACAAGACTGCAAAGCTACTAAATGATAGCCATTATTTAGGAAGGACACTAAATTTATCCATCTTTGGACGTTGGATACTTTAGCCAGACTTTATCTATATAGTTCTTTTTCCCAGTTGGGAGTAGAATTTAAAGTTTGTCTGGTTTCACTTTTGCTGCTCTAAAGGTAGCAAATACCAACTCTCTTCCCTGTTTTGTCTGCCAGAGGGTCCTGGAACTTACCCAGGTAATTTAGCCTGCCACTTTACCAAACCAATTAGTGATGCTCAGTGTCAGAGTGGCCAGACAGATACCATGGTTATGTCCAGTTTGAGCTGCCTCCCAGCTGGGAATATAGGCTTCTTGCCCAAGGCTCCTGAAGTGATTGGTCCACCCACATTGCTCAGACCCAGAGTTCTCAGGTCTTATTTCCCTTATTCTCTGCTTCATCCCGACCCAGAAATTTCATTTTTTCCTTCAGTGAGTTCCCCTGCTCTTTGGATGACCCTCACAACTCCTATAATGGGCATTTGCACATGATAAAAATAGTAATGATGGATGTCATGAACAAGAATTTGCCTTGATCAGTAGAATACTTATGGATCATTGGATTGACTGAAATTTTGAGGTAGATTTTGTGTCCCTTGCTGCAGAATACTTTCCAACATGGTACTTTCTAATGATATACTCAGTTAGGTGAGCACTATCAATGTACGTGTCGCTGTGTGTTCCAAAATGATGCCAGGCTCGGTCCAAGTGACGGATACAAATCTATTGTTCTCAACACTCTCTAGCCTGGTGCAACTCAAAGTAGTGACCCATGGACTTGTGCTCATCTGCAAAACTTGTTCCAGGTCAACAGTGAGATAGATAAGTACAGAAATGGAAAGCAAGGGTTTAGGAACTATGTTACAGGAATTTTACAGAGTAACTTTTATATCTACTGAACCCATTAATTAAAATGTGGACCTTGCATTTGTATGACTTTTAAGGTTTCATTTGTCTAGCTGTTCATTTGATCATAATTTATAGAAGTGTTCATCTGCAACAGATTGAAAACAGCAACGGCAAACCCAAACTAGTTCTTCCCCACAGATAGTTTGACAAGCACTGCTCTAAAATTATTTCAGCCTTTTTTCTCCCCTAGCTTTTATGAACCATAAGAAGTGAAGTATCTTAATATCCAAGCTTTAAAGAGAGAACTCAGTGAGGTGTAGATTTTCCCTGCACCCTCCACACCACCCAAGAAGAAGGGATTTTCACAGTTCTGGAGGTATTGGAATGAATACCTCTTAGGTCTCAGAGGCCTAGGGTACTTCAGAATCCTCCTCAATACTGCAGTGGAAACACCAAAGGACAGATTATGTCTTGGTAGGAATCCCTGGGAAAGTCAAGCTATATAATAAGCATTATAAATACATTCTGTCACCAAGGGATTTAATTTTTGACCTAGTAGTAGTAGAAAATCACTGGTCATCTGACACATGTCCAAGATTCTAAGACTAGACTTAAAGGTCATTTCATAACTTTTAGAGAAGAAAGTTTTGAAGAGGTTTCTAGTTGAGTAGAAGTCATCCAATCTTATTGAAAATGGGCTACTTGCAAATCTTGGTACGATTCATTAGCTCATCAGGCCAAAAGGAGTTTTTCATGAATAGACTCCCCCCACCTCCCTTTTTTTTTTTTTAAGAGAGAGAGAGAGAGAGTGTGTGTGGGGTTTGTAGGCAGAGGGAGAGAGATGATCTTAAGCAGGCACCACACCCAGTGCAGAGCCTGATGCAAGGCTTGATCTCACAACCCTGTGATCATGACCTGAGCTGAAGTCAGGAGTCAGACTATTAATGACTGAGCCACCTAGGCGCCCAATGAATGGATCTGTCAAACCTCATTTCCGTGCTAGGTTTTCATAGCTTTCTCTGCCAGTGTCTCAGTCCTGCAATAGTGGCTCCATATCTGGCTCCCATTTCCCCTGTGCTGTACAGCCTGCCCTCCAATCCCTGAATCAGGCACTGGGTGCCATATATACTGCATGACACTTGCCACATCTGCTCTCAAAGAGTATTCCATAAAAAAGAATCCATGTACTTTTCACTCTTTTTTCATTTTATCTAGGCCCATACTGACTTTTTTCCTGTCTCCACTTTTACTGAAAAATTAGTATAGTATTAGTTTCCAGTTAGGAGAAGGAAAGAGTTCCAACATGCAATTAATTCATAGCTTTTCTTTAGTAATTGTCACCTCATAAACCCTGGCCCTGGTGTTGGCCCCACTCTACACAGTGGTCACTGAATAGTCTTCAGGAGGCTGCTGGACTCAGTGTGAAGAGGGAATGAGGCTACACAACCCTGATGTAAACTCTACAGTACAGGATTAGAAGATGGACACTAGGTACATGTGTTATGCTTTCAGAGAGAATTTTTTCCCCCTAACATTTACTGGGTACTTAATATGTGCTCAATAACTAATTTAATCTTCCTAAAAGCTCATTAAGGACGTACTATTATTATTATTCAGATTTTGTAAGTCAGGAAACAAAGCATGGAATGGTTGAGTGATTCACCCAAGGTCATGCAGTAGGAAATTGTAGAGCTGAATCTTGAACCAGGGAGCCTGACTCCAGAGCCTAGCCTCTCAGGTTCCCCAGAAAACACAAACTCAAAACAAAGAGAATGGCTTTTTGGCCACTAAGGTGACAAAACAGAGATCGTGGAGCCTGTATTCTTAGCCTCAAAAAGTGAGGAGAAAAACCTTCTATCCTAAGTGGTTCAGTCCAGAAGCTGAAACAGAAAAAAGGCCCATAAGCCTTGGCTGCCCACCCTTTCCTTTCCTTCATTGCTCTCCACCCTGGAGCTCTGAAGCTGCTTACTGGAAGTCCCTAATTCCCCACCCCACATAAGTTTCCACTTTTCTCCACTCTTCCACTCAATGACAAGTCCCATCTCCCTGACTCCACCCAACATCTCACAAGGGCATATGCTTCAGTGTCTACCAACCCACCTACCAAACTGCCACAAAGGAGTGTGAATCTGAGACTTCCAAAGCCCCCCTCCTGTGGTGTTTTGGAAAAGGATAAAATTTCTCAGAAAATTTTGTGATTTTTTTTTTTTTACCTCACTCTCAGTTCTACCATCTTCTTGTCTAGATAATGGAATTAGCCTGTCCCTTTGCTTCAACTACAGTGCCTCTGGAGAAAGGAATTCAAATCAATAGATCTGTCACACATTACTCAAATTAACTCCCTCGGTTCCAAATGATCTGGGTCAACATTCCACACTGCTATTGGGATTATCAATAATGAAAAATGACTTAATGAATCCAAAAGAAGAAAACACATTCTTGACTTGTCAGCACAATCCAGGGTCAGAGCTAAGTGTCAATAGAAAGCAAATTTGAAGCAAAATGAAATCATTCTGACCCTCATCCCTAAACCAAATATAAAGAGTTCAGAAAGAAGGTTATGGTATTTTTTTTCTGGTTAATTTGCAAGTGACAAGAATAAGGTCAATTGCCTGGAGTTTTTCTAAGAGTTTTTCCTTTTTCACCAAGGAAGATCAATTGGGCAAAACTCCTTAATGTTAGTTTGTAAAGAAAAAATAACACATACATTTAATCAAGAAGGTAAAAGACCCATATATTGAAAACTACAAGACATTAATGAAAGAAACTGAAGAAGATACAAATAAGTGGAAAGATATTCCAGGCTCATGGATTTGAATTAATTTTGTTAGAATGTCCATACTACCCAAAGCAGTTTACAGATTCAGTGCAATTCCTACCAAAATTCCAATGGCATTTTTCTTTTCTTTTTTTTTTTAATTTTTTTAAAATTTATTTATTTATGATAGTCACAGAGAGAGAGAGAGAGAGAGGCAGAGACACAGGCAGAGGGAGAAGCAGGCTCCATGCACTGGGAGCCTGATATGGGATTCGATCTCGGGTCTCCAGGATCGCGCCCTGGGCCAAAGGCAGGCGCCAAACCGCTGCGCCACCCAGGGATCCCCCAATGGCATTTTTCACAGAAATAGAACAAATTATTCTAAACATTGTATGGAACTACAAAGAAAAATGCAAATAGACACAACAAGCCTGAGAAAGTAGAACAAAGCTGGAGGTATCATACTTCCTGATTTCAAATTATACAAATCCGAGTAATTAAAACAATATGGTATCGGGGGAAAAACAGACATTTAGATCATGGAACAGAATAAAGAGCCCAGAAATAAGCCCATACATATATGATCAGCTAATTTGCAGCAAAGAATCCAAGCAAAGACAACAGAGAGAGGACAGTCTCTTCAATAAATGGTGTTTGGAAAATTAGACAGCCACATGAAGAAAAATAAAACTTGATCACTGTTTTATACCACACACAAAAATTAACTCAAAATGTTAATTAAAGACTTGAATGTAAGACTTGAAACCACAAAACTCATAGAAGAAAACATGGGCAATAAATTCCTTGACACAGGTCTTGGCGACACCAACAGCAAAAGCAACAAAGACAAAAGCAAAAGCAAGTGGGACTACATCAAATGAAAAACTTCTGCATAGCAACAAAAACTATCAACAAATAAAAAGACAAGCTGAGTGGGAGAATATATTTGCAAATCATATATCTGGTAAGCATCCAATGTCCAAAATACATAAAAAACTCATACAACTCGGGGCACTTGGGTGGCTCAGTGGTTGAGCATCTGCCTTTGGCTCAGATTGTGATCCGGGGTCCTAGGATTGAGTCCCACATCAGGCTCCCCCTGGGGAGCCTGCTTCTCCTTCTGCCTATGTCTTTGCCTCTCCTTTTGTGTCTCTCACGAATAAGTAAATAAAATCTTTAAAAAATAAAATAAATAATTTAAAAAACTCATACAACTCAATAGCAAAACAAACAACCAAAGCCAAATAATTTGATTAAAAATAGGCAGAAGATCTGAATAGACATTTTTCCAAAGAAAAATACAAATATATACAAATATATTTTCCAAAGAAAAATATATACAGATGGCCAACAAGTACATTAAAAGATGCTCAATACCATTAATCATCAGGAAAATGCAAATCAAAACCTCAATGAGACATCACCTCACACCTGTTAGAATGGTTGTTATCAAAAGGACAAGAAATAACAAGTGTCGGGGAGGATAGGGAGAAAAAGGAAGCTTGTACACTGTTGGTAGGAATGTAAATTGGTGCACCTACTATGGAAAACAGTATAGAAGTTCCTCAAAAAATTAAAAATGGAAGTACCATATGATCCAGCAATTCCATTTCTGGATTTTATCCAAAGAAAATGAAAACACTAACTCAAAAAGATACATGCTCCACTGTTCATTTTGGCATTATTTACAACAGCCAGGTATGAAAAAACCTAAGTAACTTAAGTGTCTATTGATGGATGAATGGATAAAGGAATTGTGGTGTGTATGTATATACACAGATCTATAAAATAATGAAATCTTGTCAGTTGCAACAACATGGATGGACATTGAGGGCGTTATGCTAAGTGAAGTACTTCAGACAGAGAAAGACAAATACCATATAATCTCACTCATATGTGAAATCTAAAAAAAACCCAGCTCATAGATACAGACAACAGATTGGTGGTTGTTAGAGGCGGGGTGTGGGGAGTGGGAGAAGTGGCTGGACTGGTTGGTTGCTTGTTTTAATTTAGTTTTTTAGTTTAAATAAATTATAGGAAAAGAAAAGAGAAAATAAAGTAGGAGAAAAGGGTAAAGATGGTCAAAGGGTACAAACTTCCAGTTATAAGATGAATAAGTTCTGAGGATAAACAGGGTGTACAGCAGGAGGACTATAGTTAACAGTATTATATTGTATACTTGAAAGTTGCTAAGAATAGGTCTTAAAAGTTCTCACTACACACACAAAAAAAGTGTTAAGTATGTGAAATGATGGATATGTTAATTAACCTTATTGTGGTAATCATTTCACAGTATATATGTATATAAAATCATCATTTTGTATGCCCTAAACTTACACAACATTACATGCCAATTACATCTCAGTAAAGCTGGGAAAAAAAGAAAAAAGAAAAATGAAAAAAATAGAAAATGGAAAAATACTAACAGTTTAATATTTTATTTTTTTGTATCCATGAGCTAACAGGGAACATTGATGGCACCCACCCCAGGCATCTTGACTCATCCCCTCAGATGTGCATAGATGTAAGCCAGACCCATTTTCATGGACAGATACTGGCTTGTTGGCCTCTCATGATTTCCATGAATAAGCTGAATTTCTGGGTTATGTGATAGAATTCAAAATTCCCATATGCTATTATGTATAGTCTTCTGGCTAATTTCTGGAGGCTTTTCATTGCTTCAGGATTTTTTGTCCTTCTAAACACATCATATAAACCTCTAGATTATTTTCTTAATGTTAACATCACAATGAATTTAGGTACCAGTACAAACACTGGGAACTCAAGTTGTTTTTTGAATAAAAACCCAAGAACCAACCAAAAGACAACAGAAAACTCAACGATCCCCAAGAACAGAACATGGAGGTGACATGCCACCCTTGATCATTTCAATTGTTAAAGACTGTAGCCATTTTTCAGGTTAAAACTCTGGGAATAAATGACAATGTTTCAGATGCAAAAT
Organism: Nyctereutes procyonoides; assembly: GCF_905146905.1. Classification (NCBI taxonomy): domain Eukaryota; kingdom Metazoa; phylum Chordata; class Mammalia; order Carnivora; family Canidae; genus Nyctereutes; species Nyctereutes procyonoides. The sequence continues at coordinate 39,346,377 of NW_026575135.1, read as the reverse complement.
GGTAGGAAAAATTGTCATGATAAAAACAATCCAATTTGTAGATTCTGGCTCATAATGTTTCAGTTAATAAAGATTAAGTTAGGAATTGGAGTTTCTCAGTGCTTTAAATAAATATCAGAATATGTACATTTCTCTTTCTTTGCTTTTAGGGATATTTGCCATTGTTAGGAGAATGCTCATTCTAACAGTCCGTTGAAAATTTGAACCATGTTAAAAATTTCCTAAAACAAGTAGCATGTAGCTGTAGTAGATTCCCCACATGACATTCCATTCTTTCTTGAGATAGTGTGGACAGGACAGCATTCCATAAGGATGTGACATCAGGAGGAGTGACTGCCTACCAAGTATGGAATACATTAGCTGAGCTGGAGAGCAAAACGCACATTTTTTTCTTTAACTTTTTAAATTATAAAATAAAATATGCTTAAAAAGTTGTATATAAGGTAAAATTAAAAATCCCCCTCTAAAGTGGTGGTAGGTATTATTTCAATTTTTATTTTTCTAGGCATATATATGTGAATGTATATCTAAATAATAGAATATTAGCTATTCGGACTTCAAAACATCAGCACCATCCACATAATGGAATTGGTCTAAAATAATTTTTTTAAAGATTTTATTTATTTATTCATGAGAGACACACAGAGAGAGGCAAAGACATAGGCAGAGGGAGAAGCAGGCTCCCGTGGATCAATGTGGGACTCAATCCCAGGACCCCAGGATTACACCCTGCACCTGAGGCAGATGCTCAACCACTGAGCCACCCCGGCATCATTGGTTGGTTGCATTGGTTGGTTGCCACGGAGATTCACTAGCTCGAATATTGTGCAGAGATGTTGGTGGTCATGTCGTGATTCATGAGTTGCGCTGCTTTAGAGTTATCTATCTGCTATAGCAATAATAATATTTAAGACATGGATTTGGAATTATGCAAATATATTCCACATCCCACTCTTAATCCATAATCCATATAATAGGGAAACTAAGAAGACACATTGGGTTCTTTTGTACTTAGATTAGTAGATCTTGATTAATTAATCTGGTCATATTGCTGATATTCTGATGTTGACTGATGTCTTCCTGCCCCATGATATCTAGATCAAAGGCTTATAACCCCTGATTTCATGCTGTGAAGAAGTCTAATGTCTTCTTCAGGATTTCTGCAGGTTTTCACAATGGAGTGGTGGGGTGGAACGTGACCAAAGCCAAGCAGGGTCTCTGCTTTAGTACTTGCTGTTTCAGTCTCTGTTCTTCATATTTGACCATATTTGGTAGGCAACTGGCCTCTTCTTGGATTTATACCTACGTCTGCACACCTCCTCACACACTCAACACACACCATCATTCTCTACTCAGCCACAGACATGTCCACACAAAGAAATAATGACCATATTAATAGTTTGAACATTATGAGGCAGTTCCTAACATGATGCACACAGCAAACAATCTAAAATCACTTGCTAACCATTTCTCTTTTTAAAAATACTTTCCCTCATCTTGCCCCAACTAGCTGCTCACTCCCTTTTGCTTTAGAAGCTGCCAGCCTCCCCCCCACTTCTATCCTTCTTTCTCTTCCCTCTGCTAATCTTTTCTGGTCTCCCCTCCCTTCTTCAAATACACAGAACAAGTTAGACTTTCTCACCTCTTTCTGTAAAATCTGCATCTCCAAACCCAGTAATGTACTGAGTAGAATTATCTAACAGGGCCCATCCTAAAGAGACTTTATGACTGTAAAAAGGGAAAAAGGTCACAAATATAAATAGGTCATTTTGGCATTATTACGTTTTACAAGATGGGATCATATGATACATATTGTGATTGGCTTTTTTATCTCTCATCACAAAAAAACATTACGAATAATATTCTATGTCATTTACAGCAAGTTCATGGGTAGTATTTCATAATACATTATATTTAGAAATCCCCTCTATCAATATATATATTTAGCTTTTTACCTCCAATTTTTCACAATTATAATGATATTTTCACATACGTATGAGTGAATGGCTGTAGGAAAAACCCTAGAAGTAGAATTTCAGGTTAAGAGATAAGCACACTTAAAAATCTGATAGACTCTTTCAAATTGTTCATAAAATAGCATGTGTATTCATTCCCATCAACAGGGTACACATTCACAAGGGATATTTTTAAAGCCTCTTATAACAATTTTAAACAGCCACGTGCACATTACATCATCCTTGCAGATGCTAAATGGTTAGGATTAGACCAAAAAGTGATTTCTAAATATTGCCACCTTAAACCCTCTGCAATCCTACCTAACAGGAAATAATGATAGGAAATAAAACTGAATAAGGATCCAAATCTTTGGCCTAATGAATGAAACGAGAATCTAGGTTTGGTTAGAGTTAGGTTAGAGTAGATTGCTAATTTTAAAGACATTGACCTTGAATCGTGGAGGAAAGGTGAAAGCCAGAGCCCCATGCCAAGATGACAGGAGACCCAAGACTGTGGGTCGTGCTCCAGCAAGTATGAGTGGACTCACTCTCTTCTCCTTTTTATAGGCAATGCCCTCATGGAACTAAGACCCATGCTAGCAGATTTCAGACATGAAGCCCCTACTGAGAAAGAGCTGTGGGAGTAACAGAGGGCTGCCCATAAATCTGCAGGTGTGAGTAGGCTGGGCCTTTGGCCACATTCCTTCTGACAACCTGTCTATACTGCTGAGACTTAACCCTGGGATTTACAACCTGCTTCATCCACAGGACAGTGCTTTGCACGTGTTGGCAAAGTTTCTGGGGTAAAATGTTACCACTGAGTACTATTTTGGGAAGAGAAACAGGAGATGGGATAATCTGGCTCAGACATGGCTATTCACTGCCTGTTTTGTCCTTAGGTCACCTCTTTGTTCATCTGGGAAACGGCCCTGTAATGCCTCCTGTATCTTCCAGGCAAAGACCACAGGAGATCCTACCATGAATGCAGTCTGTAGCACAAATTGCATTTCAAATGTAAGTTTTTGTTAGTAGTGTTCTCCTACAGTTCTTTGTAAACACCAACACAAACAAACACAAAACAAAGCCCATTGTCAACAAGTCAAAAGAAATAGAAATGTGGAATTAGATAGTGATGATGGTTACACAATCTTGTGAATACACTGGAAACCACTGACTGTAAAGAAAATGTGAAAGAAGAAAGAAGAAAAGAAAGAAAGAAAGAAAGAAAGAAAGAAAGAAAGAAAGAAAGAAAGAAAAGAAAGAAAAAGAAAGAAGAAAAGAAAAAGAGAGACATCTTTCTAAGCTGCAAAGACAACAAAAGATGAAGGGAAATCACTTTTGGTTTAAAGACCTTATTTATTTATTCATGAAAGACACAGAGAAGCAGAGACATAAGCAAAAAGAGAAGCAGGCTCCCTACAGAGAGCTTGTTGTGGGACTGGATCCCGGGACTCCAGGATCAAGGCCCTGAACCAAAGGCAGACAGACGCTCAACCACTGAGCCATCCAGGCATCCCAGGAAATCACTTCTTTGAATGCATTTTGCACATCAGTCCCTCTTCAGTTCTTTAGAAATGGAGCCTTAATTTTGCCCTCCTTCTGACCTGAGATACAGAAATTATTAACCAGATTTTCTTTAGGAAAATGAGAGAGTTTGAATGCCTTGCCCAAAGTCACAAGGCAATTAATTACCTTGTACCGGATTTGAAATTAACTCTCCTTGACTCCTCAGCCTGAGCCCTTGCAACTGTACTAGGCCAATTCTAGACCTACTCTGAAGTTCAAAGCAAGTATAAGAATCATCAATGACACCAGACCCTTGTACTCAGTCTCCACTCAAGAGATCCTACATGGAGGAACTTGAGGGTTCTCCCAGATGTTGACCCTCAAAAGTTCAACGAAGTGTCCCTGTCCATTACATGTATAGTGTTTACACACTCATTGAGACCTTCCTGGGTCCATTTGCATTTTCGGTCCAGAACACTGTTTTGGATTAATGAACCCCAAGAGCTCCCCAGCCAAACGTTTATTGGCTTCCAGCTTAACATAAGCTTGTATCTAATCAGTGTAGACGTTGAAACAAGTTCCATGCTGGCAAATTCCCAAAGCAAAAGGAGGTAAATGAGAACAACATGAATGAGACAAACAAGGGACCCACCATGGGGAAACAGTTTAATCAACACTTACAGAAACATGGCTGTCTCCTGCTGAGATGGAAATACATCTGTTCCGTAGATGTCTTGGTGCCTTAACCATACTCTCTTCCTCAAGTACAAAGCCTTTCTGCCTTTCACACCACTCCTGCTGAAGATCAGTTTGTAACAAGAAGAGTTGAGAAATCTCAGATCCACGTTTTTAAGTTAATTTTTGAAATACAGGATAGTAGTAGACACTGTTGGTGCCTTATCCATGACCCCTTGAAAGCTCACTGTGAGTCCTGTGTCAGCAAAATCCCTGAGAATTTTGTCAGACTGGGGAGTATGCTAGACCTAGGTGCAAGGGAAGTAGAAAGTGCTAGAGAGCTAATTCAGTGACTGCTCTTATCTGGAAGCTGCTCTCACCTAATGGGCCAGTTGATGGATAGCTAACTTGATGGACAAATAGCCAAAGACTGGGCAGGTATATATCAATAAGTAGCTCAGCCTCCTAACCCCAAGGCTGGGATAACTCAGAGGCATGCTCTACGCTGTCCCTTAGTTCTCAAACTCTAGGCAACTGGCATGATAAGTCTTTATCGGCATCTTGTTCTTCTCTTTCTCATTTCCCCATTCCCCTCTTGCTTGTTCCTGGGATTATCTCCCAAAAGTCTCCTTGCATTAGAGTCTTTGTCTCAGAGCCTCCTTCAGGAAAAAGAAATGGGACAAGAATGACTCACATGCTCTGGATGAAAAAGGGAATGGTCATTAAGAAAATAAGCTTTCAATCCTTGTCGTTATTCCCCCTGTCGACTTTGGATTTCTTTCATCCCTTCAGAAACTTTCTTCCCTCAATTAATCTAAAGTCCCAAGGTTTTCCCAGCCATCTGTAAAGTAAGTGTTCCCTTCCTCCATGGCCACTCTTACAGATAGGTAGATGGCAGTAGCCATTAAGTCTCTCTTTCCTTGAAAACTTAAACATTTTCACCTGTGGTTCTCTTCCAGGTACCAGTCCTGCTAGATTACTCCGAAACCCCTTCACACTTTTCTATCCCCTATGACCTACCCCCATCTTCTGACTAAGAGTTGGAATACTGGGACAACCCCAAAAGGAAATGACCATGAGACTCTTCCTGAAATGCCATGTTCTGGGAGATCACTCCTTTCTCCTACAGACAAGACTTTTCATCACTGAGCTGAATAAATTCTTCTTAATTTATGTATCTCACTTCTGTTACATTTCTTTGCCTGTATCAGAAACAGCTCCTCTGTTTCTCTTCTTTCAAACAAATCCCTGCCAAATAGAGTACCATAGCCAAGGGCATAGTTAGCCATGAAATCACCATACTTCTGCCCCAACCACATTCTGATGGCACTGGGGCAGGAGGAGATATAATGCTCCTCCCCAACTCTGTGTCCTCCCTCTGGGGTACTGCCAGCTTCCTTTACTAATTCACTGTTGCAGGAACCGACTTACAGGGAATTCACCATCCTTCGGAAGATGGATTGGGAGTAGAAAATTTGGATGTTCGTTAGGTTCTCCTTTGATTATATAGAAGAACACAAAGCAAAGAATGTTGGGAAAAGTGACACAATGCATTACTCAAGCATGTCAATCTGGGCAAGGCCTGTAAGGGGCTGCATTGTTTACCTAAACTGCTAGGGCCCCCTCCTAGTTATTATAGGGAATGCTGTTTATATCAATATTTAAATATGCTATTTCCCCCAAATGAACCACAACAGCTTCATTTAAAGTTATTTTATTATGCTGAACAGATATTTGGACAATTTAAAATTCTACTTGCTATACAAACAACTCCAATAATGCCTCAGTTTAGCATGTAAATACATATTTAAACAATTTAAAAACACATTGACTGCATAATTTGTATTTGTTACTGCTCAAAAGAAAGGACTTTTTATTTAGTGTGCCAAATAATGTGAATTTGGATGCCTTCTGAAAGGATGCATTATTCATGTGCAAGAGAAACAAAATCAATAAATGAAAATTCGAATAAAAAGAAAACCCATTATGATACTGCACTCAGACAATGATCATCTTGTGCATTATTTGCTCAAGGAAAAGACACAGGAAAATGGCCCTTTTGGAACCAAGTTATGGACTGAATCATAAACTCCTGCTTAGGCTGTTTGAAAATAAACAGAATTATACATCTCTAAAATTCGATTCAGTTTCCTTCTGTGCGTGACTATAAAAATATATAAAAGTTCAACAGCAGAATACCTTTGGAAAATTAAGATATTATTATTATTAATTATTTTATTTTATATTGTTATTATATCACTTGTTTCATGGCAACAAGGTATCTAGAGTACAGTAATGTCCTAAACAGGCTTCTGAGGAAAATCGTATCTCTGCTTATAGAGAGTACTAGGCAAGCGTGTTGTGGGGGAAGAGAGGGGTGTTGATCCTGGTACATCTTGGGAAGCTCCCTTCATTTTCAGATAAGCATTGATAGTGGTCAGAAGGTCATAAGAACTGTCTCACATGTTGCGTCTAACGCTGCTACTAGTTATGCAGTTTCAATAATTAGCCTCTCTAAGTCTTGGTTTGTTACCTGTAAAATAGAGGGTTGATGATAGTACCTGCCTCAAGATCTGGGAGAGGATTAAAGGAAACTGCTAGCCAGCATCTGGTCCAGGGAGATTACCCAACCAATGTTAGCAGTAAGAAAATCCAAGAGTCACCCTGTCTTTCCTTATAGGCAGCTGACTGGCAAAGCATATGGCGATCCTTCATCAGCAACCATGAGTGTGTGTGTTTTGGTTTCTTGCTGAAGAATATGATTCCAGACACTGTGCTGCTCATTTCTTACCAAATGTTATGAGAAATATCCTTCATGGAACATTGCCTGAAAATAGTCTGCATTTTATCCTTAGGTCAAGACAGATCATCAAAGAGCGATAACTGATAGAACTTCCAAGAACAGATATTACCGAATTCATGTGGGTCACGTTTTATGCCACCAGTTTATATTGAGGTGTGAAAAATAAACAGCTCTGGGGAATCAAACATTTCTTTATCACAGGGATGTCTTGAGGATTATGTACTTTATTACAGGATTTCTTCTTTTTTGAAGATCCTTTTGTGCCTCAGACTAGGAAAATACTTAATAATTCAATCAAAAATTTTATCTTGCTCACTCAGTTTTTGGTGGGCACTGTTATGGGTACTAAAAATATAATACTGAACAAAAGAGACAAAAATCCCTGCCCTGAGTACAGAGTTTACATTCTAACTCCTTAGCAACTGGTTTATTTTTATCCTATGGATACTGCAAATCATATAACGACTTGGTCCAATTCTTTGTTTTGGCTTCTGACGAGTTTAGAGCCAAATGATGTGAGTCCTTATAGCATGCAACCTTGAATGCTAACTTTCCTTCAATTTCTCATCCATTTATTATTCTGCTGCAAAATTCATGTTTTCATAAGCAACCTCAACATCTTTTTGGGAGAAACAAAGTTACAAATTTATAAATTCATCAAAAAATGAATAAATGAACAAACATAACAATGCAAATATACGTCTACGTTGATTCAAATAACTGTAAATTAAATGTACCTAAATCTTCAATGGCCATCTAGCTTTACTTCCCATTACCTCTCACCACCAGCCTCAAGGAGGAATGCAGTGAACTTCATTCATTAATTTAACAAGTAATCATTGACCATCTGCAATATGCCAGACTCCATTCAAAGGGGAGGGGTTCATAGTTAACAATGAATCATGCCAATGCTCTCTGGGAACCTATCTATATGGAAACCTCACAAACACTTGCCCAATGTCAGAGACCTCCAGGGAAGGGATGTTACAAGTTCATTCCATGGCTGCTTCCTGAGTTATAAATGTCTTGCTATTTAGTACGTATATTTGCTATAAACCCTCAGGTTGCCAGTAAATGGCAATTTTCCTTATTTTGTCCTCAGAAGAGATTCAATATTTTTAAAATCACATATTGCTATGGATTGAGTCTTTTTGTCCCATCCTCCCACTCCAAATTCACATGTTGAAATCCTTAATATGATGGTATATGGCAGTGCAGCCTTTGGGAGGTAATGAGGATTACAAGGTGATGATGGTAAGGTCTTCATGATGGAATTAATGCCCTTATAATAATAATAAGAGATACAAGATTGATCCATTGACTCTCTCTATTAACCCATTTAGGCCATGTGAGGACATAACCAGGAAGAGGGCCCTCACCCAGTCTCCATTGATTAAACTACACAGTACCCCACAGAGAGTGGTGGTAATAGTCGTGTTGCCATCTCTTTATTCAATAAATATAGTGAGACTGCTGAATTCCAGACACTGCCAGGAGTTGGGGATGTGATGATTAATAAACATGATCTCTAGTCTTAGAGTCTTATAGGACATACAGATATATAAATAGGTAAAGACAAAGCAGTGCTGTAAGTGCTGGCGGTGGAACAGGACAGAGTATTATGGACACAAATAAGAAGCATCCTGTCTTGGAATGTCAGCCAAGACTTTCCAGATAGAGGAATATCTAAACTGAAATCTTAAATATAAGTAAGAGTCTTCCAGGTCCAGTGTGTATACTATGGGGAAAGAGGGGAATGCCTTCCAGGAGTAGGGGAGAACCAATGACAAGGAAATTTGGAGGTTGGCAAGGGCATAGCTGCTCAAAGAAACCAACAGTAGCATGATATGGATGGAGAGTGGGGAGGGGTAGATCTAGGAAACTCAGGAGCAGCAACTTTTAACAAATAGGGGAGAAGAGTCATTGCCATCACCAATGAGTGGGGCAGAGGTTCATTGTCATGGAAGTCAAGGCAAGAGACTGTTCCAAAAGGGGAGAGTGGAGGCCTGGGTAAAAAGCTGAAAGTAGGAAGGGAAAAGTGCTCAGGGATTAAGTAAAAAGGAAATGAACGTTAGGAGTGCAATTCTAAAGAAATGATGGGAAGAGATGGCATTACTCCTGCTCACATCTACCCTGTTGGCTGCTATGAGGGAGGGAATTGATTAGAATCGGGCCTTCCCTTGGTGAGAACTCTCATCAGGCATGTCACATGTATGCATATAAGTACACATACACACACGAGTATGTGCAGGGGAGACTAAAAAATATTAACAATAATTTTTCCCTGTGTGGAGGGTGTGTACATATGGGTGGTGGGGTAATCTGCAATTTTTATTTACCTCTTTATCCTTTTCTCTATTTTATATGCTTTCTACATTGAACATCTATGATTTTCTTAATCATAAAAACAATGAAATTAATTTCAAAATTGATTTACATAGGAGATTTATGGCAGGTATCAAAGCTGCAAAGCTGGGTTGCATTATCCGTAAACTAAAACATAAGTGCATATTTATGCTTATACCAATTTATCTGAATGCTTTCTTCTTTCTTTTTCCTCCCTCCCAAACCAGTTATGTGTCGATACCAGGGAAGTTTTTGTCTGAATAAGACAAGTCGGTTTTATGAGGCTGAAAGGCATCTTCCAATTTGGGGTAATTGTTGTATTGAAAATTTGCTCTGCATTCAGACGAGCTTTGGGCACATATGAAAACTGCCTTTTTTCCCTTTATGCACAGCAGGAATTTAAAAAAATTGTTAAGGTAACATTTGTCTTGCTAAGTTTCAGCCAAAATTGGAAAAAGCGCAGAAAACTCAAAATGATCAGTTTGCATGATAGTTACCCCTTTTCAATTAGAATATTTAAAGAAAGTAAATACCTGGCAGAGAAAAGCACTTTTCAGATCTAATGGAAAGAAATATCCTGTCAAAATTTAAGATCTTTTGGGAAATAAACTGGTAATTGACTCACATTATAGAAGCCAGGCAGGAGGACCCTGCTGAATTAAGTAGCCTCAAAGCCTGATTCGCAGTACCTACCCTTTCTCTCCCGGTCCCTCAGCTCCTTAGCAAACTCTCAGGGGGGTGAAAACTGGGTGATTCCAACTGGAAAACAGGAAATCAAAGAATTGCTGGAACCCACCAGACATGTGATTAAAAAGGAAACCAGAATTCTTCCTTCCTCCTACACCGCACACACCTCCCACGGCTAACTCAGCAGCCACTACCATGACTTTCCAAGCTAATCATTAGTTCCTGCAAAACTTTTACTAAGCAAGTACTCTGAGACTGGGTTAAGAACACTAGGCAACTTCTTGATTTGCTTATTTTCTGTGTCCTTCATCCACAGTATAAAAAATGATGTTTATGAAGATTTTTAAAATAACCCAAAGAAAAGCAATTACCTATTTATCTATGTCCTGTGATCACGACATTTATATAAACTCATGGATGCCCCATAGGAGCATATAACTGGGGTTGTATCAGTGGAACAATAGGCAGAAGCCAAAAAAAAAAAAAAAAAAAAAAAAGAACAATTGCCGTTTTATAGGTGTTTCATAAAGAATGTTAGAGAGCATGTGCACAGATGCTGTGTCTGTCCCCTAGACTCCCCCCTCCCAGCCGGAGACAGTTCTCCAAGTGGCAGAAACATTGCCCTTGACAAGAGAGAGCTGCCCAGCCACAGGTCAATGCCCATTTAGGGAAAAATCCTATTCCAATGGCTGGTCCATGCTGCCAACACACGTCCAAGCTCCTTGCTTCAATTCAGGACAGCTCCGAAGGGCATTCCAGTCCCCAAGACCCCCTTGGGATCACCCAAGCCCTTTGTTGAAAAGATATCATGGTTCATCTTTTCTCTCTGTCTGATCCTGTTTCCCAAAGTTGTTCACAGATGCTGTTCCAACAACACCCCCGACAAAATTCCTATAAGCAAATCTCTGTTGAAGAAGGAGGAGGATTCAACTTACTATACAGCATGGAAGATTATTATTATTATTTGCAAATATGTAACTTGCCCTCTCCGTGGGAGTACTACATCTCCACACCTGTTGACATCAGGCTGGACCATGTCACTCGTGTTAGCACAGACATGTGAGCACAAGTGCTAAATGCTTATAACCAGAAGCTTTAAGAGCCATCAAATGGGGGACACCTGGGTGGCTGAGTGGTTGAGTGTCTGCCTATGGCTCAGGTCCTGATCCTGGGGTCCTGGGATCAAGTCCCCCATCGGGCTCTCCGCGGGGAGCCTGTTCCTCTCTCTGCCCATGTCTCTGCCTCTCTCTGTGTGTCTCTCATGAATAAATAAATAAAGTCATTAAAAAAAATAGGAGCCATCAGGTGGTTCTACCATCTTTATTTTCCTTCTGTGTGTCCTGATAGGAGCATGTAGGACTTGTCCTTCAGCCTGGGCTCAGCAATCAAGAGTCCCTAGAACTGAGTTAGAGGCAGCCCTCAACTGACACCCAATGTGAGTGAAAATCGATGTTGCTGTAAGCGGCTGAGATTTGGTGATTAGATGACCCTCCAGCATAGCTGTCTAAGCAGGGTGATAGGAGGGGATTCAAAGTATAGCCTCAAATGATACTTAAAAAAAAAATTCCCCTACCTCATTCTTTTCACTCTCAATATCTCTAGCATTTAGCACCTGTCTGTGAAACCTCTTTCCACAGCTGAATTTCAACTGCCTACCGAAATGTAACTCCATCTCTCCTGATCCCCTGCCCCAGAACACAAGGTTAAGAAATAAGGGAAAGAACTCTGAATCTCCTTAGAGGTGAGGGCAGAAGAGGGAATGGAGGGACAAGGAAAGAAAGAGACCCAGCACCAAAGGATAGAATTCCCTTAGCAGGTTGTGGAGGAAGGGGAGGAGGGATGGAAAAGAGTGCAAATACTTCAAATTTAATACCTTTCCCTTCGTCCTTGTTACCTACATAAGAGCATGGGGGAAACTGTGCCAAGAAATATGACCAGACTGACCAAGACCCAAAGGTTAGCAGTATCGAGTAGAGGAATTATGGAAAGATTCTTTCTGCTGTTGAGTTTTCTATAATTGCCAAACTATTTCCTTTTTTAAAAAAAGAATTTATTTATTTATTCATGAGAGAGGCAGAGACATAGGCAGAAGGAGAAGCAGGCTCCCTGCAGGGAGCCCAATGCAGACTCCATCCCAGGACCCCAGGGTTAGTACCTGAGCCAAAGGCAGATGCTCAACCACTCAGCCACCCAGGCACCCCCAATATAATTCCCAAGATATTTCTAATGAACACATATCCTTCCGTGCTTGGAAAAAATCAAGTACTTTAAGAAGAGAAAAACATCCCTGAGCCAGGCAGCTGCTAACTGTCATCATCCGTCTCCCCACACCACCTGATGGAGGTCTGGAAGCAGACTCATGTGTTAGGGAACAGAGCTGGAAGGAGAGGTTCTTAACCCGGCAATAAAAACATGTCTCAACCAGGAAGAGGGACCAAAGCATAAAGCGTCAGGCAACACGGAAGAGCATGATGTGCCAGGTCAGTAATAACCACTGTGAGGCAGAGAATGCAGTCGAGATTAGGAATGATAACAGACACCGCTGAGAGAACGGTGAGGGATCCGGCATGAAGTACCAGTGATGGGCAGGAGGCCTTTCAGGAATCTACAGCCAGCCCATTGCATCCTGGCATCCTCAAGACACTCCCAGCTTTCTGAATTTGAAAGGGACACAGTCCTGGTGAGATAATGGAGAAGTTTCTCCTTATTTTATGGAAATGCCTCCTTATTTGGAGAGGTTTTTTTTTTTTTTCCTGTCTTCCAGACCCCAACCAGAGTTGAATTATTAATTTTTTGGTCCACTTTTTTTTAAAAGATTTTATTTATTTATTCATGAGAGACAGAGAGAAAGAGAGAGGCAGAGACATAGGTAGAGGGAGAAGCAGGCTCCCCAGGGGGAGCCCCATGTGGGACTCTATACCAGGACTCCAGGATCACACCCTGAGCCAAAGGCAGACGCTCGACCACTGAGCCACCCAGGTGCCCCGGTTCTTCTTCACTATGGCAGTGCTCTCTCTCCCCTGTTACAACATAGATGCATCCTCGAGGATGGAGTGGTGGGACATGCAGGACCTCACTTGCTATGTCTCCAAGAGATCTGGCCTGCCTCCTGTCATGAGGGCCCAGATTTTCCTGCCGTCTTTCAGGAGATAGTGATTGCACTGCGTATTATCACACCATGTTACAGGAGTGAAGAGATTTACAGATTTTGTTTTAGTTTTTGGATTACCAGGAATAAGCCCTGGTGACTGAGGCAGAAGCATTTTTTGCTCGCTAAATGGGATTTCAGATTTTTAGAAAGGAAAGGCATGTTTTTAGATACCTCCATCATAAGATCTTTTAAAAGAGGAAAATCCCCGAACGTATTCCATTGTTAAACTCTCCCATAACTGCATAACCGGAATGCTGAAGTCATTTATTGTAAGGCTGTAATAGATGGTTAACTAAACATGTTGGGAGGCAAGGATGTCATGACTCCTTTCTCTGTTCAACAGAGAACAGACTCTCTGCGCTTCTACTCACTCCGAGGAGGGATCTGTAAGTATTTCATGGATGACGATCGAATCGTGAATGAAAATAAGGCAGAAGGAGGCTTCCACGGGACTAGGATGTGCTTTAGCGTGCCTGGCACAAATTACAAAATATGAAAGACTTTCTTTTATCTCCATGTGAGGCTACTTTCCGTCTTCTTCCCTCCTTACTCTTCCCCTTGTAGGCAAAGGTTGTTTCACAATATGGGGAAGGTCTTTTGAGGCAAAAGGATCATTATTTATTTCTCATTAATTAAAGTGGCAGAATCAGAGAGGACTAGCTTCTCCTTTGAAGTACATCAGGTCTTTTAAGTTAGATCAGATTTCACACCAATTAAAGGCACCATCCCTGAGCGAACCTCCAGAAATACACCTCTTCTTTCAAACCCTTCAAGGCTTTGGCTAATACATGAGAGATTTTCTTAGGGGAGGGTGTTTGCTGGTTTTGTCTTTTATTTTAAGAGCTCCTGGTGGGATGCTGGAACAGAATTCACATCCCCAGCCTTCTGCTCATGGGGCAAATGGTATTTTTCCATGTTTAATTTCAGCAAAAACCCAGAAACAATAAGAACAACAGCAAATCCATCCTTCAGGGAGGAGTTTATGTTCAAGATAATAATGAATGGTGTTCTCATAGTTGATTCTGTATGTTCGACGGTCGTATTAGGGGGATGTTGTATGTTCTTGGGCTAATTGGGCTAGATTTCTTGATGTCATTTTTGGCTCTTTTATCATATGACATGTCAAAGACAGATATCACAGTTTTTATTTTCCACCAGTGTTATGGAACCAAAAAAGGGTCTTTTCATTGCGGCTGTGTGCAGATGGCCTTCGGAGCCTGCACTGGCTTCCTCGGGGCTCTTTTCTTCGGGGCGGGGCAAGGGATCAGGCTCTTTTCACATGCCGAACGTCACAAAAATGGAATGCTACAAAGCTGGCAAAGCAGCGGTTCCTACAGTATAGCTCTGTGGTTCTGGCTCCTTCCTTTACAGCTATCAAGATTTCTGCTTCCATTTTTATTTCTGAAAGAGGCACTCAATGCATCCACTCTTTCTTACCCAGTGATTGTACCTTAGGAAAAGCTAAGTGGGCCCAGAGACTAGCAGAGACTTTTTGTCTAGGCATAAACCCTGATTGTAGAAGGACAGGTTATTGCTTTCCTTCTCCTTTGTGTTTGTGCCTGAGGCCTTTCGGACTGGCCACTCCCAGCGGCCCCGTCTCTACCCTCCCCAGGAGGTGATCCCCCTGGGCCTCCCCCCCCCACCGCACCCAGTGACTCAGAACCCTCATTAAAGTCATCACCCCGCAGTATTGCCGAGCTTCATTTTCTCTTTCAAACCACACCAGTGGCTCTTATATTTTTGAAAAGCCATTTACTCTACAGATTGTGAACTCTACAGATTGTGAACAAATCTTCAATGGGGAAGAATGTTACAAGTCTTCAGATGGGGGCAGCCTGAGTGGCTCAGCAGTTTAGCGCCACCTTTGGCCCAGGGCCTGATCCTAGAGACCCCGGATGGAGTCCCGCGTCGGGCTCCCTGCATGGAGCCTGCTTCTCCCTCTGCCTGTGTCTCTGCCTCTCTCTCTGTGTCTCTCATGAATAAATAAATAAAATCTTTAAAAAAAAAAAGTCTTCAGATGGCATGGATGCAGTACTTTTTAGTGTGGTTTGTGACACAGACGGAATTACCTGCTCCCTGGGCTTTTCTCTGTCTACAATAGTCCTGTTGAGAACCATCTTCCACCTTCCTGTGAAAGAAAATCCTGGGAAGAAAGCTGTGGTTTAAGGAAGGTTGTTTTTGCAAGTGGACTGTACCCACGGCTCACGGGAAAGGAATTCCAGGGCAAATGATGCCATGCTCATGGGTTCTGGGAGATTCCAGGAGAGGCATACTGAGGTGGAGGCGAAGAAAAATCAAGAGTCTTGTACATCCCATACACAGCCACAGGGATTTCAGGATCAGCAGAATGACCCCATGTTTCTGCCAACATCACAGCAGCAGTAGATTGAGAAGAAGAGAATTGGACTTTGTGTGTCTGAGAGAGAGACGCCATTTGTAATCGCTGGACCCTTTGAATCAGTCCAATGCCCAATTTCCTAAATCCTTCAAGAAAGACTGCTCATCTTTTGAGGGCAAAGCAAACCATTCCAAGCAGTGGCTGGGAGCAAAGATGAATCTGCATGTTCTTTCCGGGTTCCAGGTGCAGTACAATTATAAATGAGAAGGTCTGGTTGAATCAAGGTGACCCTAATTATCTTTATTAAAAACACAGATGGGGAAACAATATAAGCTAGTGTACAAGAGAAGCCTGTTCTTCAACCAGACCGATGTTTAAATACAGACTAAAGGGATCCATTCCCCTGTATCTAATTTTTTCAGAGTGAGCATCTTAAATCTCTCCTGCTCTAATTCAGAAATTATTATGGTGTAGCAGTTAAGGTTCCAGTACCACCTAGAGTTTATGCTCCATGTCTTCCACTTAGTAAGCATGGAATATTGGGCAAGTTATCTACACTTTCTCAACCTCAATTTCTTCACCTGTAAAATGGGCATAATAAAAAGTGTCTAGTAGAACTGCTGTGAGATTTTTCAAAAGACAATGCACCTAAATAAAGTGCTTGGCTCCGGACTTGGCAAGCAGTAAGCACTTACTGAACACCCTCCATCACATGTAATGTGATGATTTTTATTAACTCCAGCAGAGATGAACCCGTGTGAACTTCATTGTCTTCAGAATCTGTGAGCTCTCCTTCCCCTTCGTTTATATCATCTCAGTTTCTTTTGTAGTCGCACTGAGAAACCTTGGCACCTTGGCCTACTGGTGCCATTTCCATATTTCCTAATAAGTAGGCACCAACACAATTCCTGTGGCATTCATTGCTCCCCAGAAAAGCGTCTAATTAGAAACACTTAAGATTTCCCCTCCCAGAGCCAGATTCCTCCCCAAGGGTTTTCCTCTTATCTCAGCCAGTGATCGCTGGCAGGGAGTTTACTGGGAAAGAAAATATGAACCATGGCATTTCGCTTTGTTTCCTATGAACATAAAATGATCCACACTCCCCGTGTAGCTTATAACACACCAATAATGAGCCCCGCACCTTTCCTTCTCTGTGAATTGAGGCGCTCATCAGGTCAACAAAGCTTGGTTTGTTGTAGACCTTCAAGAGCAAGTTACACAACGCTCACACACTCAGAGGGACTATATAATAAATCTGTAAGTCACAAGGTGCCCACAAAGTCGTGAGAATCTGCACGTGGGGGGATCCCTGGGTGGCGCAGCGGTTTGGCGCCTGCCTTTGGCCCAGGGCGTGATCCTGGAGACCCTGGATCGAGTCCCACATCAGGCTCCCGGTGCATGGAGCCTGCTTCTCCCTCTGCCTATGTCTCTGCCTCTCTCTCTCTCTCTCTCTCTCTCTCTCTCTCTCTCTGTGACTATCATAAATAAATAAATAAAAATTAAAAAAAATTAAAAAGAATCTGCACGTGGGTTGACTTTGCCCCACCTGCACCACTTGCAAAAATGCCAAATTTTATAGAAAAATACCTTGGGAAGTTACACTCCAGGTGCCAAGGTTCCTGTCCTTTGTCTTCTTCTAGGAAGAAGCCTTACCGAATGCTACTTTGTTTGGGATTATTTCATAGTATATTCTGTCAATGTCACCCAGTTGAATTTCTGGGGAACCCCCCAGGAGCTGAACACGGGACAGGTGCCAAGGGACACCCATGCATTAATAAAGGTCCTTACGAGCACTAATATAACGTTCAAGTCACTTAGGCTGGGGCAGTCCTCGTGGCTCTGCCTACCTGCAGTTCATCAGCTTCTGGGTGGCTGTGGCCCAGAGACTTGCTCACTCACAACATACATTCTGTGATCTATAACCGAGATGCTATGATCTAAAAAAGGAGATGGGGGAAAAGGAGGAAAAGAGCTAAAGCCTGTTGGGGGTACCTGGGTGGCTCAGAGGTTGAGTGTCTGCCTTTCGCTCAGGTCGCCATCCCGGGTCCTGGGATCGAGTCCTGCATTGGGCTCCCCTCGAGGAACCTGCTTCTCCCCCTGCCTATGTCTCTGCCTCTCTCTTTGTGTCTCTCATGAATGAATAAATAATCTTTAAAAAATAGCTAAAGCCTATTGAACACCACTGTGTATCTTACTTTTAAAATTTTAGAGACTTGAAAATTCCATCTCATAACACATGAGGCCCCTTACATAGGCCTCATAAGAAGCCCAATGAAGGAGTTTTGTGATGAACTTATGTTCATCTTCCAGCATCCTTCCCATGGAGCAGCCATCTGCCACGTGTGCCCTTAGCCCTGGAGAGCTGTCAAGGACCAAGCCTTAAGCCCTTGGACACAAAAGTGGTGATGTGGTCTGAAGCTGAACAGACTGCTATGGATTTCCCCCCTTTTTTTCCACCTGAATCTGGTCTGTTTATGTCATCAGTAACTGCAAGAGTCCTAGACAGATAAAGAGATATTCACTTTATGAGTGAAAATTTTCTTGCCCCCAAAGTGGCAGCACTGAAATTAAATCCAGATCATTCTGTCTCCAAAGTGTGTGCTCTTTCAATCCCGATGCCTCCCTAGAAGGTCAGGAGAAGCTGTGGAACTTTTCGCTGGTGTCTGAATTCTCGAAGAGTTGAATTAGGACTGAAAATCACACAAAAGATCTGCTGTGGGTTTCACATTAGGTCTGAACCAATAGTAGCCTGATCAGAAGAGCTTACTAGCAAAAGGCTCTGGAACGGAGTCAATCTGTCTACACTGAGCAACTCCAACTTCCCACCAGGCAGCTTGAGAGAGCAAGGGCATAAGGACTATCAGACCACCAAATCCCAGCTGGAAGAGAAGTTGAGAAGCTCTTGCAAGAATGAGATGCACGGAATGCCTTAAGGATACCTCCAAGGACAACTCCGAATGACAAGAAATAGCTCAGGCCATCCCAGGAGGTGGACCAAAGATGTACAGAGAAGAGGGAGATGCATTTCAGAGAAAATCAGGTTGTCTGGTTGTTTCAATAAGACGAAGGGTGATGGGGTTCTTCTTGGGAGGAGAGATACCGGTGGTGGTGGAGGGGGGAAATCCTAGCTACAGTCGCTAGTCTAAGAGTTTTTTCTGCAACCTTGGACAACACTGGCAACAGTCATAGTCCTACTGGTCATTTCAATCCCGGATTCATTCATTCACTTCCACAGCAAACATTTATTAGGCACCTATTGTATATCAGGCTTTGTGCTAAGCCCTGGGAATTCTGCAGTTCCCGACTTCAGGGTTTTACAGTTGTACGCCATGTAGGGCAGTCGTTGGCAACTGTGTGAGTGTGTATATGCGCGTGTCTGTGTGTCCGTGTAAGAAAGAAAGAAAGAAAGAGAAGGGGGGCAAAGAGAGACACCGAGAGATCTGGAATGTGGACACTGAGGATTTCAGAACCACGAGAGGAGGTTATTTTCTTTCGGAGAGCCTTCTACACGGCAGATATTCCTAGAAGGAGTAAAGCCTTATTTAACCCTACCTGGCTGGAGTAGAAAGTGTGAAAGGACCGCGATGAGGACCAGGACAGTGGGGGTGGGAGGAGGACCCAGCCCCGGGGGGTGACATGGGAGCTGGGAAGATTGTCAAACACAGTTATGCCCCTTCCCCTCCTGATTCCTTGCCTTGGATGAGGTGTTTGGCTTGAGCCCAGTACGGTGACTGGGTGCGGGAGGTCTTGATGGGTAACCAACGGGTCAGGGGCATTATTAGATGCTGCTTTATGGAGGCTGGAGTGGCTTTCCCGTACCTGGGCTCACCCCATCTCTACAGCAACTTAGGCCGCTCTGAGCAACGCGATTTCCCGGTAGGGGACGGGGATGGGGACATGGGGACGGGGCGCGTGGCCGGGAGCCCACCGGCCTGCCAGCGCGCAGCCCGAAGCAGGGCTGGGGGTGCGACCTGCGGCCCAGTGCCCGGGGCTCCCGGGGGCACAGCTCCTCCCTTGCAGACCCCCCTCCCCAACAGGCTCCTTAACCATCCGAGAGTTATGCAGGTTTTGAAGAAACCTAGCCCGGAGGCAGGATCGCTTTTCACTCACTCAACAATTTGGTTAATGAGCATTTCTGGGGGCAGGGGGTGGGGGTGACTCCCTGGAAGAGAAGGTGTGAAGCCGCGGGGCGCAGAGCGGGCTGGATTCCGTGGCCCGCGGGCCTTAGCTTCCCGCGCGGGGCGTGCTACCCTGATCCGCGGAGGGGGTGGGGAAACTGAGGCCTAGAGAGGTTCTGGAGCTTGCCTGAGGTCGCACAGCAGGTCAGCGGGGGAGTGAGGACTCAGGCTTCATAGGCCATCACCCGCCCCACCGACTTCTGCAAAGAATTAAGTGGGCGAGTAGGAGAGAACATTCCAGCAAGAGGCAAGAAGATGTGTTAACCTCACAGTGTTGTGGTGGGGCTGGCACGAATTTATATATATGTATATATATAAATAGATATATATTGCTCTGTGTGTGTATATATATACAGACAATTATATATATAATTGCTCTGTATGTATACAATTAATTATATATACAATTATATTATATATTATATATACAATATATATTACATATACAGTTATATTATATATTATATATACAATATATATTATATATACAATTATATAATTGCTCTGTATATAGAGTGTGCGCACACACACACACACACACACACACACACAGCAATTAGAACCTGGCCGGTTGTGTTAGCAGCAGCCATCCTTGCTATTCATCAGAGTTCACATGGAGACCTAGTGCCTTGGGGAGACTTCAGCTGCCGCCCTCTGGCTCGGTTCCCCCTCTTCCCCTTCTTGTAAAGAGTCCACTGCCCTCGGAGCGGAGCGCCGCCTCCAGGTGCCAGCACACATCCCTTTGTGATTTGTTGGTTTCACGTTTCAGCTTTGCTCGTCTCCTGGTTCATTTTGTGCCCATTTTGTTTGTTGCGTGTTTCGTTTTTGTCTATCTCAGTGCTCAGCCAGGGCGAAAACAAACAAGCAAACAAAACACACAAAAACCCCAACTTAATAAGCATTTCTTGAATGAATGGATGAGTGAATGAAACATTCCTTGCCGCCCTAGAATCCTACATCTTTCTCCTCTTGG
Organism: Nyctereutes procyonoides; assembly: GCF_905146905.1. Lineage (NCBI taxonomy): Eukaryota > Metazoa > Chordata > Mammalia > Carnivora > Canidae > Nyctereutes > Nyctereutes procyonoides. The sequence goes on along the minus strand of NW_026575135.1, from coordinate 39,325,765 downwards.
TGGGAGGAGAATATTCTTCTTTATTTCTCCCGGGCCGGCTTGGGACTCTCACGCGTTTCCCACAGCTAATCTGCATGGTGTTTACAGGTGCCTTCTGAAAACCGCCCACTCCGCCGTTTCTAAACTCAGCTAAGCTCTGTCTCTGAAATGTCAGCCTCTCCCGTTAAGTCTCCTTCTCAAAAGCAGCGAGAAATTCAGACAAGGAAAGTTTTCAGTTCCTCTCCTCATCGTGCCAATTGTATAATGAATCTGTGGGACTGAGTTTACTTCCAAATTTAGACCCACTCTGAGCACAATGGAAGCTTCTAAACTCATCCCAGTGGATCTCAAACCCACTTTTGACTTTTAAAGATTACAGATTTTTCTGGATTTTGATGAGTGGTGAGTGGGAACAGAAAGTTCCAGACAACATAGTGGTGTCCTTTCTGCTCATCATGCCTTTTCCCCCTCTTGTTTAGATGTGGTTCTTTGGAAACTGCACTCTCTTTCTGCTCCTACAATTGTACTTTTTAGAGACAAATGTTTACCTTGCCTTTCAAAGAAATTTCTGGTGGCTCATAAAATGAAGAAGCACAAATTCCTTCAAACTCACCTTTTTGGCTTTCTTGATGTAGAGATTTTCTGAACGGCCTCGTTTCCTTGTGTTCTTTGCTCCCTTAATCTTACCATTTTAATTTTCTTTCTTTTGAAATCACCTTACTCACCAGAGTGAAAATTGGCTTATTTACTTCAAAGGTTAATTATGAGCATTAAAAATAAGGTCATGTAGAATGGCCATCATTATAAAAACAAAAAACAAAAAACAAAACAAAACAGAAAGAACAAGAGCTAGCAAGTGTTGGAGAGGGAACCCTCTTGCACTGCTGGTGGGAATGTAAATTGGTGCAGCTACTGTGGAAAACAGTATGGAGGTTCCTCAAAAATTAAAAACAGAACTACCACCTCTAGGACTTAGTGGAGTTGGGGAGGGAGCCTGGGAGCCACAAGGATGGTTGAAGGGGAGATGGACCAGCTCCAGCAGCCACCAAGGGGGCCCTTCCCTGGGGATCAAAGGCCTTGAATTCTTCAAGGGACCCCAGGAAGTGCTACCCAATCAAGAAACTGTAGAGGAAGTTGTAGACATATCATTACTGAAAACAAGTTGTGTCTCTATAAAATATAAATCATTTTTTCAGCAACTCTGCTAGAAGCCCGAATTATCTTTCCATTATCTCCACAAAGAAGTTGTATCTCCATACAGAAGTTTCTGTATGAAGCAGAGCTATCATACAGAAACGTAATACAAAATGTGCAGCCAGATATGAAGAAAAATGTCTTATTGAAACATGCCGGGCCAAACCAAAACATTATGTTCTTTTCCTGGATTTTATAAGGTTTATTATATATGTCAGCAAAAAGTTTGTAATTTGGTATGCTTTCTTACTTATTCAAAATAACTGTTTGGTTCGTACTTAATTTTGTATTTGTAAAATTTTATTTTATTATTATAGAAAAAATAATAATACAATCGTATTAATATAATATTAGTAATAAATATGATAATATTATAATGATATATTTTTTACAAAAGGTCTCCAAACCATGTACAATTCAGATCCCACAAGCTGAATGCACCCGACTTCCCACTTTACATTACTGTTTACATTACTGTCTTGCATTGTTATTTTGATCATTTTCTATGCTGACTGGAGGAAGAGAGAATGCCCAAAGGGGAGGTGGCTGGGGTGGAAGATTCATCCTCTAAGATGCATGGACCTGCTGCCCCTTACACCAGCCAGGACCAGCCACGTGAGGCCCTCAGGAGGATAGAAAGATTTGCCCAAGTTCAGACCTTCAGAGAGAAACAACATGTCTCTTGGAGAAAGAGGGGAGGTAAGGAGGGGCTGCTGCATGAGATTTAATGGTCCCGTCTCCTAACTCTGTCGAGAAGAAATGGATAAGAATTCCAGAGGTGGTAAAAGTGAAGACTTCATAAGGATAACATAAGGCGAAATGAATAATTAAAAGAGTTAATTTTTTTTGTTTTATATCTACTAATTTATTTAGTCCTTTTTATTTCTGCTTTATTTATGATTTTTTAAAAAGTTTTTATTTAGTTAAAATATAAGGTAATATTAGTTTCAGGTGTACAATATAGCAACTCCATACTTTCAGACATCACCTGGTGTTCATCTTGAGGGGATTATTTTTGGAAACTCTGTGAAGGTAAACAAATATGAAGAGATGCCAGAAGCACGTGTTTACTAAAATGTTGAATGTGTACATTAGGTTTATTCTAAGTGGCTTCATCCTTACCTTTGCCTCAATTCCTCTCCTCACTCCACCCCTAAAATGATACAGGGTTTGAGGAAAAACAAATTTTTCGTGTGAACATTGCTCTGACTTGGGAGATTAGCCAGGGTGCCTGGCTGAAAGGGAAGAGAAATATGTTTTGGAAAGGTGGGTTTTCTGGAAAGATGGAAAAGTAGTTGCTAATAGGAGAAAAAGCTCAAACTTTTGTTTGCTTGTTTCTGAAGAGAAGGAAGAAAGAAGCTAGAGTTCACTCTTTGATTGAATGGCAGCAAGAGAAAAAGGAACCACTGAAACAGGCTCGGGCACTTCATTTCAATAGACAGATATTCCCAGGAGAGGATCTGCCGCCAGCATCCAGTTCCTGGCGCTGTCAGCCTCTGTGGCACCAGTGGCCGGCGTAAGAAATGGACAGGTGATAAAATTTTCTTCCCTTTGTGGCACAGGTTAGGCAAGGAGTCCAAACCATCTGGCATATACCTGTGATGTTTGTGTAGTAAAGCCGAGATCCTCCGCAGGGTGGGGGCAACAGCGGACACGGATGGGAGTGTCTGCCCAGAACCCCCTCTCTGGTTTCCCCTGGAAACTGCCCATTTCTCATCCATACACCTCCTTTGGGAAGTTTCATTGTCTTATGTAGCCTCAGCCTTTTGGCAATTGTTGATTGGTCCAGGGGTGAGGATCTAATCCAAGCCAACCTAATCAGAAATCTGCCCGGCACCTTAAATAAAATCTAGAACCGACATTAGTGGTGTCCCTTGGATGGGGGAGCTGTGTGACAGAGTCCAGGGAGTGCTGGCGCCTGTGTGCCATCCCAGGGAGAAAGTGTCTCTGCAGCCAGTGGGAATGGAGCAAACACCCAGGGGCTGGGCTGTGAGGCCGAACAAGGGCCAGGGGTTGCAGATTGCAGCCTGGCCCAGACCTATGACTCTCCGTTCCACACCATGATGCCTCCACCTCTCCTTGGATTCCTTGAACCAGTACGTGTGGTTCCCTTCTGCCTCTGCTAGTTCAAGCTGCTGTGGCTCAATTAGAACCCAAAGGGGCGGGGTTCCCCAGGTGGCTCAGTGGTTTAGCGCCGCCTTCAGCCCAAGGCCTGATCCTGGGGTCCTGGGATCAAATCCCGTGTCGGGCTCCCTGCTTGGAGCCTGCTTCTCCCTCTGCCTGTCTCTCTCTTTCTCTCTGTCTCTGTGTGTGTGTGTGTGTGATGAATAAACAAATAAAATCTTTAAAAAAAAGAAAAGAACCCAAAGGGTCCTGCCTACCACGCAGCTTGTTTAAAATGTTTGATTTAGTGGAGAATTGCAACTTCTTCACTTTAGCCCTGCTCACAAACTAAAACTTTGGTTTCTCGCCCTAACAAATGGAAAGCACTGACGTATAATGCTTCTTTGATTATTTAATATTTCTTGAGGATCAATATTTAGCACATCAGTTATTTGAAGGAGTGAGAATGAAGGTGTAAGAAGCGGACATACTGATGTCAGGGAAGAGAACAGGTATTGCTTACAATAAACGTTTGAAAGGAATTGTGTTCTTGAAATGAATTAATTCCAAAAGTATTTTTGAAGGGCTTACTCTGTGCTGCGCATGGTTGCTCGTGCTGGGGATGCTCCCAATCAGCAAAACCACCCCGGCCCCACACCCTTGTAGAGCTTGCGTCCTATCTCTTTCTTCTACAGAAGTAAATCAGAAACTTTCTGGATACTTGAGAGTGACAGCCAGCTAGCTGTGTGCTGATTAATTTGGAAGCCTAGGCACCTTTATCAGTGGCCAACCACACATGTGCTGCAGAAGGTGAATGATGAAGATCCTCCTCCACCCACTTTTCCCACCCAAGATAATATGGCAAAAATTAGTTCCTTACATTCTATCAATGAAGAACATACCTTGTACCATTCTTGCTTCTAAATGGCCATTGTGGCAAACATTCAATGGTACAAAATGAATATTTCCGCCTCCTTTTTCTCTCTGGTACACCCTGCGGGATGTTTTTATGTGTCACTGACACCACTGTCATGGGCCAGGAAAATTTGCTTGGTAAATTCCAAATAGAACCTGCACTGTGCAGGAAGTAAATGCATGAATGATCCCCTCCCCAACCCCTCCCGCTCCCCTTCTTTCACCATTTATTTCCTTGGGTCCAATCTGGAAGTCATTCTGTTTGTCAAAAGGCCAGGGAATGATGAAACTACCCTCCTGCCTCTGAAGCACTGGGACAAAATGGAGAAGGATGGGAGAGTCCTAACACAGACAGCCACGGGACCCAGGCCCTCTGCATGTGGCTCTGACAGGCCAGAAACTGGCAGGTGCAGACGGTTCTCAGAGCGTTTTGTGGAAGCAGCTTCTCTTCCCCGTGGAGTGTATTATGACTTATTTTAAACCTGAGACATGACCAGTTGGAGTTTAAGACTTTGAATTACCTGCAAATAGCAATAAAAGCCCCTATAAAAATAATACCTCTGCACAGACAAAAACCACAGAGGAACAAGGGAAAAGACAGGAGGAAGGTGCCCAGTGAGAGACCCGATCCACCCCTCTCTAGAATAGATGCAATTTTCTTTGATAGTATTGACTACAGAGGGTGCTTGGGTTCCTAACAAAAGTTGTGTTTATTTTAAATCAGAGTTTTCGGGGAGAAATGAGATATTGAGTCTTCGGGGAGAAATGAGACATTAATAGCAGAGCCCCCCCCATTTTGTAGCATTTGTAGCTTTTTTGCATATAACTGTGTATCATAACTGGAAAGGACACTGTGTTTAGATTTCATTCCCTAGAAGACATTCAATTAAACTCTCTTTTGTCTTCAGACCAACTTCAAAGTAAGGCTGTTACCATTTAAAAGACAAATACATTTTCATTGTTTTCCTACTCTAAATTTGCAGAATTAAGAAAGCACTAAAAAAAAAAAAACCAAAAATCACGTTTTAAGAAACCAGTGATCCTTATGCTGTTGAGAAAGAACTACTATTAGATATTTGGTGTGCATCTTGTCAGCCTTTGTTTCCATGTGTTTTCCCCTATTCTTAGTGATCACACCGGCAATACTGAATTGTAGCCTTTTCTTTTCCCTTCTTGGTAGTATAGAGTGAAGATTTCCCTTACGGCATTAATATTTCAGATGCTTCTAGCTTTAACAATGCTGCTTCAGTTCCTTGTGGCTAAATTTGTATCCCACATCTGGGATAATTTCCTCAATGAATTGCTAAGTCAAAAGATGTGCCAATTTTAATGATTTTTTTAAAGTAAAATATTGCCTATCTGTCCTCCAAAGAGTTGTTATGCCTACATATTTATATTCCCAGCAGCAATGTTTGAAAGTGGCTCTTTCTCCTTCCAGTATTGGGAATCATCCATTTTTTACTAATTATATAGGAGAAAAAAAAGTTGCTCACTGGTTCAGTTAGAATTTCCTTGAACACTATTAAAGATTTTCCTATATAAGTCCTTTTCCATTTCTTTTTTGTACATGGTATTGCTTCTTCATATTTTTTTGTAATTTTTGAGTATTTTAAAATTAATGATCTCAAAAAAAATTTAATGATCTCATAGTAGTCTTTATAATCTTTGTTATTCCACAAATTTTCCATTTACTTTGTACTTTATAAATTATATATTTATATTATCAATATATATTTCTAGTTAACATTATGCAGTATTTATAACAGTTTATATATCTATTTGTAATATATTGTCATATATTTATTTCTTTTAAGTAAATATTATATGTAATATTTTATATAATCCAGTTTATTGGCTTTTTCCATTACAGATTCTGTCTTTATGGTACACTGAGATTCACTTTTTCCCTGGTTGTTTTATAGTTTCTTTTCTTCTTTTTAAATTCTCAGTCTTCATTCTTCAACCATTTATGTTTGATTTTAGTGTATGGTATAAATATTTGGATGCAACTAATGATCTTTTTCCAAATATTTTGCCAGTTACCCCATTTTCTTCTATTATGTCATTTATTCTTCTCCAGTGATCTAAAAGTCTCCTTTGCCACATAATAGTAATGATTGTATAATAATAAGAATAGCAAGTACTTATTCAGTGCTTATTATGTACCAATTTCTGTTTTTATTTTAATAAATGTTATTTCATTGATACACGTTAGTTTATGAAGTAAGTACTAGGATTATTTCTATTTTATATCATTAGAAGTAGGTTATTCCTACTTTTATACATAAGGAAACAGATGCTCGGAAAGGTCACATGACTTGCCTGAGATCACACAGCTGATATGCGGCAAGTTGAAATTAGGATTCACTACATATGACTGCTGGAACTCACCCCCTTGGCCACTATGTACACTGCTTTGAATGTATTCTGAATATTATGTGCAGTTTGATTCAAATTTAAGATTTTTATCCTATGAATTTATCTGATTTCTTACCCCAGACACATACTATTTTATATTACAAATTTATAATATATTTTGATAAGTGAGATATTTTCCCAATTTTTTCAATCTTCTTGACTTGATCTTGTTTTACCATATAAGCTTTAGAATCATTCAAATTAGAAGCAAAAGAAGCCCTCTTGGGTTGAATATATTTGATTTATTAATTGATTTTGGAGAACTGATATTTTTACAAAATTAAACTGTTCTATCTAGGAATAAAGAATGAGATTCTTTATACCCAATATCTATAGTCAAGTCTATAAAGAGTTTCTCAGTAAAAGGTGTGTTTATATTCATATTTATTTAGTTTATTTCTAATTATTCCATATGGGTGTTACCATTGTGAATAAACTTTCTTCCATTGTGTTCTCTGACTCAGTATTTCCCAAGATGGCCTCTGAGGATCAACAGTCCTAAGCAATGATGTGGAAAAGCTTCTATGGCCTAACTGGTTGACAAACCACTTCTCAACCCCCATAAATGGATGTATATGGCTAGTCAAACTTCTACAGGAGGTCATAGAATACTTCTCAAGTTTTGTTAGTCTAGAAACTTAATTTTGAAGAGCATTTTTCCATTTCAAAGGGACTACTGTTTTAGAGAACATCCTCTAGGATATTCTACTCTACAGTGTCATTAAGTATGATTATTGCCTTTACTTTGAGACAGATATGACAGTGATGTTAATGAAGCATCTTCATATTTCTAGGTCTATCTTCATTGGCGTGTATCTGAATGATTATTTGGATTTCGCCCCTTCTTTTAAACTATGCATGCGCTAGATTAAACAGTAGAAGTTGTAGCATTAAACTAACCCATAGTCCCTACAGAAAAAAAATCACTATTTGATTCACCAGTTTATTATACTTTTATTATAGTGCTGGATCAATGTAACAACATTTTACTTAGCTTCTTGCATCCTCATTTATAAATTAAATTGGAATAAATTCTCTCCTATTGTCCCTCCTGCTTTTCTTCTTTCCACCTTCCTTTACTCTTCTTCCATCCCCTCCTTCTTTCCATCCTTTCTTCCTTTCTTCCTCTGTCATCCTTTAGAATCAGAGTTAGGCTAGCTTTATAAAAAAAAGTTGAATAGCCTTCCATATTTTTTATGCCCCAAACATGGAAATTCTCATGGAATACTTTTATTTTTTAATTTTTATTTATTTATTAAAAGATTTTATTTATTTATTTATTCATTCACCGAGAGAGAGAGGCAGAGACACAGGCGGAGGGAGAAGCAGGCTCCATGCAGGGAGCCCAGTGCAGGATTCGATCCCAGGTCCCCAGGATCACACCCCAGGCCGAAGGCGGCACCAAACCGCTGAGCCACCCAGGCTGCCCTATCTGATACTTTTAAAGGATTTTCCCATAAAGTCAAGTACAAACCTTTTTTTAAAAAAAATAAACAAAATTCTGTTAACTTTTAAGGGGGGTTTCATAAGTTTTATACTTCTAGACCCAATTTTTGGTAGCTTATATATACCTTAAAAAACATCTATTCTGGGGCACCTGGGTGGCTCATTCAGCTAAGCACCTGCCTTCGGCTCAGGTCATGATCCCAGGGTTCTAGGATCGAGCCCTGATATCAGGCTCCCTGTTCAGTGGCGAGTCTGCTCCTTCCTCACCCTCTCTCTCTCTGTGCTCTCCCTCTCTCTCTCAAAGAAATACATAAAATCTTAAAAAAAAAAACCACTTATTCCACCTAGACTTTCAAATATACAGAAATGTATAAAATGTTCTTTTTATTATTAAAAATATCTCTTAATTAGCCCTGTCTTCATGCTTTTCTGTTTTCTCTCTTTTTCTCCCCAACAATTAACTTTTTATTTTTTGATTGTATTGTTTTTCCTATTCCTAAGTCATTGATATCTTCTTTAAAAAACAAAAACAAAAACAAAAAGCCTCTTATCCTCATTCTCCTTAGGGTGATTTTTGTTTTCCCCCATCTCCCTATTTGAGGGTTTTGTTCACTTTTCTTTTTTTTTTCCATTCACTTATTTTCATCTTAAATAAAAATAGACACAAAAATGGACAGAAAGCTATAGTTTTACTTTGATTACAATTTTGACTGAATCTCATAAGTTTTGATATTAACTATAGCATATTGGCAAAAATGCAAACTCTGCAGATTTTTTTCCCACCAATTCAGCTCCATTACTTATTCTCTGTGTAGCCCTGAAAAATTTACTTGACGTCTCTGTGCTTCAGTTCATTTAAGTGTAACACAAATAGTAATGTCCATGTCAAGATTTTTAAGAGGATTAAATGGGATAATATGTGCAAAGTAATTACAACAGCAACTGACGTAGAGTAAGTATTGCATAAATGCATACTGGTACCTTTTTATTGTCTAAACAATCTATATTTTTTATTGTGACTCTTACCTCAGTTATTAGAGCTTTAATTATTTTTATTAATTGCTATTTTTATTTTTATTTTTATTACACTTCAGCTAGAGAAGCTGACCTATAAAGTTTATGGCAATGTGGCTTTCATAGTAGATGGATGAACGAGGAAAGGAATTACATTTATTGAACATTGCTAGATGTAGGGTTGATGTGTTTGTTTTCAAATCTCTAACTGGGAATGCAGGAATCTGACACATGTTGGTCTGTTACCTAACCTTGCAATTCTGCCACTAGGGTGTTATACTTCAGTTTCTTGGTGTGTAGTTTTATCTTTGGAGTGCGCACACACGCGTGCGCAGATACACACACATCCACATCTCCCTGGCTTTGCACACCTGCTTGGCTGTCTTCCAAAAGTAGTTTACTGAGAACAGGAGGAAGATGTTCTGAAATTACTTAGGTACTAAACAGATACTCCTAATGTTCTTAGATTCATCTATAGAAGAGGAAATGGCTTTCCCGTAGGATTTTTTAAATGACTTAACAAAGGGGACCTGGACTCTAAAGCTAATTCCAGGACACATTTCTCATGAGAAAGCTAAAAATGGTACGGAGGATCACTGAATGAGATGTGAGTCCACATTAGCACCCATTTCATCTGAGATGACCAAAGTGGTCTAATCAGACGCGAGCAAAAAATTTTTCTGAGCTAAAACGTCCTTTTTATTGGCCTCTTTGATTCCTCTTATTAAAGCACTAGTTCTCATACTTGGCTGCTCTTTTTTAACCACCTGGGGAACTTTTAAAAATATACAGGTCCTAGGTCTCCCCCCAGCCAAATGAATCATGAGTCAGAATCCCAGGGGACGAGGGGACTTGGACTTTTTATTAAATGATCTTCAGATGATCCCATGTGTAGCCAGGACTGCGAGTCATCAAGTTCAGAGAGCATCTCGTAAATCCCCAACAAAAGTGGAATATTTAAGACACTGAATTCGCTTTGAGTCATCTTTCATTTTTGCTGAGAACAGAGAGATGGAAAGTATAGGCAATGGGCAGATACAGTTTGGGTGGGTTTAGAAAAAGCCTGGAGTTTGGAGACCAGCCAGAAGGACAGCATTGAAGGTGTAGGAGCCAGTTTGCTGCTGGGGTGGGAACTTTCAGGGGCCTGGGGGAGGATCTGGGGCAGGGAAACATGAAGGGGTCAGCTGGAGGGAGTGGGCTGCCAAGCACCGAAGAGGAGAGAGGGAGCTAATGTCCATGCAAGGTCTGCAATGCACAGGATGCATGTGATAAAAACAGCCCCGCGCTCACTCACTTCCCACAACCCTCTAAAACAGGATCAGTTTTCCCCTGTGAAAAAGGAGGAAATTGGACTGAAAGTCATTAACCAACCTTCCCACTAACCCAAAAGTGGATTTGAGTCCAAGTTCATTCTGGTGTCTCTTTAGTGTGGCGCCAGGGACCCTACCTTCCATGGACCTCCTGAGACCAAATTTTTGGGCCTACCAATGTGAGTCATAGCAAGTTCTGGGGGTGAGAGTTATGCCCCTAAACATTCCAGGCCTAGAATCTTATACACCAGCTCTTCCCAAACTTTAATGAGTCTATGATTCTCCTGGAGGCTCATGTGCAAATGCTGATTCTGACTCAGTGGGTCTAGGGTGGGAACCAAGATTGAGCATTTCCAACAAGCTCCAGATGCCCAGTTCACACCCTAAGCAACAAGTTCCTATACCATCCTATTCCCTGAAGCCCTGGAGCTCATGGGTCCCGAGGCCGAAGACTGAATCTCCAACAGTCTGGACTCTGCAAGCAGCTAAGCTAGCCTGGACATCCAAAGGCGGGTCTGCTAATGGCTGTTCAGCTGGCTTCTCACCAGGGGAGCAGGTTCAGCTCGCTCATCTGTCAGAGGGAGAAGCCAAAGCCATTGGCGAGCACCTGCTCCGAGCCCTCAGGAAGCCAGTGCTGAATTGAGCCCCACAGCAGCCGAGCCCGCAGCAGCCGAGCTGCGGAAAGACAGGATTTATAGACAATTGCCTGCGACCACAGTCCGGCACAGGCCCCAGCACACGGCCTGCCACCAATCCCACTTCTGCCAAATGGCTGGACCTGGGAAATTGTAGGGAAAATAGCTAACTACCAGGAGTGGGGGGTATTTTATTATGATTTTTAAAATCAGTACAGCATTTGGGATCTATTACCATGACTTTTAGGTTTTCCCAGTGTGTGGGCTTTCTGGGATTTCACCTTGATTTCGGGGTATTTCAGACTTTGGAATTTAATTCTTTACCTTCGTTCTGTTCCATGATGGTAAAAACAAAGGCACTGACTGGTATGTGGTTACTCCACGAGAGAAAAAACTTGTGTTTTTCCATTATCTCAAAAAAGGCCATGGTTCTTTCTGAAAAATTAATCACCCTATATTTTACACATTTAAGCTCCTTGGCATTGCACGGGAAATTATCTCTTCCACACTTGAATCGAGCAAAAGCAAGTCCACACGCCTGGTCCTTAATCTCTCTTAGTTTTCTTCCAATTAGATGCAATCTTTTTCCAATACTCTAATTAATACTTCCACATTAAATATTAGGCCTTGAAAGAAAAAAATCATCTGTAATATAGTTGCATCAAGCCAAACAGGATTTTGAAGCTCTTGCCCTTAATCTTTCTTTCAATTTTCTGCCATTTAGAAACAATTTTTTCCCCAACACTCTAATGAATGCAAATGATATTCGTGATTAGTTAGTATTATGCTAATCTGAGCTTGGAATTTACCTAAATCTGCATGGTGTTGTCTGAGCACCAGATTGCTTTGGGTTTCTGAAGAAAATTACATTAGCCTGCCAGATGTACAAAACATGATAGAGTAGAAATCTGAGCAAATAATCAAGATTACATTAGTTTTGTTTCTTAATGAACAACTGTTGGCATTAGGGATTACAGACAAATTATGGTTTTCCTCTCTGAGCTCAAGCAGCTAAGCAGCTGTTGTGAAGGTCTCCTTTTCCTGACTACCCCTAAAGAGATTGGGAGCCGCCAGGGCAGGGGGAAAGCATCTAAAATTTCACATAATTTAATTTGTTCCATTACAAAGTAATCATCACCCCGAGGCCCACGGCTAACCTCCCAAATTCCCCCCCACCAACCTCTCTCTGGAATGCGGGAGCAATTCAAGTGAGGATCTGGGGCAGAAACTCAATGTGTTTTTCTTCTCTCTGAGCATAGAAGGATGTGGGTTACATGCCTCCGAGGGATACCTGCTTTCTGCACCCTTTGGGCCACTTTCCAAAAGGGTGCCTGCCTAATTCCTGCTACTTGGGTGACACAGATGGAATGCTGCTGATAAGGATTATGTAGGTAACACAGTACATCTGGCTACAGTCTAATAGGCTGGCTAAACCAGAAACTTGCAGAGACGGCAGCCATCTGAGCTTAGACCCTTGTCCTGTGTTATTTGATCTATGTCTGTGAAGTTTCACTATAATGAAATCCTTGTCTTCTAGGGGATATGTGGTGTGTGGCATGGTGGTGCTGGTGGTAGTGGCAGTGGTGGTGTGGAGGTAGGGTAGCTTTAATAGCCCATGGCCCTGTTTCTGAACATTTTCCCTTTATATCAATCAGCAAAATACCAGAGATTTTGGTGTGGAATTTTCTGCTCAATTTAAGTGTCCTCACTTACAGCATGACACCTTCTCTCTGTTATTTTCAGGCCAAGAGCCATGCTCCCTGTGCCACTGGGCCTTGACACATGCTGATCCCTTGGCAGAAATTAACTTTCTCCCCTCTATTCTTTGCATAGAGTGAAACTATGGCACTTCCAAGATGAGTAAGCCGCCTCTTATATAGTTCCATGACAGCCAATACCCGACCAACAGAGGACTTGCCACACTGCATTCTTCACTACATGTAAGTCCCATGAGGAAAGGAACTAAGTCTGCCTTGTTCATACACCAATTTCTGTAAATGATCTATGAAAATTTGTTCACAGAATAAGTAGACTTATGCAGTTGAAAATACGGTGTTCATAGGGAGGAAAACATTGGATCTCTACCATTGTAAAGATGGATGTTCTAAATGATAAGACATGTATTAGCAGGTCATCACAAAGGCCTTTATGGTTTTCATAGAGGCTAAGGACTCACCGATTCATGACCCTATGTTTGGCATAAGTACCTGAAGGATAGGTGTCTATGTTCATGGACACAGGCACCTCTTGACTTGCCCTGGCTGGCTTTGCATGGCCGCTTGAGAATGCAACTTTTTTTACCTCCTGTACCCACCTCTATAATCATTCCCCACCAATTGAGAGGCCCATTGGAGGTAAGACTCTCACTGGTCAACACCACCCATTAGTCAGCTGGATAGTCTAGATTCCCCAACTCTCATTGTGATCTGTATTCAGTGGTGGGATTATGGATGGACGGGTGGGACAGAGGAATAGAGTAGAAGTGAGAAAGGAGGACAAGGAAAATGCGGTAAGTTAGATCCACTTTCAATCCTAACCTTTAATTCCTACTCCTTCTATCCTACAGTTTTGGGGCTGAAGAGAGCCATGGGAAGAAACCCAAGAGAGGAAGATGGGGAGAAGGGGAACCAAGTCATAGAAGAAGGAAAGTTGCAGAACTACCCCCCTCTCTTTCCTGTCAGTTATGGGCAAACGACAGAGAAAGGGCCTTCCCTGACCCACTCGCACTCTCCAGGGGCCTTAGGCCATGTTGTCAGTTCTCAAACTGCCCCCCCCCCACCTTTTTCTGGATTAAAGCACTAGAGTCTATGCTCAGTCATTTGGAGATGGAGAATTCCTTTTTTCCTGTTGAGAAAGGGGTTATTGAGAGGAGGAAGGGTCCTTCTCCAGGACTGGAAAGAGCTATGCCCCTGGCCCCAGTTCCCTGGAGTCATTACTGCACCTGGTACACTGTGGGTGAAATCATCTCAGATGGTCCTGTGAGCATCTACTGAGCATGTTACAAAATTTCTTTTTTAAAAATTTTTATTTATTTATTCATGAGAGACACAGAGAGAGAGAGGCCAAGAACAGGCAGAGGGAGAAGCAGGCTCCCCATGGGGAGCCCAATGTGGGACTCCATCCCAGGACTCCAGTATCACAACCTGAGCAGAAGGCAGATGCTCAACCACCGAACCACCCAGGTGCCCCTGTTACAAAATTTCTAATGACTGACTTATAGTGAGCTTTTAGAGTACAACTCTAAACTTGTAAGTTGTGTGTGTAAGAGGTGTTGGGGGTACCTCTATGAAAAGGAGGACTGATTTTTATTTATAAATTTACATATTTATTCTTATTTAATATATTACTACTCTAAGTTTGTATAATTTATAAATTATGTGCCCAAAGCATTGATAAGCTGTGAAACTAGAATTTAAGGCAAGCCCAATCTCATTCAACAAGTCTTCTAGAATGATCCCCTTCCTGTACAAGAGTATTGGAGGGTGGGAGGAGAAGCTGGGAGAGGAAATATAAGGCTAAGTAAGGTTTGATCTGTTCCCCAGAAAAACGCCATTGAGTTCAGGGAAAAAATAAAATAAGTGGCATTATTAGTACATATAATAAAATGAATGGGAGCTCAGAATCCAGGAGACAACACTTTTTTAGAACAAATGGTAAGTGAAGTCTTTCTGGAACTCCACAGAGCTAACTGCTCAGTTAACCCTAAAGTCATTGACTTGATGGCTAAGAATCATTTCCCCAACATGCAGTGTGTGTTTGTTTGTTTGTTTGTTTGTTTGGGGGGTGGAGGGTTAACCATATCATCTGGTTTTCCTTATTTATAGACCTTAATTATTGTAAAATGCTTTATTGTAAAACATTGTGATTATTTTATTTGCAGTTAATACCATTACCATGGGGTCCTGCTATATACCTGGCAAAGCAGTTTTTGTATATTACCTCATTTAATCCTCACTACCACACTACAAAGCAGACACTGCTACCATCTCCATGTATAATAGTCGAGGAAAGTGAGACAGAGAGATTAAGTCATTTGTCTAAGTTTATCCAGCTGGTCAACAGCATATTTGGGATTTGAACCAGGGTAGTCCTGTCTTAGAAGCCCGACTTGGGGCACTGGGTGACTCAGTGGTTGAGCATCTGCCTTCAGCTCAGGTCATGATCCCAGGGTCTTGGGATCTAATTCTGCATCTAGCTCCTTGCAGGGAGCCTGCTTCTCCCTCTGTGTGTCTCTCATGAATAAATAAATAAAATCCTAAAAAAAAAAAAAAAAAAAAAAAAAAGAAGCCTGACTCCACCGCGATGCTATTCTGACTCTCGAGACCATCTGAAATACCCTTCAAAAGCTATGTTTATATTGTACATTCTCTTTCACTTTAATTTCACCTACTTCGGTTCTCTACCTTATCAACATTTATAAAATGCATGTTGGTAAGAATATGAAGTTTCCGTATTATAAAGAAACCATCATCTTTCACTTTCTTGCATTCACACAATGCGCATGTAAAGTGCAGTAGGTAACCACAGTCCTAAGATGTTTTTCTACTAAAAACTTCAGGGCTTGGGGGGGGGGGACTCTTTAGGAAAACACATTCTCCCATATACTCTGATGTTTACCAAAAGGCCATTTCTTTGTTTCTAGTGGTAGCTGAGCAGTGAAGTCTGCACACATCATTTCTCCCCCTCAAACACTTCAATTGCCTTATTTGTAAATTAAAGAGCTCTTCTAAAAATTGTTATTTTTCTCATGAAGATAAGAATTCAACATGTGTTATAAACATGGACTCAGGGGCACCTGGATGGCTCAGGGTTGAGCATCTGCCTTTGACTTAAGTCATGATCCCAGGGTCCTGGGATCAAATCCCACATCAGATTCCCCGCAGGGAGCCTGCTTCTCCCTCTGCCTATGCCTCTGCCTTTTCCTGTGTCTCTCATGAATAAATAAAATCTTTAAAAATAAACAAACAAACACAGACCCAGCCCCATAGCCGTTATCTATGTTGCTACCTGTTCTCCTGCCAAGGGTTGACTTCAACTGACTCTGTCATCCTTAGAGTAGCTCTGAGGAGAAACGCCCCAGTGGAAGGTTCTACAACTTCAATGGGGCCAGAGTCCCACAAATAATCACATTCTTCCAAGAGTATGAAAGTCCTTTAAAAAGGGGCTCCAATAGTAAAAGACCTTTAGACACAAGAATCTAAAACATTTCTGTTTAGATATTGAATTTGAGCTCACCAAACACTTGCATGTTCGCTCAGTATTTTTCAAACCTTGTGTTGTGACCCAGTAGTGGGTTAAGATATCAATTTAGCTAGATGACACTTTTATTGAAAAAGGCAAAATAGAACAGAATGAAAACTCTTAAAAGTGTATTTTAGGCAGGAAGGGTAAAGATTGTTTTATGAATATTAATTTTCATTCTATATATTTATGTCTGTGTGTGCTAGGTTTGGATGGAAGGCCCCCAAAAGTTGGAAACCACTGCATTCATTTGCTTCTAACAGTGGCACAAAGGGCCTAGAAGTCGAATGGCTTGCTTATGCTTACACACCAGCATTGTCATTCTACAATCCCCATTGATTTAGGACAAGAAAATGAAGCAAAACAAAAGAAAACAATAACATCCTGTTAACACAGCAGTGCATGATGCTACTGAGGTTGACAGGGACAAAGGCCATAGTGAACAGAACAAAGAAGGGTTCAGAGGTCTCCCCCCCCCCTTTTGAGACTCTTGAAAGTAGATTGCAGAAAGGTATCCAAGAACTCCCAGCTATAAGATAAATAAGTTCTAGGCTCTAATGTACAGCATGGTGACTGTAGTTAACAAAACTGCATTGTACACTTGAAATTTGCTAAGATAATGAATCTTAAATGTCCTCACCACACACACACACGTGCACACACACACAGAGGCAACTACATGAGGTATTGAGGGTGTTGCTAACCTTACTATAACCTTAATGTAATCATTTCACATTATATACATATGTCGAATCATCACATTGTACTCCTTGAACTTACGTAAGTGTCAAATACATCCCAAGAAGGCTAGAAAGTGATAAATATTAGCCAAGAACTATTTTTTAATATTTCATGAAGCCTCTCAGAAATGGTAGTTTCATCCAGAATAAGGTCTTTAACTGAAATGTCAAGTTTTTTGCTTTTGGCTAGAATTGCAACAACTCCACATATTGTTCAGGAGTGCTTTGATGTCTTTGGTTAATTGCAGTGGAGTGGAAAGTGCCAATGACCAGACTTTTAATGATGGCACTGCCTGTTGGTAGCTGGGTAAACATGGACAAACTATTTAAACCCTCAAGCCTCCATTTCTTCTGTAAAAAGGGAGTTACATCTGAGACTCAATAATTCTTTGTTCTACCCACTGATAGCCTTATGGTCAAGAGTTTTGAGAATATTAATCAACAACAATATTTCCTTCCACCCATGCTATTATTTAGAATCATGTTTTCAAGCTTAAGAAAAAGTTAATCTGGCACAAGCAAACGTTTTCAAAGCATCCGAATTAAAAAAAAAAAAAGTGTAAAGGAGATAAAATGAAGAGAAACATCCCAAACTGACAAATGTGGTTGGGCTGCTGGTTCCAAACTGATTGATTGATTTGTTAATTAATTTACGATGGTGCAACAATAATTACAAGCTACTGTTTGTCAGCCAAATCACTTGTGATGAAGTCAAAGGTTCACATCTGTGTGCATGTCCCAAGGATCAATGCATCAAATTAGCTCTGTTGGCTTTTTTCCCACTAAAAGCTAACACGTGTCATCAATATTCCAGCATTTGTGTGTGTAAACTAATTGATTGAACATTCGTGCTACGTAAACATGCGGTTTGTGTTATGTGGGGTACCATTTATAAACATCTTTGGTGCCAAAAAAATGAAAAGCCTCACATAAGATAATTAATATCTTATTGGACAAATAAAATGGCAATTTAGTGTTATTCCTTTGATTTAAGGATAAAAAAGCATTGCTGTTTCTTCTAAAGTGTTGAGCATTGTTGCACTGCGTAGTATTTTACCATTCCACCTTGGAGCAAGCCTGAGGAAATTTACAGAGAAGGTGAAAGAATTGTCTGTGAGGCTGCTCATGTCTATCAATAATAGCAAACTACCTGTGATTCTAGAAAATCGCCATATTATTGTCCTCACTAGTGTCTGCCTGATGGACAAGTACAGCTTATAGAGAAGGGTTGTGTCTAGCTGAGAGGGCTTCAGTGCCTGTCAAGGGCCTCAAGAATGCTCCTCCACATTCACTTTAGTGACAGCATCAAGGACAAAGGGTCATGAGATTAAGGGCCGGTGACCTTTCAGATTCTGAAGATTGGGCTGCAGAGCACTGAGTGCTGGCATCAGGAAGCAGTGTCTCAGTTTTCATTCAGATGCCAGTTTATATGGTTGAAACAGGGCCTAGTCCAAATAAATGGTATTTTTCACTTTTTTGCTCACTCCAAAGAGATCATTTAGAAGCAGTCACTTCTTAACGTTGCTGGGAGACCTTCTTTCTCCCTTTTCCAAAGACATGTGTCCCTCCATATCGTACCCATCCCAATTTAGATTTCTGTTATTCTTGGCGTGTTCCCCAAGCCCTCACTCAAACACTGAATGTTGAAATGTCAGGCCGCTACCAAGGCCTTTCCCAACATTGCAATCTAGGTAAGACACATGGAAAAATCACTGAAATCTTCGACTGGAAAAACAATCAATCCTCTGAAATGAAACGGATGTCATCAAAAATAAGAAAATAGACCAAAAAGCTCACCAATTTCAAAGTCACCTTGCTTTGGTCACTTACACATTACAACTACATTAGCCTCTTCCAAATTCTCTAACTTATTAGGTGCCTGAAAGGTCTTAGTCACTGTGATAAAGGTAGAGTTGAGAAAGCAGGAGATGCTCCTTGTTGACAAAGATGCTTTATTGGTCTACTGCTTACCACTTGGTAATGACCATGAGCCTGTCTGCTCCAAGGGAAAATATGAATTTGCTGCTTCTGCCCTCAGCCTTAAAACTTTGCTACTAATCTCATGGTAATTCCTACATGCTTCTAACACATTTAAGTTTTATCTTGGAAAGGGCAGGTGCTGATTCATAACAGGTCACAGATTGGAAGCCTATCATCATTGATCAATGCGTATCCTGGGTACCCACTGAGATCACTATCCCCATTAGTCACTATGGGAAAGCCATAGTCTTGGTGCAATTTGACAATTATTTATTAAGGGCCTTTTATGTGCAAAATATCATCTAGAGCCGGTAAGACACAGTCCCCATCCTCTTGGGGTTTGTCATTTTAGTTGAGCAACTAAATAACATTAAACAAATCTTATATTCAAAATAAATAAATGTCATATAATAAAGTGGGTTCATTTGTATTGGAACATTCATACAGCCTAATTCATACAGTATAAAAACGTATCAAAAATGCTACGGTGTTGCAATTCAAACAGTTGCAATTCTAACAATCCTGAAAATAAGAGAGAAAAATATCCCATTTATAGCATAATATGCTGTCCATTATATGATAAACTAAATCTTTCCTTATAGTACACACTAAGTGTGGGCTATAATAATAACCTCATCAAAGAATTGTTACAACATGAGTCTTCTGTGGTCCAAGTGAAAGAGCAAACTTACATCAATTTAAAAAAAAATGAAGGTTTGAACTGCATGATGGTACAAATGGCATTTGGGAAATGTTGCTTATTCCATGCCTTCCCATTAAATGTATAAAACGTGGTCACCGCTAGCATTGTTGTTGCCTGGGACGTTGGTGAACTAGTCGTGCATTGTTATGTGAAGGATTAATCCCTCTGAGTTCAGCAGTAGAATTTGCAAAGAGCACCCTACAACATTTTAGACAGCCAGCATTTTCCGTGTTGCCTGGTGGAAATTTAGCATTATCTCATGCTCCAGAAGACTGGCAAAATTCTGGAAAGCTTTTCTTCACCTACTTATGTTTAACACCACTAGATAATAATACGTGTACCTTCGATCAGGTTTTGCATGTTACAGATCTCAAGTCGTTTATTATGTTTTATCTCGTTGGAGCCTCACAACAGCCCCATGAGGTAAACAGATATTATCAAAACCTGAAAATGGAAATGCTTTGCTTGCCAATTTCTTTCCAAAAAATTTCCCCCAGATGGCTTATGCCTATAGCGAATCTAATTGTCTCGAGGAAAGATGAATGGAATCACATTTCCAAGGAATTTCAGCCACCTCCAGTCCTAGGCTGTACAACCTCGGGCGCAGCTTGGGAGTGAGTGAAGTAGCTCACGGAGCGAGAGCGAGCTGAGCCCCAGAAAGAGGTCAGGCTTGAATCGAGGGGGGCAGGCAGGTGCAGGGCAGGCGGCTGCAGAACCTTGACCTCGGCCACAAATCATGAGTCATTTGCCGGCGCGGTTGACGGCTGGATTGTGGGGGAGAGGCGGGCACACTCAGACGGGGTGGATTTTAGTGTTCCCTGCCCCTTTCCCCCCTAGTTGGGGACCGCGCTTCAGCACAGTGGTTACCCTCAGAGTCCTGTGGCTTCATCTATATGGTGAGGCCGGTAATGGCAATTGCGTCGTCCTGTGCTGAAGACTGATTGGTGTTAAGTTGCCTCCCAAGGAACCTGGGAAGTGCCTGGCAAATTGGAGGCCCTCTACAATCATTGATTTTTTTTTAACCTTTAAAATAATAACTTTTTTTAATCATAACATTTAATGTTTAACAGTAGCTATTGAATCTCACTACAAGGATGCTCTGCTTTTAAGAAATCTGCTAAAAAATTTTTTTAAGACTTTATTTATTTGAAAGAGAGTGCATGCACACAAACAGGGGGAAGGGCCAGAAGCAGACTCTCCACTCACCTCCAGCCCCATGCAGGACTTGATCCAGGGCCCTGGGATCATGACCTGAGCAGAAGGCAGAAGCTTAACCAACTGAGCCACCCAGGGGCCCCAAGAAATCTGCTACAATTTGAGACAGAAAATACTGAATTTTTAGGATTGCTTTAGTCTATGAAGTTCCCACAGATGAAATTTATATGAATTCAAAAAGTCAACATGAGTATGAAAGTCCCATAGAAAATGCTACAATTACATTCACTTAATCTGCCCTGTGTGTTTTTTGAGCACCTACTAAGTGCTCAGACTCGAAACTCTATAATAGTCCTGGCTTATACTGGCCCCCCTGGGTATGTGTCATGAACTTGGTATTTACACTGCATTCACCAGGTGCCTCACTGACTCCATCTCATTCATCCTCACGACAGGTTGGAATGACAAGTAATGAGTACGATTATCTGTACTTTACAGCTGGCTCTACCAGCCACGAGAGGAGCAGATTCATTTGCCAGAGGTCACCAAATCTACATTTCCCAGGATTCAGCCCTATGCTCATAAACATATCCATTATGTTATAACCTCAGAAAATGAACATAGTAGTGGGAAGTTAAAAAATAATTGCTTTCTGAATAAAGTCATTTTTCAGAGAAGTACTGGGATAAATTTACGTTAGAACAGTGAGAAATGAAAATTGCTATTAAAGCTGTCCGTTACATGATATGCTAAAGCTGCCCCATTACAAAGCATGCTAAGTTAGTTGAAATAATAATTATCATAACAAACACTGACTGATAACTTTCTAGTCTCCTGATTCTTTGCTTAAGCACTTAAAATGCAATAAGATTTTAAACACTTAAAGCTAGTGAAATACAGAGTATACCTACACATCTCCCTTAACAGAACTTTTTGTGAAAACAACCTCTCCACTGAAGGTGCCTTGCAATACAACAGAGGAATGTAATTCTTTTTCACTGGCCTGGTACATCTTCACTAGTACATTTTCCTATATCCAAGTTCACTTTCTCAGCCCCCCAAAGTATAGATTACAAATTGTCAAATGTCACAAAATAACAATCTCAGAGAATTTTAAAATATCCAAAGGTAGTGATTGACATCATTTAGCTCCATTCCAGAAAATACGCTATAGTTTCAATGATGTTGCAAGCATCGGATATCTCTCTTTGTTGACCAGTCCCTATACTGGAAAATGAACACCAGCTTTCCCATAGATAGAAGAGATAACTCTCCTTGAGAACATGACCCTTTGCTTCCAAAAAAGACCTGGGAAAAGAGGATGGACAGGCACTTGTGTTTCCTTACTCTCCGATTAAATTAATAACCATATAATCACTATTTATCAAGATGGGATCCGAAGGATATTTTCCTTATCCAAAGTTTGTACATTGTGTTTGTTAGGCAAGCACACAAGTGAAAATAAATCTCAGAAAATAAGATAAATATCACTCCCAGATAACAAAGTATCTTGGAAGAACATTAATATATTTAATGACATCTGCCGTACAGTTCATTTTTATTTACATATGCTAGAATGGTATTAGGAATGAAAACTCATCACTAAAGAATATAAGTATGGAAGATGCATGATGAAAAAAGACATAGACAAAAAACTTTGTGACAAAGTTTGAAATATTAACAATGTGGTAACTTTATTTACAGATGTCGAAATCATGTTTTTCACTCAGATATCATCATCGTCACTGTTGTTTTTTTACTCAGTAACTCATGTAATCATCTATTAGTTTTTGCCAATGCCATTAATTGTACAGAAACTGGCTTAGGTAATGGCAACGTTAACATACACCTATAAGACTAAGAAAGAGTGTTAACTACCTCTCAAGATGAGCGAGGAATGAAAAGATGTATTAACTAACTCAGACAACGAGCAGCAAATCTGCAAATGTAATAGCTATGCATTTACCAACATTATAGAGAAAACAGAAATCATTTAGAAGCGTTTGTTAGTATGATGACTATCCCCCGCCTATAACACTGGGACACGGGTTTGATTCCAGAACAGAGACAGCATTGGTCATCTCTGTACCAACAACACTGACTGGCTATGGTAAGTTCTTAACAAAACTTTGTTGAGTGAGGCACAAATTTTATAGCTTCTAATTCTGGAAATATATTTAATGGATAGACATAATATCTTCAGGCTACTAGTTGATACAGTTATTATCTGTATGGTGTCTATTAGTTTTGATTACATTTCTACATTCAATTATAGCTCTGAAGGAAATAAGACAAAATTTGAAATTAAATAAGTATTGAATTTTGATTTTCAGATATATCTTTGCATGGCTGGGAGATTACCACAGGGTTCTAAATGTGGTCATTAGGCTACACAGGAGTTTTCTCAAATCTATTTTTAGCCTATTAATTAGGCTCTTCAGGAATTCTATTGTTTATAGTAAAGTAAAATAACATACAGACCAGAAGATATACTAGTGCCAGCATTTGTAAGAAGATAGATTAATTTTCAGGTTTTCAGTTAAAAATAGTCCATTGTAAACCTAAGTTCACCTCAACTTCTCAAAGCCTTTTAAAGAAACATCTGCTGTGAAAACAATCTCTTCAATTTTGTCCTACCTGTACTGACATTTGTCATCAAAGTATTGAATTCAACTTTGTATTGAGAACAGAACTTTATTTTTAAAACAAGTGATGCATTTGTCCACCTTATTAATATTGTCTAAAAACAAACAATAAGGTATATAAAAGTACCATATTTTAACACATCAACTTCTCAAAAAATAAATTTCCTTTCAAGAAAAATAAAAAGTACATTGCAACCGAGTAGATTAATTAATCTTTAACCAAGAGTCATCTTTGTGCCTTTGATGATATGAGATCTTGCTTAATTTTTGTGTTTATCTGCTTGTTTATTTTAATATTTATAAGACTGAGGATTTCAAGTCTCATAGACCAGCAATTAGTTTTCAAATAAATTTTGTGGATTCATATTTAAATAATTGCCCTTCGTGATTAGGTAAATTTACAAATGTTCTGGCCTGGTTCTGATGGGATCAAAGGATTAGACTTGGGAAATTCAGGGAAAAAAAAATGTCTGGTGAATACCCGTTACTCTGAAGTTTCAAATAGCTAACAAAGAAGTTCTAATAAGTCCTACAGAGAGCTTTAAATAAGGAGTGCAAAACAGAATGGAAAGTCCCAGAATTGCTTTTGTTGCTTTTATTTTTCAGTAGTTCAAAAGGAAACATAGAGCCTCATCGATAACCAATAATGAAATAGTGCTATTTATGAGATGCGGCTTGCATACATTCCAAGTGGTATTTTTAAATATTGTGAAAGGTCATCAACAGAACTCTAAATATAGCCAACCAACTGTGACTTAAACTGCTCACATGATTTTCCTCCTTGAAGGAGTTACATGCAAAATAATCTGAAGAAGTAAAACATCTAAGATGCACCATTTAAAAAACTGCCTGTATGTAGATGATATTTAACATCTACACACATACATACAGTGAGTTTACTCTTTTTGTGCTTGTTTATTTTTAGCTGTCTCAATAAAATGTTTTTCCTCCTCTCTGTTTTACTAAAACATGCCTATCTAGGAAGGAAAACAGATGTAGAATTGGACAACTACGTCTTGTTTGGGTTTTTTCCCTGTCAAGTAGAATTTATGATCATTGTCACACAATAAGAGAATCTAAGTGAAACAGACAATAAGTCAGGAAGCAATTGCCGGGATCCTTTAGCGCTGAAGCTTTCACATTCAGGATTTGGTTACTTAAAACTTCATTTGATTAAGCCAAATAAGGATACAATATCCTTTCTTACACAGAAACCCCAGAATAATTGTAAAAATAAAAGGAGCAATGTCATAGTGAGAGCAGAATCACAATAAACTAGTTTATAACCTGAAAACACCTTTCAAAAATATTCCTGAAATCCCACACAGCAGAATCGTGGTAATGTCGCCACAATACACTTTCTTCTCTCTTCCAGTATATTACTAACGAGCTGCAATAATTATTTTGATTAAACTTTCTACAAAGCATCTGTCATTCCAAGTTTTCAATGACACGCTAAGTATTAAGCTCTTAGACATTTTTCCCAAATTAACAAAGTTTATTCAAATTAAATTTTCCTTAATAAGAAACATGCATGCCACTCATGTAAACCTAATGAAGATTTAATATGAAAATAATTTACACCAAGTATTTTTTACTTAATATTTTACCTCTGAACCTGTGCTTATATATATTCTGCATCTTCTCAGGCAATAAAAGAAGATAATCTTTAAAAATGAATAACAGCTTACACAAACCTTTAACAATAGTATTTACAACCATGCTTCTCTTGGGAAGCTATGGTCTCTCTGTACAGAGCTAGGTTGACGACATTTAATGGCGAAATATTTACAGGGATGGTCTCTTATACCCATATCAATCCCAGTTTTTAAGTAAAAAAAAAATCAGAGTGAATTTCTTTCTTTTTTTTTTTTTACTATTTTCCAACAGAAAAAAAAAATCTCTCATTTTAAATATTGATTTTCAACCATATTTCTGGGAACATCCTAAAATGATCATTAAGAGTCATAGTAAGCATCAAAACCCCACTTCCAAGTCTTGGTACAGTCGCATCAAGCACATCTTTTATATAAGCACTTTGCCATCTCTTTCTCCAAATATCCGCCAGTGTTTTAGGAGGTCATTGCACCCACGTACCCGCACAGTGCTCAAATCTAATAAGAGATGGAATCAGAAACAAAACTCAGCCACTGTAGAGTTTATATCACTTATAAAATGTACTCCAACTGGAAGAAAGTGGTTGAGAGCCAGAGAGAAGGGAAGGGAGGCAGGCTTTCTGTCTGTTCTGGAGGAACTGAGCACTCAGAGCAGCAACAAGTAGCGGCAGCAAAGTTTTCCTGCAGGCTCCCACACCTCGCATTAATGAGACCGCTCACGAGGACAACTGCAGCGCTCGGTGAAGCCTCTCTGCACCTTGGGCGCCCAGGAAGAGCCTCGAAGAAACAGCATAATTTCTACCTTTTGGGAAATGCACACATTCATAAGAACCCCCTTGCCTAGCAGAGCCAGAAGCCAGGACCACTGGGCAGGCGCTCCCTTCTGTCTGGGCACTGGCGATGGGCTGACCACCAGGGCTGGCCGCACCCCTCCCCACCTAGAATAAAGTGCCCATTGTCTCACACTGTACTAATTGTGAGAAAACAGCCCTTGTAGGAAGCATAATAATTATCAAAGCCAGCAAGCAAAAGCAGTCAAGACTTCAATGAAGGGGGCAGAAAGGAAAGAAAGAAGAGAAAAGGAAAGAAAGAAAAATAAATAACTGCTCAGCTGAATTAAGCCAAGGATGAATTTAATATTCATCCTGGAATGTTTGCCTGCAGAAGGTTTACCCATTCATGTCACGACTTTTGCCTACAAGAGACCATTGTCCACACAACAGAAATCAGTAGATTGAAAATTTTCACATAGCACTTTTTCGACGTGAAAGGTTTCCTTTCCCAAAACTATGGCCTCTAATCCAGCATCCTGAGTGAAGAAAGTTACAGCCTCTCTCCCCTCGATATTATTTTGCAAGTTGAATCCTAGAACTCATCAGAGTCCTGAATTTTTATGCCTTTTTTTTTTCCCCTCTTCCCAAATTTGCAGCTGGACAAATATGGGGATAAAAAAAAAAAAAAAAAAAAACAACTACCCAGCAACAACAAACCCACACACATTTGCCCGAGCAAAGAAAAATAATGAACTGAATATGCA
The DNA here is from genome assembly GCF_905146905.1 of Nyctereutes procyonoides. Taxonomy (NCBI): domain Eukaryota; kingdom Metazoa; phylum Chordata; class Mammalia; order Carnivora; family Canidae; genus Nyctereutes; species Nyctereutes procyonoides. The sequence continues at coordinate 39,299,134 of NW_026575135.1, read as the reverse complement.
TATCCTCATTAACTAAATTTAATTACGCTGAGTGGCATAGTAATCAGTGGTTGCTCCAGTTACAGTATTCATTGAAAGGGAGGTGGATTCCAAATTAAGGCGAAGCGTGGGGGACAGTCGCATACTGATGAGGCAACTGCACACAACATGATACAATACACTCTCTAAATCATTATTCAGAGAAGCCCAAGAAAGAAGTACATTACTCTGTTTTAAGACTAATGCAAGAACAATTAGCCGAGAAGGCTCCAATCCCCCAGTGACTGCCCCACCTCCATACAATTCACACCAGCCAGCCTGGGGCCCGAGTGGACCATTTACATTTTTCTTTTTTTGAAAAAAAGAAAAAAGTGAACAAAACTTCACACTGCCTTTTTTTTTTTCTTCTTAAAGGAAAAAAAAAAAAAAGGCCTATGTCCCTGGCCACAATAGCGGGGAAATCCTATCTAGCGCGCTGGTGTGCGAAGGCACCCCAGGCTCCCACAACTTGAGCTTGAACTTTCCGCAGGCAGGGAACTTTATAACACGTGCATGAGACAATAAAGGAGGAGCTCAAATAGAAAGGAGGGGGGAGGTTTTGGGGGTGGGAGAAAAAAAAATGTTAACACGCCAAACTTACCATCCACCAGGTCCTGGCTGACATGTCATAACATAGCTGCCATTTTATGGAGCTGTCCGATGCTTTCCCAGCCATTATGCTGTCAGCAATCTTCATCAGATGCAGCTCAATGGAAGATAAGACACCTAATCAAGGACACATCGGCGGTGGCTTTCTGGACTACATGTAGGCCAATCCTTATCACACTGCATCATGGGAAAAGCTTCTTTATTAGCAGGAGGAACTGCAACCTCACAGATAGAAAGACAAGGATCAGTTCTTTTGCCTTTTTTTTTTTTTTTTTTTTTTTTGGTCTAAAGGGATTGGTGAAAGTAGCTAGCGTTCTTTGTGTATCATGTGCACAAGAGTTAAGTATCTTGCAAGTGGGCGGCTAACTGCTTTGCTGGGCTATGCAGACTAAAGTTTATTTGCATTCTTCTCTGTTGTATATTGTTTGACATGGTCCATGGTCCTTGCTGAGCAGATGAAGGGAGGGGAGGGGGGCGGGAGGGAGTGAGGAAAGAGGGAGCTGTAATTGCTCAGAATTAATATCTTCCCCAACAAAGACATAACAGTTTCATTGACACGGTCAGAACATGGTTCAGATGTCAGTGCACACGGGCGTGCGGGTGTGTGTGTGTGTGTGTGTGTGTGTGTGTGTGTGTAGTGTGCGCGCCCGCGCGCCCGCGCACACATTGTGGAACACACAGGTAGCAGCTGCAGCTGGATTCAGCCGAGGTTGCCAAAGGCTACAAACTCCACTCCCATGCTGGACATATGGAAGCAGTTTAACTCTTTGAAATCACTGTTCAAGAAGCGCTGTGCAATCTGCAAGGATAAATCAACCCTGAGAACAGCTTCTCCATCAGGAGACGTCAGGCCTGGTGCTCCCCGCCCGCTGGAGACGGCCTAGGAATGCTGTTTCCTTCATCTGGGGAAGACCTGATCAAAACGAGGAGGAGGGAAGGGCAGCGTTTGCCCCGCAATCCCCACTCTACCCTGAATTCCTCGGAACCCCTCGGAACCCCTCTCTGTCCTGCCCTTGGAAGGGAATTCCTGTTCTCAGCCCTGAGCATTGCTGCCTCCTCCGGAACTCTCTCAACTACTTCTTGCAATTGCGCAGGCAGGCGACGCAGGAGCTCCCGTTTGCCAATCAAACAAATGCTCCGCTGGCCTTTCTTCTCTTCTGGAGAGTAAAGATCTGAGTGCAGCAGGAGGAGTCTTACAGTCCCGCCACGACAATCAGAAATCCAGGCCCTGGCGAGCAGAGGGAGTCCTGCCCTTTCTTTTGCTGAAATACAAAAAGGCAAGGGGCAGGTTCTCGATTTTCCAGACCCCTGGAGCACAGCCCCCAAACCCAGCCACCCCTCTGAGGGCATTTTGTCACTTTCCGTCCCTGTGCACTGCTAGTATCCCCCAAATGGCTTTTAGGCTTAGAATTTAAATGTGCTGCAGACCATTTCAAAGGACGAACTCCTATTTGATTCAGTCAAAGTGAAGGGGAAAAAAATTGCTGTATTACCGGCAATTTCTTTTCTCTGCATGCAGTTTGTGTGAGGCTGCAAAGGCAACTCCTTTCGGCCTGTGAACTCCAAAGATGAAAAGCAACTGCTTGGAGAGCTCCGTCCTTCGGATATTTTTTATTCACTGGGGAGGCCTGTCAGCCACAGCCTCAGACAGGACAGGAGCTTACGGTGGCCTGACTCTGGGCTGGCAGCAAAATAACCTGTCCTTCACAGAAGCAGCTGATCCTCTTGTGGCCTGGGAATCTGGTTTCACCTCACGTTTGTTTGATTTATTCTCAGTCGGGAGTCGGGGTTGGGGTGGTGGTGGAAGGGACCGGCTGCCCCACCCTGGCCTCTGCCTTTGAAGCACCCCAAGGTCCCAACACTTCCTTTCTCCTCTCTCTCCGCCCCATTCTTCAATACTTATTTATTATTATTTTTTTTTCTTTTGAGTAATGATCAGATAATAAGCCCACTATGGAATCACAGTTTCCCCCTTTGGATTGGCTCAGGTAGCAGCAGCACTGCTGAGTTCCTACTGTGTGCTGGGCAGCCCACTGTACACATTGGGGCTGCAGAGAATAATGAGATGTAGTTCGTTTCATTCGTGACTCAAATGCCTTCATCCAGAGCTGTGACAGGCAGAAGGAAGTCCAGCTTCGGTGGCAGGGGTAAGGGGAAGGGATGGGCCAGCAGCCCTCTGGAGCCTAGGACCTCATACGCATTTCCAGAGCACTCTTTTGGGGTATTGTGTGGGCTTGGAGATGAGGCCAGTAAGGCTTCCATGTTTCCTCCCTCTCCCTGCAATCAGTACCCGTGACCCACCTCTCTCAGTGGCTCTAGATGGAAGGAGGACAGCCTGCTACCTTTCTCTGCTGCGCTGCCGCCCACGGGCCCTTTCAGGGCGGAGTCCGACTGGGCACTGGTTTGAGAACACTGCTCAGGACACCAACACTTTATGCCTGCCTCAGAATCCTTTTAAAACGCTTGGCACACTGCACACTTCATAGGCAGGTGTATCTGCTGAAGAGTGTCCGTCATCATTGTCAAGACACCTCCTCTGATTAGTGGGAAATGATGAAAGATAAGGAGGGATGCAAGGAGAAGGAGAAGCCTGTGGGAGAGAGGCTGCAGCATTTATACACCAATGTGTGAACCGTGGGGAACAAAGAGACTGACATAGAATGGACAAATCTGTGCACTTCACTGGCCTGGAGGGGGGGCACCAGAGGACTGGTGATGGGGAACCCCTGGCAGAGCTGGGAAGGAAAGGAATCCCGGGCGGTGGTCGTAGTCATAAGATGCATGCCTGCGGGCTGACCACTCACCACTTGGGGTCCTGGAGAATATCTTTCACTGGGAGCGAGAACTTCTGGGTGAGCAGACCCAGTTTATAAATGGGAGAGATCGGGCAAACGGGGCTCACAAGCCAGTGTGACTGGATCCATTGGCTGAACTAGTTGCACATGGGGCCAGGCTAAGGGCTCACTAGATGTTTAAAAATATGAATGAGGGCAGTCCGGGTTGCTCAGCCGTCTAGCGCCACCTGCAGCCCGGGGCGTGATCCTGGAGACCCGGGATCGAGTTCCACGTCGGGCTCCCTGCATGGAGCCTGCTTCTCCCTCTGCCTATGTCTCTACCTGTCTCTGTGTCTCTCATGGATAAAGAAATAAAATCTTTAAAAAAATATGGATGAAACTCCAAAACACTAATGAGGAAGCTTCGTGGGGAGTTTGGTAACTGTTACAGCCCACTTAATGCACGTTTAATCTCAGGTGGTTTCCCCCGCAAATTCCTCTCTCTATAGCATCTGCCCTTGCCCGGTGTTCTCCCTCTGATTCCCAGGGTCTCCCCTCCTGTGTTTTCAGCCACCTAGCCGCCTCCCGCAAGTCCCACACCTCACCCAGCAGAACAAAAGCTTGGAACAAGCCAGCTCCTTGGCCCAAAGTAACCTCCAACTGTTGCTCAGTTAAGTTCTCCGAGGGCTTCGTTTCTCCCTCATTGGCAAATCAACTAGGCATCAGCCTAGAGCTCAGCGAGAGGATGCTGATATTTGCAGTTTACCATGCTCCCCATGCCAATTTCGAGGATTCAGAGTCCTGCCCTCATTGAGAAGCAGCACGGACATGGTCATCAGGTTTGACACAAAAGTTTGTGGCCAGGATTCAAATCACAGTGTTTTGACCTACTAGTCGTGGGGCCAGAGGTAGGTGGTTAACCACTGCGCCTCAGTGTTCTCACCTGGAAAATGGAATTAGTACTGATGAAGTACCTTATAACTGATACGAAGATTCCAGCAGTTACTATAAGAAAGTGCTTAACACAGTACCTGATGGATAAGAGCTATGTATGTCCATTATGCCTTATTTACAGATAAGGAAATCAAAGCCCATAATTTGACCCAAATCATACAGCTAATAATTAATGGGGAATGAGAGCAGGGAAGGAAGAAATAAATTTTTAAAAGAGAGGGAAAGAAAAACATAAAAAAAGAGAAAGCTATAAAGATAACTAGAGAAAACAGTGAGAAATCAGTAAAGAAATGAGGAGAGGTGGGGAGAGAGAGGAAAGGACAGAATGAGAAAGCAAACATGAAGCCTTTCTGGTCTCCAGAGCCCTTTTTAGGGCCCTAAGCCCACTCTGCCCACACTGACCCCCCCAGAGCTCTCCCCAGCTTCTTGTCCATCCCCCCTGGGGTTCGAGGGTTGACCCAACTGCCATTAGGATCCATGGCTGGGATCCGTGGATGCTCCCTACTCATGGAAGCCTACAAATTTAGATATAATTTGGGGGATTACTCGATGAAGCTATTTCATTGTGACTTACTCAATTTTTAGCTGCTTGGCCCTGATGCTCCATTCTACTGAGTGCCAAGCTGAGCGTGCGAGCCCTTTGTGGCGACCGCAGTAACCACAAAGTAGTGGAGAGAAGAGCCCCCCTGGGAAGGAGTCAGTCCCTGGGCCTCCTCTGCCATTTGTTAGCTGTACGGTCTGGAACTAGTTACTGAACTTTGTGAACCTCGCAGTTGTTTTACCCTTGACACAAGGATTAAATAAGACTGCATAAAGCTCCATCCCAAGCTGCAGTTATTATTAAAATCAGTATGAATTTCAGAGTTGGTGTAACCTGCTCCCCCTTCCTCTTCAAGATTAGGGAACTGAGACTCCCCGCGAGACACACAGATGCTCGGTGGAAGTGCTAGAACTCAACCTTTGCTCTCTCCCCTCTTCATCTAGTGCTTCTTCCCCTCCTCCCACCAGCAACCAAAAGAGGATTCACCTGAGAGCTGAGGGTCTTGATGGTTTGTTGTCTTGTTTTGTTTTGCTAATGTGCCAGAGACTGAGGCCTGATGAATGGGTCTCCAGGGAGCAGGCCTTGGAGAAACTGAGGAAGACTTTTGTTTTTCTTAAACCATGTACTCTAGAAGGGCAGGGATCATGTGGTCTGGGTTTGCTCATCCCCCACATCCAGAGGCTGGCACACAAACACATAGAGCTTCGTCAAATGAACAACTGAACTCAGACACTGGTGATGGACAGAGAGGTGATAGGGAAAACAGAATAGCAGGCCTTGGGCATGCGGGCTGATGACCAGAGAGCCCTGCAGGGATGCCTGGTGGATCCAATACAGAGAGCAAATGAGAGAATGCAAGTCCAGCTAATATTAAGAAGAGAATATTAGCCTTAAGAACCTGTTTGGGGGGCAGCCCGGGTGGCTCAGCGGTTTAGCGTTGCCTTTAGCCCAGGGCACGATCCTGGAGATCCGGGATCGAGTCCCACGTTGGGCTCCCTGCGTGGAGCCTGCTTCTCCCTCTGCCTGTGTCTCTGCCTCTCTCTCTCTCATAAATAAATAAAATCTTAAAAAAAAAAAAAAAAAAAAAAGAACCTGTTTGGGATGGCCAGGCATGTTATCCATCATTTACCAAGACTCAGCAGAAAAAGGCCAGGTTCAGGTCAGGGAGGTTTCGGGGAGCCGGTCACTGGGCCCCTGGCAAGCATGAGAGCAACAGGGAGGAGAATGTGCAAGCACTCTGAGGTGGAAGGGGGCAAAGAAGCATTAAAACAGCCTGATTCTCTTCTGAGTGAAGCAGTCCCAGCTTTCCTCCGTCTCTGAGGATTCAGGGAGAGACCTGTGGCTGTTTTTGGAGCTGCGTCCACTCACCCCCAGGCGCTGTCAGCATACACAACAATCTCCTGCCTGATCTGAGCTCAGCAGAAAAAAGATAGATCCAAAATGTGGACCATGAGGGTTTCCTGCACCTCGGGCCACATCTCTGGTACCTGAGATGATCCAAACAGCCAGCTCCCCTCCGCAGGGCTCCACCTTCCCTGTCTCCCTTTGGTGACGTTGTCTGAAGGGCGTTGGTGGCCACTTGGTATCTCCTTTGGGAGGAAGCCCATGCCATGGGGGTGCACGCACACTCAGAGAGAACCAGCCCCTCCTCCCCACCTGCAGCAACAGCTTCTGGCCGCCTTCCACCACAGCCTGTGTGCCCTGACCTTAACTGATCTCATCCATCCTCAGTGGCTTCCAAAAGACACCTCTGTCCAGCACACTCACCAAAAGACAGTTTCTGAGACAAATAGCAGACCTCCCAAACAAGGAGATTGGGCCCTCTAAAGAATGGAAACAACTGGTTATTAAATTTGGAGTCATATCCAAATGATCTACCTGCAGCTTTTCCCGGAGAAGAGTAATTTGATTGAAACCAGGAACAGAGGCTGAGCTCCCCTTACAACATGACTTTTTCTTTTAAACTTTTCTCCAGCAAGTTTCTAAAGAAACTTGCCACGTCTTCCAAACATAAGTGTTTGAAATATTTTCTTTTTTATGTAGCTATTTTTAAGAATGCATGGTGTCTCTGGCCACATTGACATGGGAAGAGTTTTGACTTAGATTCTGGGTAAGGAAAAGGCGGTTGCTTGGATAGCATGTTCTCATTCCTGATAAACAACTCAACTGTGCCTATATATTCACTTATACATAGAAAACATATTAGAATGATATTCACTTATCAATAGGGAGGAACTTGCACTTTTTATACTTTCGTACTCTTAGAAATTTTATAATGTTCAGACATTGCATTTATAAACAAAAAGTCAGGTAAAGGCTGCATGGGACCTCCCTGAACTTTTTTTTTTTTTTTTTTGCAACTTACCGTGAATATACAATTATTTCAAAGTGAGGAATTGAAAAAAAAAAAAAAAAAGGAAAGAAATACATTCTCATCTAAATGTTTGAGCTTTTGAACACTGATGCCGGGGATAGATCCTCTATAGGAGACTGCTGGGTGCTAGAAGCATTCCTAGGCCATGGGATCATAATAGTATGCTCTCCTTGTGCTTTCAGAAAAGGCAGAGAATAAGATTTTTTTTTTAAGAAAGTGGCGGTGAAGGCAAAGTAACAATATATTGTTGTGTTGCCCCTTTCTAACAAGGCAAGCCTTGCCAAAAGATACGCGAGTTTCACAACTAAGCCTCCTAAGACTGCTCAGGCTGGTGCAAGTTCAACATATGAATAACACAGATAAACATGAAACCCCCAAACCTTGATGGGAAGTGGCGATAGGTGGCCTGGAGTGCCTTCCAGTGTACAAGGTCTTAGAAAGAAACAAAGACATGTGCAGGTTTCTTAAGTGCTGTGTCAAAGTCTCCTACTGCAGGGCTCCTTCAGGATAGGGTTATCTTTCTGAGGCTGCCATTAAGAGACAAATCTCCCTGTACCCTCACACCTTCCCCCTCCACTACCCCACTACCATGCTCTACTTTTTGCCACACACACATTGGTTTTGTTGTTGTTTTAAAGATTTTATTTATTTATTCATGAGAGACACAGACACAGAGAGAGAGAGAAACACAGGCAGAGGGAGAAGCAGGCTCCATGCCAGGAGCCTGATGTGGGACTCGATCCCAGGTCTCCAGGATGATGCCCTGGGCTGAAGGCAGGCGCTAAACCACTGAGCCACCCAGGGATCCCCGACACACACACATTGTTAAGACAAGTAAAAGTGATACTAATGAACTCAGGGAGCTGACAAAGGGAAAAAGAGACCCCCAAAGACAGTCTGGGGGTGAGCAGTGTGTATTTGGATTAGGAGGGTGGTTAGAGTTTCATGGTTTCGCCTGCTTTGGCTAGGCCTCAGTTCTCCAGCAAATATTTATTGCTTACCTGTCAGGTGCCAGTCCCCGTACTAGATGCTGGCAAGCGAAAATACATACCTCTATAGGACTGGGGAATGACATTAATCACATGTACACTCAGGTAAATACAAAATTATATCTATGATGGGTGCTTTAAAGGAGAATTATCATGAATGTGTGTACCTGGGGACACAGTTGTTTTGCCAGAACTGGGAAAACTGGGAAAGGCTTCAGAGGAGTAACCAAAGAGAGCTGGACACCTATTCCTCACAGTAACATTCAAGGCAAGGACAACCCTCTTCATTTTGCAGAATCACAAGTCAAAGACCAGAACCATTTGTGCCAGAGTAAGTGTTGGTGCCTGGAGGCAAAATCAGGTCTGTCATACTCTAAACCAATAACTGTTCCTTAAGTCACCCTGCTTTTGTCTCAGAAGCTGGTATTATTTCTTAGGTTCTGGTCTCCCTTAGAACCAGCTGACAGGTGATCACTTCCTGGAACTGGAAGCAGGAAGGATGAAAGGACCTTGCTTTTAATTTTCTTAAGACAGTTCTACTCTAGGGCACCTGGGTGGCTCAGTGAGTTAAGCATCTTACTCTTAATCTTAGTGTAGGTCTTGATTTCAGGGTCATGAGTTCAAGCCCCAAATTGGGTTCACACTGGGCGTGGAGTTACTTAACAAAACAAAACAAAACAAAACAAAACAAAACAAAATACCCAGTTCTATCTTAAGAAGTGAAGATTAGGATTCAGGACAGAAAAAGTTCTGCTGAGGGCCCTCTCAAACTCCCTCTTTTACAGTGCATTCAGGAGGACTGTAACCGCTTAATAAAAGTCTCACTGGGGTAGAATTCACATACAGTGTCCTGTAGAAATCTTATGTGATGAGATTTTACAACTGTATCCACCTGTACAATTCCCATTCCTATTAAGATATAGAATATTTTCAATGCCCTGAAAACTTCCCCATTACTCTCTCCAAAGTATACTTACTTCTTCCCAGGCCACAAGCAAACACTGTTCCGATTTCGATCACCATTTACATGTGTCCCTTCTAGAAAATCATATGCATGGAATCATATAGTATCTCTTCTTTTGTGCCTAGCTTCTTTCATTCAACATAATCTTTTTGAGATTTATCCATGTTATTGTTACTGTTTATTGCTGAATAGCATTCTATTGTATGAATATACCACAATTTGTTTATCCTCCTGTTGATGGACATTAGGATTGCTTCCAGGTATTGACTATTTGGGAAAAAAAAGCTATGAGCATTCATGGACAAATATTTCTGTGGGCATATTCTTATTTCTCTTGGGTAAACAAGTGATGGAATTGTTTGGCCATAGATAGATATATAATTAACCTATAATAAACTTCCATACAGTTTTCCAGAGTGGTTTTACCATTTCACACACCTACAAGTAATATACAGAAGTTCTGGTTGTCCATATTCTCGTCAACTCTTGGTGTTGTCAGACTTCTTAACTTTAGCCTTTTGGGTGAATGTGCAAAGATATCTCATTTGGTATAATATGCATGATTAATGGCAAATGATTTTGAGCCCTTTTTCATGTGGCTATTTATATGTCCTCCTTTGTGAATTGTCTATTTAAGTCTAATCTCGATTTCTAAATTGATTTTTTCTTTTCATTATTGAGAAGTAAAAATGCTTTGTAAATTTTGGATACAATTTCTTTGTTAGATACCTGTACTATGAATATTTCTCTCAGTCTGTAGCTTCCTTATTCATTTTGATTATAATGTCTTTAATTTTGATAAAGTCCTAAATATCAATTTTTCTTCGCACAATTATTGCTTTCTATTTTACATCTAAGAAACTTTTATTGACCCAGGGGCAGCACAGGAATTCTGCTTTCTTCAAGAAGCATTATAATATGAGCTTTTATGTTTAGATGTATGATCCATCTCAAATTAATTTTTGTGTATGATTTGAAGTAAGGATCAGTGTTTTTGTTTTTGTTTTTCATTTTGAAATACTATTGTTCCAGAACCATTTGTTGAAATGACTTTCCATTCTCTGCTGCATTACTTTTATACCTTTGGCAGCAATTATTTGGTCTAATTCATGTGAACCAATATCTGGACCCTCTGTCTATTTTTCTGCTCCATTGCTAGATTTGTCTATCCTTTTACAAATACAACAGCATCCTGAGTATTATCACTTTTAAGAAGTACAAGTCTATCCATTTTTCCCTTTTCAAGAATATTTTAGCCATTGCAGGTCCTTTGTATTTTCATATGAAATTTATAATTGGCTTGTCAGTTTCTGCTTAGATTTTTATTGGGATTGCAGTAAAATCAAATTGCAATCAATTCTACATGTCACTTTGGGCAGAACTGACATTTTTACAATTTTTAATCTTCCTATCTTAATATATATATTAATATTATATGTAATATATTTCCATTTATTTAGATTTTCTTTAATTTTTAATTTTTCTCGGCAATATTTTATAGTTTTCTTTTTTAAAAAAGATTTATTTTTATGATAGACACACACACACAGAGAGAGAGAGAGAGAGAGAGAGAGAGGCAGAGACACAGGAGGAGAAGCAGGCTCCATGCCGGGAGCCCGACGTGGGACTCGATCGGGGACGCCAGGATCACGCCTTGGGCCAAAGGCAGGAGCCAAACCGCTGAGCCACCCAGGGATCCCCTATTTTATAGTTTTCTATGTAAAGGTTTTGCATATCTTTATTTGAATTTTTCTCGAGGTAGCTTATATTTTTGAATGCGATTGCAGATGAAATTTCACATTTTATTTTCCATTTGTTCATTGCCAGACTGTAGAAATACAATTGATTTTTATTAACTTCCAATTTCCAGAAACCTTGCTAAATATGCTCAAAAGTTCTTGTAGTTGGTGAGGTTTTTTGTTTGTGGTGTTGTGGGAGTGGGAAGGTTGGTCTAGTGTTTAGTATTTTCTTTGTACGCAATCATGACATCTGTGAAAAAAGAGTTCTATTTCTTCCTTTGCAAACTTTTTCTTTTGCTACTTCAGTGGACTCCCTGTACAATGTTGAATGATAGTGGTGAGAAAACACATTCTTGCCTCGTTCTCATTCTTAGATGGAAAGGTTTCCATATTTCATTACTAAACAGGTTGTTAGTTCCAGGTTTTTCATAATGACCTAGATTGAAGAAATTCCTTTTGATGCTTAGTTTACTGAAAGTTTTTTTTTTTTTTAATCATGAGGAGTGGTATCTTGTCAAACTTTTTCTGCATCTATTGAGGTGATCATAGAATTCTTCTCCTTTTATCTCCTAATGTTGTGAATTAATAATTTTGGAATGTTAAACCAGAATCACATTCTTGTAATCAACCTCTATTGGTGAAATATTCTTTTCATACATTGCTAAATTTGATTTACTTATATTTTATTAAGGATTTTTGTGTCTGTGTTCTTAAGGGATATTTTCTGTAATTTTCTTTTCTTGGAATCACCTTGTCTGTTTTGGATATCAGTGTCATGCTCCACTCATTAAATGAGCTGAGATGTGTTCTCCTCCTTCCTATCTTTTGAAAGACATTGTGTGATGGTATTATTTTTTCCTTAAATGTTTGATAGAATTCACCAGTGAAGCCATCTGATCCTGGAGTTTTCTTTCTGGAAAAGTTTTAAATTACGAATTCAATGTCTTTAGTAGTTACAGGCTATTCAGATTTTCTATCTTATTGTATCAGTTTTGATAAAATATGTTCTAAAGAAAAGTATCCATTTTATCTGAATTGTCAAATTGACATAAATTATTTATAACAGTCTCTTATTATTACTTTAATGTCAGTGGGATCTGCCATGAAAATTCTTCTTTCATTCCTGAGAACGATAATTCCTTTTCTCTCTTTTTTCCCCTTGATCAGTGTAACCAAGGTTTTATCAATTTTATTAATCTTTTCAAAGAACCAACTCTGACTTTATTGGTCTCCTTTATTACTCATATGTTTTCTATTTCATTTACTTCCACTCTTATTTTAGAATTTTTTTAAAAAATTAATTTTGAGATTAATTTTCTCTTCTTCATCACTTAAGGTTAACAATAGACCATTTATTTTATACATTTATTATTTTCTCATGCAGTTACCCAAACCTACAAATTTCCCTCAAAGCACTGCTGTAGCTGCATCCAACAAAATTTGATATATTGTCTTTTGCTTATTTCAAAATATTTTCTAATGTCTCTTGTAATGTTTTTAGTTCCTATATTATGTACTAGTGCATTTCAACTTTATGAATACTTTGATATTTTATAGAAAGCTTACTTTTGTTCATTTTTAATTTAGTACAGTGTGATCAGAGAACAGTCTGTATATAATTTCATTCTTTTAAGTTTATTGATATTTGTTTTGTGGTCTAGACGAGGATACTGTTATTCCTTGCTTTTTAGGAAGAAGCCTTTAAAAAGTGGTATTCTGGGGGTGCCTGGATGGCTCAGTCAGTTAGCATCTGACTCTTGATATCAGCTAAGGTCTTCATCTCAAGTTCATGAGTTCAAGACCCACATTGGGCTCCACCTGGGGGTGAGCCCACTTAAAAAAAAAAAAAAAAGAAGAAGAACAACAGTGGTACTCTGGACCTCTTGTCCATCCTTTTATGTTTCACCTTTTCCCTCCTCTGGTTTCTAAGTTTCTTATCTTGCTGGGACACTTGTCAGATCCCAGACTTTTCAAACCCTTGTCTTCCTTACGAACTTCTTTTTCTTTTATGTGAACCAGACCTTAAAGTTCCTTAAAGACTTGCAAGCAGCCTGGCTCTCTAAAAGATAGCTTCTAGGAATATTTCCCAAACTTCTAAGGAAATGGGAATCTGGAGATAAGTTTATGTTTCTAAAATATCATGGGAAGGGAGGGAACCTGGGTGACTCAGTGGTTGAGCATCTGCCTTCAGCTCAGGTCATGATCCTGGGGTCCTGGGATTGAGTCCTGCATCGGGCTTCCTGTAGGGAGCCTGCTTTTCCCTTTGCCTAGGTCTCTGTCCTCTTTCTGTGTCTCTCACAGAATAAATAAAATCTTTAAAAAATAAAATAAAATGTCATGGAAGAATATGTGGACTAAGAATAATAATAAACTCCTTAACATTTTCCCCAGTGATTTACATCTAGAATGGTCTCTGAAAGAAATCATCACAAGGGAGAAGAGAGCGTTGTAATAATATCTCGAGAGTGTAGGTTGTGTTCACCTCCCCAAATATCTGTTTAAAATACAGTTTATCAGGTTGTAAGGGAAAAATTCTGTTTCTCAAATGGAAACTCATGTATGAAAATTTCACAGATTACAGGTTCATATTGCCATTAAACTCAGGGAATTGACACAAGGGAGCAGAACCCAATGGTCTAAAGCTGTGCTAATATGGTAGCCACTAGCCACACATCTGACTGGAGTCAGGTAGACCTTGGCTTTCACTCCAGGTCTACCACTTGGAAATGTTACTTACCTCTCAGATTGTTGGTTTCTCTTCCATAAAATGAGCATAATAACAGAACTCAATAATTAGAACTCATCTTATGTTACTTATTATTGTAATCAACTCATGATACTGTGTACAAAGTGTTTAGTACAGTGAATACATATACCTTATCAGAAGCTGAGAGATCAAGTAACAGGGCCATTGAGAAACATAAGGTTGGGGCAGAGCATGTACCAAAGCAGAGATCATAGTAGTAGCTAAGGAAGTCATTTGGAGTGCCCTGTATGCAGCTCAACATGGCTGGAGGCTGTCACCTTACATATTTAAAAATGCCCAAAAGTAATAGAGTGGAAATAGTGGAGATTAAAGTTGACAAATGACAGAACAGTGCAATCAGAAGTGGAGTCATGGCGATCCTGGAGACCCGGGATCGAATCCCACATCAGGCTCCCGGTGCATGGAGCCTGCTTCTCCCTCTGCCTATGTCTCTGCATCTCTCTCTCTCTCTCTCTCACAGTGTGCCTATCATAAATAAAATAAAATAAAATAAAATAAAATAAAAATTAAAAAAAAAAGAAGTGGAGTCATGTGGGCAGCCGGGGTGCTCAGTGGTTTAGCGCTGCCTTCAGCCCAGGGTGTGGTCCTGGAGACCTGGGATTGAGTCCCATGTCAGGCTCCCTGCATGGAATGGAGCCTGCTTCTCCCTCTGCCTGTGTCTGTCTGTCTGTCTGTCTGTCTCTCTGTGCCTCTCATGAATAAATTAAAAAAAAAAAAAGAAGTGGACTCATGAGCCAATGGGGCCACCATGAAAATGCGCTCAGAAGAAGTACAACTTATGTGAGCTGGAGGCCATGTAGGTGAGGGGTGCCAACATCATTTCCTTTGGCAAACTGAGCATGAATGAACGGAAACGTGCATTATAGCAGGGCAGACCATAGGGGAATAATGATTTGGGCATAGAATCAGAAGAACCTTAAATCAAACCCTGGCTCAGCTTGTCAACCATGTATGTCATTCAACCTTTCTGGACTGCAAGGCCCTCACCTGTAGGAGAGTGGTACTATGCCTTGCTGGCTAGATGCATGAAGTATCTATCAGGAGGTCTAGATAAGGAAGCTGCAGATTGCTACACAAATATAAACTTCCTGGGAGGATGGCATTTGAATGAGGTCAATGTGGCCTGTCTCTGCCAGGAGGGCAAGGGTGTTACCTGTGGCAATGCAGCTCTCCAGTGTTCCAACATGATTTAGGAGGACAAGGTCCTCTTTTGGCTCCTTCTCCTTAGATCACCAGGATACTCAACCCAACCACACTCCTTTCTGCTACCTCCTCCCCAGGGATTCTGGAGCTTTGGACAGGTGTAAGGTCTCTTATCGAAGAACTCCACACATGTTTGGACCAAGAGAGGTCCATATTGCGTTTGATTTATGCATTTTACTCTAATCTGATAATGGAGCAGCACTTGGGGGTGGGTTGGGAATCCCCTTCCCTCCCTTTCTTTACTGTCCCCCTAGAACAAATCCATTCATAAGACCCATCTGGGCCCCTGGACACAGACAGAACCCCCTCCTCCATGAACTGTTAAGGTCTGTGTTTTAGAAGGGGGCTCATTTGCTCTGCACATTCTCATTCTAAAGCAAACACATGGTGGAGGAAAAAAATGACCCAATACTGCTTTGTTTCAGGTGCTTCAGGGACAACAGACCAATTCTGAACTAGGTCTTAATGTCCATGGATCAAGACAAAGAGCTTTCTCTCTGGTACTACTACCTTTCTACATGTCATCCTTCTTCCTTCTCTAATTCTTCCACTTAGTCCATTTCAGATCAAGTTCACAGAGAAAGAATAACCTCCTGCCCCATCAGGGAAATGTCATTTCTACAAGTAAAAAGGGAATGTGGACATTGGTTTGTTATCATAGAGGGGGCATAGTCCAGGCAAAGCCTTAAAGATGCCAGAAGAAGGTTGGCTTCTCAGTGGTGTCAGCCTCCCAGGTACCACTGCATAATGGAAGCAACCAGCACTGACGGTCTGAAGACCCTGCTTCTGCTCCTATGGCTTCTCCTAACGGCTATGTGAACTGGGGTAACTCACTCCTCAATAGGTCTGGGTCTAATCCTCATCCACACAGTGAGGGTGGCGAGTAGTAACAATAATGCTGATAACTAACATTTAATGAGAACATAACTATGTACCAGGGATTGTGCTAAGCTTTTTACATGTTTTCCTTCCTGATATTATTTCTCATATTTCTACTGACAAAAAAACTGCACTGAGTGCAGATGAATAAACCTTCCCAAGGTCGTGGAGTGGGTTTCTCTGGAGAAGTACAATTTACTTACAGGTATGTCTGCCCCAATGCCTGTGTTGGAAGCCTCTGTGTCTACAATTGTTATTTCTTCTCTGAAGACTTCTTTCAACTTCTTTGGTCAAAGTTGACTAAATAATTGTCACACTGCAATGCAGAGATGTTTGCTGACCCATGTCAGCATGGGAGACATAGCCAGAGAACCTGGAACAGTTCTTTTTTTGTTTGTTTGTTTAAAGATTTTATTTATTTATTTGACAGAGTCGAGAGAGAGAGAGAGAGAGAGAGAGAGAGAGAACATGAGTTGGAGGGAGACGGAGAGAGAATCTGACGCAGACTCTGCACTGAGCACAGAGTTTGATGTGGGGCTCAATCTCGAGGCTGTGAGATCATGACCTGAGCTGAAACTAAGAGTTGGATGCTTAAAGACTGAGCCACCCAGGTGCACCTAGAAGAGTTCTTGGTACATAATAGATAATAAACATTTGATGGATAAGCAAGTGGTTTCTGCATATCCTATATGAAAGTATGAATTTGATTTAGTAAACTGGCACACCATTCTCTCTTTGAGTTTAAGTACTACCAGCCACCATCCCTTCATGGTGGGAATTCAGCCTCCAATCTTATCTCCTATGGAGGGGACCTGGGAGTGAGGAATAAGTGGAGTTCACCAGAGCTTCCAGACAATTTCTATGTGGTTAAAAAGGGAAGGTTTAGTTCAACCTAAACCTTATTATTTTAGTATCACTGCTATCTGATCCTTCAATATACTGGGACTTAAAATTGATAAATTATATTTAAAAAAAAAAACAGCCAGGAAAACGCATAGCCCAATAAATAGGAATGCTTAATAAATGAGTTGTGCACAGATTTTAGGGGGCACAATTAAGAGAAATTGCCTTAGTCTGATTTTATATAGCTTGAGGAATTTATTTCCATACTTACCTACTTACTGCATGGTATTAAAGAACCCAAAGTAGATAAATCTTTGGTTATTCCAAGAAAGTAGTTCAATGGTAATTATGGATTAGCACACACCCACAGTTAATAGTTGCTACAGTTTAGATTCAGTGCAACCACTCACACTGGTAATATGTGAAATACTCTTTCTCCCCACCCCAGGCACAGTGAATGACTACCAGGGCAGGATTACTTTCCACTAAGTAGATTTTCATAGCGCCAAGCCTCAAATCATTTGTAACCATTAGGGAAAACATGAGGCTGAACCAATTAAAAAAATAAAAACTATCCTGAAGCTCACAAAACCACATAATTATACTGCATCACTTAGCATTTTGATTTGAGTTTTTGGAAAACTTGATACAAAGGCTGAGAAACTGCCCCAAAAGGCCTACAGACACAATGCCTTTACTTACATAAACTCACTTTTTAAAAAAATGTGTTTTGGGAGGCCAGGATGGCTCAGTCAGTTAAGCATTCAGCTTTTGATTTCAGCTCAGGTCATGATCTCAGGGTCCTGGGATCCAGTCCCCAGGGGGAGTCTGCTTGAGATTCTCTCTCCCTTTGCTCCTCCCCCAACTTGTCCCCATGCTCTCTCTCTCCAAAATGAATCTTTAAAAAAATATATGTTTTTAAATTTAAAAAATGTGTTCCCAAGATGTATAGACACAGGGAAAGATGGATGGAGAGAGAGGCAGATGGATAAAAATGTAGACAAATACTATCATTAATTTCCTTGATCCAAGTCCATTAATTGTTACTTTTTTATTCATTGTTTTATGATTTTTATTCATCATTTTATAATTTTTAATAGCAAATTATCATTTTACTTATAGAAAGGCCAGCAGCATTGCCATATCACTCCTTTCTGAGTGACTGTTTATGGACCACTGGTAGTGATCAGATGATGGAGTTTGATACTAGATTTTCCTCTACGCTGGGAGAGATCACTTACTCATTTGGGTACTCAATATTTCCATGGGTGAAAAGAGGTTGTCACCTACCACAAGATTAGTCAGAATTTAAAAAGCACTCTGGAGGGGTACCTGGGTGGCTCAGTCAGTTAAGTGCCTGCCTTTGGCTCAGGTCATGATCCTGGGCTCCTGGGATCCAGCCCCACATTCGGCTCCCTGCTGAGCAGGGGAGTCTGTTTCACTCTCTCCCTCTCCCTGCTCATGATCTCTCTCATTTGTTCTCACTCTCAAATAAATAAATAAAATCTTTTTTTTTAAAGCACTCTGGAAGGAATATTCAGCTCTACAATAGAAGCCAAAATGTAAATACTAAGTGGGTATCTGGAAGAGTGGGCCAGCGGATTCTCAGTGCATCCTTTTCCCCACTGCTAATGCAGCATCTCCCACCTTCTGAACAGGCGCCCTCCTGGTGCACTTGGTAGCACTCATTAGGTTCCTGGGCCTCTCACGTTACTTTGCTTACCAAGAAGACAAAAGTGTGTCTGTAGCCAAGTGCTCTCGGGTTTCATCCACAAACACAGATCCTGCATGGGAACCCGAGCAGAGAGAGAAAGGCGCTGTAATAGAAGCGAAGAATAAAATTGTAATGAATGTTTCATGGGGGCCAACCAGCCCTAGCAGGAAAGCAGAAAAGGGGAAAGACAGGAAGGGGAGCCCAGGAGCGGAGGCCCACGGGACTGTTCCCGAAGCTGAGGTGAGGAGAGAAAAGCGAGAGCCCAGCATTGGGACCAAGGCGTATACATAGACATGACTTTTTAAAAAGTTAGTTAATTCAAATTTTACGTATAGAAATCAGACTGCATTCAGTATCTCTTCTATAACGCGCCCCCAGCCTCTCATTAGTATTTCTTTTAATCTAAGTAGACAAACGAAACAGTACAGCTACGCAAAGAATTAATTTCAAAAATCAGAAATAACCACTGTTAACATTAGAGTATAATGTGCCAGATGCACTCATATGTTTAGGCTTTTTTTATACATAAATGATCATATTCCATATACTATTTTGTGATTTTCTTTTTTCACTTAACAACACATCAAGAATAGCTTCCCATGTCAGTTAACATAAACCACATCATTCTTAACGGCAGTCTCATATTGCATTGTCTGAATGAATGAAATTTCACTTAACCAGTCTTCTGTTGGACATATAAGTAGACTGTTTTTTAGCGATTACAAAGAATGCCTTATCAACTGGTTTCCATTGTATAATGAGCCACCTCAAAATTTCAGAGCCTAAAATAACAACCCTTTTCCTTTTTATTTAAGGGTGGGAGGGTACAAGAGAAGAGAGAGAGATTGTGGCGGAGGGGAGGCAGACGGAAAGAGAGAATTTTAAGCAGGCCCCATGCCCAGTGCAAAGATTGACATGGGGCTCCATCTCATGTCCCTGAGGTCAGGACCTGAGCCAAAATCAAGAGTCTGATGCTTAACCAACTAAGCCATGCAGGCACCCCAACAACCCTTTTTCTTAAGTTCACAATTCTTTGAGGAAACTGGGAGATCTGGTACAGCTGAAATGGCAGGGCCTCTCTCTACACGGTCTCTCATCTTCCAGTGGGCTAGCCTTGGCTTCTCCACACGGTGGCCTCATGGTCTCAGATGGTAAGTCCCGAAGTGCAAGTGCTTTTCAAGCCTCTGCTTCTGACACATTTGCTAAAATCTTGCTGGCTATCCCAAGTCACACATCCAACCCAGAGTCAAGGGATGTATAAATGACCCCCCTGGCTTGGTGGGAGAATCTGCAATGTCACATTTCAGGTGATGCATGTATAAGGATGGAGGGGTTCTTGCCATTTCACAATCCTCCAGAAGTGCTATACTAAATATACTTTTAACTACTTCTGTGCACGTGTACCTGGTTATTGATGTGGGATAAACTTCTAGAAAGTAACTTGTTCAGTCAAGGAACATTTTAGGCTGTAGATTCATCCTGCCACAATTGCAGTGTCTCTAATCAACTAGACTTGTAGCAATAAGAGCTCAGCGCCTGGCAGTATATGTACATCGTGCAATAAATATCAATTAAATAATGGAATGAATGAATGGACAAATAAAACTAAATAAATAAATCAACAAAAAGATGAGTAGATCAATAGCCTAACAATACTGAAGTTACCATTCTTTAAATATTTGCCAGTGGAGTAAGCATTAATAGAACCCTATTATTTAATTTATACTTTAAAAATTACTAATAACCATATGCTACTTGAGCCCATATGGACAGGTCTATTTCTGGGCTCTCTATTTTATTCCACTGTCAATTTGTCTATTCCTAAGCTCTGGCACTTAATACTGTCATATCTAATTCATGCCTGCATAATACTCCATTGCCTGGAAGTACCACAATTTCCTTAAGTGTTCATTTCCTTATAGATAGATGTGTTCCTAGTCTTTTGATAGTAAAGACAGGGTTCGTTTTTTAAAAAATATTTATTTATTCGTGAGGGACACAGAGATAGAGGTAGAGACATAGGCAGAGGGAGAAGCTGACTCCCATGAGGAGCTCGATGAGGTACTCGATCCCAGAATGCCGGGATCACGACCTGAGCTAAAGGCAGATTCTCAACCACTGGGCCACCCAGGTGCCCCTAAGGACAGGGTTTAAACAAGTATCCTCTACACTTATGTTTTTGCTCTCAAGTGAGAGTATAGCTTTGGAATGAGAATTACTGGATAAAATAGCATGTTCATTTAAAATATTGATATTTATTGCATAAATGCTTTCCAAAGAAGTTGTAGTGATTCCCACTTTTCCAATCAGTGGGTAAATTTGCAGTTTCCCCAAACGCTCACTTACACAACATATTAGTTTTTGCCAATCTATGTGAAGAATGACATATGTCACTTTTTAAAAATTATATTCCTATTTGAATGATAATGAACATTTCTTTTTTAAAGTTTATAAGCTGTTCACATTTTTGTGTGTGTCTGAACAGATTCAGATTTTTTGGACAAGGATTGATTTTGTTGTTGCTCTTTCCTTAATTCTAAGAGCTCCTTGTATCATAAGGAAAATAGACTTAACATTTTGTATTTGCTTTATTCCTGGTTCTTCTCCACAAAAGTGTGTAATTTTTATATGGTCCTATTTATTAAGTATGTATTTGTTGTGCCTGGATCTCAAGTATTTATTCTAAAATCCTTTCACTCCTCTCTTACAAAAAAATGTTTCCCAAATTTTCTTTTAGTATTTTTTTCTTACTAACTTGTTTGAGAGAGAGAGACCATGAGTAGGGGGAGGGAGGGAAAAAAGAGGGGGAGAAATAGACTGCGTAAGGAGCCCAATCTGGGGCTCGATCTCAATACCTTGGGATCATGACCTGAGCCAAAGGCGGATGCTTAACCCACTGAGCCATCCAGGTGCCCCCTTACTAGCTTGTTTAAATTGTTGGGCTCTCAGGAACTTATTTTGCATGAGAAGCAAACAGTACTTTTTTCCAAAGGACTAACCAATGCCCTTTCTCATATACTACTAATAATATAATAAATGTATCCATTCCTTCCAATGGTTGGGACTGTATGTTTATCAAATAGTAAATGTATGCAGGCATTTGGCTCTATTATTGAATTTTATTTTGTTCCATTCAGCTTTCTATTCCAATCTTGCCAAACTTTTAAACTTACTTTAGTTTTTAGAATACATCTTACTATCTAGAGGTCCTGATTCACTTTTACTACTTTTTTTTTCCCTTTCCTCTTTTTAAAGATCTTTTCGAGCATTCTTAAATATGTATCTTTGATATGCACTTTGGTTTCAATTTGTCTTTCACGAAAAGAGTATGTTAGATTTCTAGATTTTTGATACAGTCAGCAGTATCTTCCTACCTAGAACTACACACATCTCTCCAATTATTCAAACCAATTTTATATCTTGTGTAAAATTTTAAGTTTTCTTTCATTTAGATTCCATAAGTTCTTAGTACTTTTCTAAGCATTTTATTTTTTAAAAATGTTGTCAATATATAGGAGTGAAACAGACTTCTCTGCCTTTGAATAATAAGTATATTGTCTCTTATTTGGGGTAAAATACACATAACACAAAATTCACTGTCTTAGTAATTTTCAAGGGTACAGTTCAGTGATGTTAAGTGTATTCTCATTTTTATGCAACTGTCACCATCATCCACAATCATCTTTAATGTTGCAAAACTAAAACTCTGTACCCATTAAACAGTAACTCCCTCTGCCCCCTCTACTTGCTGTCAATGAGGCAAAGACTCCAGGACTCATGTAAGTGGAATCATTCAATATTTGTTCTTTTGTGACTGGCTAGTCCATAGTCTTTTAGTGGAACACAGAAACACTGGAAATAAATGCTGCCAATAAAATTAATACTCATTATTTCTTAGTTTTTTTAAGTATATTTTCTTTTTTTAAAGTATATTTTCCAGTGTTTATTGTTTCAGAAGTCAAATTATTTTGATATGTTAAACATTAAAGTCAACTTGGTTATACACAACAAAAATAACTATTATACCACTCAGCTAAATTTATATGTCATTCCAACTTCAATTATTTTATACTTTATTTGTATCTGATAGACCTTTTCGTATTTGTATATAATCATAGTTGCAAAAAAAATAATACATGGTTGCTCCTAATGTAATATTTTAGACCTGGAAGGTAAATTAGTGATAATCTTGTCCAACCCTCTTTTTCTTTTCTAGATGCAAATACCATTTCCCAAAGAAGGTAGGGCAAACATTCTAAAAAAGAAGGTGAAGCCCAAGGAATTATTCTAACAAATATTTCAAAGTACTGAAAGAGGTAGAGAATATGAAATTCCCATCAGACTTTTTTTTTTTTTGAGAAGTCATGGAAAAGAGTAGAGAATGCTAGAATTCACAGAATCCTGGGTGAAGCATATGCGCCCCCCTCACCATTTTTTTAAAAAGGGAGGAAAATGATAACTTTAAGGGTGACTCTGTTGTAAGTTTGAGGCTGATCACGCTCATTTTCTTGTGAGGACTTAGAAAAACTGGTTGGGCACCTGGATGGCTCAGTGGTTGAGCGTCTGCCTTCAGCTTAGGGTGTGGTTCCGGGGTCCTGGGATCGAGTCCTGCATTGGGCTCCCTGCAGGGAGGCTGCTTCTCCCTCTGCCTGTGTGCCTCCGCCTCTCTCTGTCTCATGAATAAATAAATAAAACCTTTTTAAAAAAAGTTGTGAAAACTTAGAGCCATCATATGTTCACCAAAAACGTCATGTTGACTAAATCCAGTTACTAGTTTGGTATTTTTTTAGGAGCGGAGGGGCAGAGGGAGAAAGAATCTTAAGCCTGCTCCAGGCTCAGTGCCTGACATGGGGCTCTGTCTCCCGACCCTGAAATCATGACCTAAGATGAAATCAAGAGTCAGACGCTTAACCTTGGTGAAGCACTCAGGAGCCCCCAAATGCAGTTATTTTTATTTGTTAATTTTAATTTTTCTCAAGTTCAACAGAAAAAAATAAACATTGAACTCAATATTGTTTATTTTTTTAAGATTTATTTATTCATGATAGACACGCAGAGAGAGAAAGAGGCAGAGACACAGGAGGAGGGAGAAGCAGACTCCATGCCCGGAGCCTGACATGGGACTCGATCCCGGGACTCCAGGATCATGCCCTGGGCCAAAGGCGCTAAACCGCTGAGCCACCCAGGGATCCCCCTCAATATAGTTTATTAATAATAATATACCAATAACATAATTTTCTTCTGAAATATTTTAAGAATATATCCATTATGTCTCGTGGCAGTAATCAGCATTCATATACAATTTTATTTCCTACTCTTTCAACTTGGTATCATTTTTACAGCATATTTTCCCTTATCTACAAACATCAGATAACTTTTGCTGGGGTGAGGGCTATTCATTTCTTTTTAAAGATTTTATTTATTTATTCATGAGAGATAGAGGGAGAGAGAGGCAGAGACACAGGCAGAGGGAGAAGCAGGTTCCCTGCAGGGAGCCCAATGCAGGGCTGGATCCCGGGTCTCCAGGATCACACCCTGAGCCAAAAGCAGGTGCTCAACTGCCCTGTGTCCCAGGGTCAGGGCTATTCAGAAGGCTGATCTATTGAACGGGCAGAAGAGGTTGGTAATAGAAGTAATATTAATTACATAGGTGAATTCAAGCAAAATCACCAGTCCCCTGGGCCCAGGGGAGAAAAAAGCTGAGCGGAGCAGGGGGAGGAAGCCCAGTGAGGAGAGTAATGCTTGGCATCTCACTTGGCCTCAGGAGTGAAGTCAAAAGAACACAGCGGGAGCTTAGGGTAGTGAAATTCAAGCCTTAAAACAGGCAGAAACTGCACATGCCTTGCTTCTGGTTTCCTAGTTGTGATAATTGATATATAATGACAAAAGCTGCATGCACTTGAGTAAATAGTAGAACCACACCAGGTGGAGATCTGAGGAGGAGTCCAGAATGGCTGTGTCATTTGTCAGCCCCAATGGCTGAGAGCCTGAGTCACCAGAACAGGATCTGGTGTCCAGTGGGCTCTTGGCAAATACCTGTTACATGAACAACTAACAGGATCACTGGACTGATAGGTGAAGAGGTGCCCCAAGACATGGTGTGTCTTGATTTTGATGAAATGAAATCTGTGATTATATCCTAAGGATAAGGCCATTTCCCAGTGTGGGTAATAGTTATTATGTGTATTTTTGCTTGATGGACCAAATATACCCAAACTGTGGATTGATAGTTCAAGATATGAATTATAGGACTCTGTCCTTGATTTTGTCTGGTTTAATAGTTTTAATAACAGTTTCAACTTGTATTTCTTCAATGTAATTCCTTTTCTTTAAAAAAAAGATAGACCCTCAGTGTTGGCCTTAAATTATTTTTATCATAACGTTACTTAAATATAGGCACAAGGAAGATTAAATATTGCTCATGGCTTTTATATCACTATGAAGCTAAAAGTTAGAACTAAAATGCAAACCCCGTGAAAATCAAATTAACAACATCACTGTGACATGAGATCACTGGTCTACCTTGCACGGTCCTCATGGCAATGGGGAGGTGCTTTGTGCACAGCCGGGCAATACCAGGAAGGGTCTCGTGATATCTGCGTAGCCATTACCCCACAGCCTGACACAGTGTTGTTGGTCTTAGCTCAGCACATGCATGTCATTTACTCATCCAGTTGCCTAGTTTCCTTTTCTCGGTAGCCTAGATCATTTGTTGCAAGTACCATCTTAACCGCTAATGCGAATACATGTACCCAAACACCATGGCAGTCTCAAGACAACTGGAATTTTTTACGGATTATATGATCATTGAAAGGAAAACAGGAAATTTCTGATTCCTTTACAGAGCTCATTCATTCAACCAATGACTGAGCTCTCCCTAGGCACCGGGCGGCTGCTAGATGCTACAGACACAGGTCAAAACTAGACAGAGCACATTCCTGCCTGCAGGAAGAACTGAAGAATTAAGTACTCCTCAGATTTACAGATGACACCGGACTGGAAGGAGAAGCAATATGCGAAAACAGGACCTGGATTATTTTTAAAAAGTGTATACATTTTCCCTATTATGGTATGTTGCAATTCCTAAATCACTACGTGCTTATTGTAAAAAAAAATTGCAAGTGATACAGAAGTCTATAAACTAATAACTGAAAGCTACCCCTCTCTCAAACCCCATGGTCTCACTCGCCAGGAGTCATAACTGTATTAGTTTGAACTTTCCAGTTATTTCCATGAGTTTGAAAAACCAGTTCTGGAAAACTTCACCCTGCGAGCACAGTTTTTAGCCCCTTTTTTCTCTACATGGTGGCATTTTCTAAAAAGGTGTCCTTTTTACAGAGGAGAATCCTCCGAGGTGGAAGTCTCATAGAGACTGCACTGGGCAAGACTTCAATTTTGGAGAATCGCAACCTTGTTTTAAGTTTTATGAAAAAGATTAACAAGGGGCACCTGTGTGGCTCAGTGGATGAGCATCTGAATTTTTGGCTCAGGGCGTGATCCCGGGGTCCTGGGATCAAGTCCCGCGTTAGGCTCCCTGTGAGGATTCTGCTTCTCCTTCTGCCTGTGTGTCTCTGCCTCTCTCCATGTGTCTCTCATAAATAAATAAATAAATAAAATCTTTAAAAAAAGGATTAATGATGCCATATACAAAACACCCAGCACATAGTAGGCACTTACAAAATATCGATTCTTACATTAAAATAATGGTTGTTCTTGAATTGTTACTGGCTTTTCCAGGTGTGGTATACTATGTCTTGATTATGAAGTGATGGCAGTTCTTTTCTCGACAATCTTGGGGGGAAAAAAACCACGTTTTTTAATGTGGCTGATCTTGGAAGATAACAGCTTTTCACATCTTCAAAACACCACTGTTCAGTCGCCCTTCCATTTAATATAATATCCCCCTTGTCCTCATACAGGAGATGTCAGAGGGGAGGTGGAGGTTTGGTCATTTGAATTGAGACAGGGTATTAGCATCAGGACCATATTTCTTTCCAAGTCTAAAATCTAATTTCCTCAGAACTGTGTTTAACAGTTCTGCATTTACGGCTTGAGTTCCTGGCGTCCCATCCGCTCGCCTATACAACATCACTTAGGTAATGCTTGGAAAGTACTTTGAAAGAAATGGGCCCAGAAGTGCTAAGTGGAATTACATGATATGAGTCGACAGTGGGGAGCCACATGAATAGATAAAATCTCCTGTCTGCACTACATTTCATTTTCTCCAGTAAATTTTATGGAACCCTCATGTGTTATGCTGGAAATAAAGCAGGAAGTCACATTTTTTATGAGTAATAATATGTATGTTGAACATTGAAAAAAATAACAAAGTAGTGGAATGGAATATTTGCACTCAGTTGGGTATAATAAAAATAGTCAGAAATTAAGTGTCAGCCACTTTCCATTATACAATATTTTTAATAAATAAAAAAAAATGAAAGATAGGATAAAGTAAACCATGGAGGGAACAGTTATGGAAAAATTTCTTATCCAGGAAATGTGGTTCTGAAGAATTTGAAAGAAAGTTTATATCAGAATATATTTACCTGTTCAACATTTGTTTATTAATTCAATAAACGTTCATAAATGCCATCAGAAAGCCAACCACTGTGTTAAATACTGGTATAGACAGCATGGGGCCATGCTATACTGGAGGCAAGATAAATGCATCTTTGTAGAACATGGAGAAGGAAATCTCTGGCAAAGTCATAGAAAGTGTCTCTCGAGGAGATGATATCTATACTATCCTACGGGTGATTAGGTGCTTGCTAGGTGGAGATGGAGAGAAAGAGATTTCACCGCAGTGGAACAGCATTAACAAAACATAGAAGTGTGAAATACATGGGAGGTGAGGGAATGACAAGGTTTAATAACCTGGAACACATAATGCTAAGTCTAAAGGTGAGACCAAGCAAAAAGCTAGCTCTGATTTTGCAGAACCTTGTAGGTATTGCTAAAAACATGTGCCCTTTCTTCCTTTTTCATAGAACATATACTGGCACATTTGTGGGAATGATGTATTCTACTCATTGAAATTCAGCAGAAGTACCCAGGGAAATCCTGAGGACATTGAGAAGAAAATAAAAAGATCCCAATGGTCCAATGCTCACAGTGTAGTTAGTATACTGTTCTTCCACACACCTTTAGTATTCACTTCAATCATTTGTTACTCCATTTGTTGGTACCATCCCCCGCATACATCACTTCTAAGATCAAGAGTAGTAAGCCATAGAGGAAGGAGTGGGGCTCTAGTGTCAGATTTCCTTCTAGAGTCAGGCTCGACTCCCAAGTCCCACAAACACTAGTTGCTTGACAATGGGCAGCATCTCCTCCTCCATCAAAAGGGAGTCTAACTGTCCAAATTCATAGGGATGCCACGTGGATCAAGTGAGAAAATGCAGGCACAGCACCTGGCAAGCTGTGAACACTGTAGATATGTAGGCTGTTCCTACAGACCTGTTATATGGGCATCTGTGTTCCAGTGAAGAACTGTGTGGCTTCTCAGAGCATCATCTGCAGCTCCCTAGGGAAGAAGCCACCACTGCAGATTGCTTCTGTTCTGTGACTGGTCTCCTTCCTTTGCAAGATGAAACGGATATCATTTGGAGATGTTTGGTCACCATCCTCTGTAGAACCACTGTCACTATCACTAGCATTGTTATCATCCCATCATATATTGATGGAGAATGTGTGTAAGTGAACATGAACCAGTCAGAGAGCAAACCCTAGCCCATATAGCCCAAAGGGACATGCATTACTGTAGCATAGGAAATAAACTGATGATTTTTTAAAAAATAAAGTAAATGGGATTACATCTGGGGAAGTGTTTTCTCTTCCCTCAAAATGCCAGAGCGATGTATATATTTTGTTTCTCAGTGCCTTTCTCAGTGCCTCAGTGCCTCAGTGCCTCTAACCTCATTTCTACTCACCCCAAATTGAAAAAATCAGATGAGGAGACAGAAGGGTTCAAGAAGATCAAGTCCAAAAATATAAATAAAACAACAGGATGACTGGCACCTGTGAATATACTGAGGATATATTTTACCTTTTGACAATGAGCTTAGGACTGAACCACTGATTGGTATATAGAAAAGTAAAAAATTCAAAATTCATGGCAATTGTTAACTCCAGGGAAAATAGAGAGTTGTTCAAGAAAGTAAATGTGGTCCTATTAATTTACATCATTATCTACATGATAACATTTACATCATATGACATTCCACCTTCTACCTTAAATCTTTGTATCATGATAAAGAAAGCGTACTTCTCACACAGATGCTTCCACACAAACCAATACGTAGGATGATGGATGGGTGTTAGGTCTTTCAGACTGTCCACAAAAAATGTGAATAAGACTAGATGCTGAGTAAAATGCCTACTTCCCTCCAAGCAAGTCATTGCAGGGGATGAGATAAATGACAACATGATTTACACACTGGAATAGACAAGTATAGTAACTTATATTGTCATTACATAAAATGATGCTGTATGTAATATAGTCTTCATACTTTCATTTAAAAAATTCAAATATGGCAAATATGGCTCAGCTGTGAGAAATATTCATGTAGTTATGTTAAGGTAGAGTCTGAATATGTATCTATCAAGTGTATGATATAACCATAGTAAGAGGATATAGAAGGAAAAGTGTGTGTGTGTGAGTTGTGGAAGCAGGACAGGTCAAAAATAAAGATAAGAACATTAAATCTCAAAAGTCAAAACAGATCATCACATTACTTAGTAATATGGAGGCAATCCAAAAGAAACAGCTGAAAGAGCTGAAAATGGCTGCCCTGGGAAGGAGCACAAGCAGAGGTTACTGTTTTTCACAATAAATCTTGTAAAGCAGGATTTTTTCACTATAAAAACTATGAACATGTATTAAATAAATATAAAATATATTTAAAGGCATGATGAAAATGGGGTTCAGTTTGAAGTGTTTGAATCAAGGGCTGCAAGGAGGGATGAGTTTTGGGTGAGTCCATTGTTCAGGGCTTCAGAAAGCAAGAAAAACGTGCAAGTTTTTAAGCAAAGGAGTAGCTTGATCAAGTTGTATTCTGGAAAAACTAGTCATAAATATATGTATATAAAATATCAAATTATATAGTATAATTAAATCTATTATATTTTATATATATTAAACATTATAATTAAATATATATTAACTATATAATTGAATTACATATTTTTATTTACACACAATAAACAATAACCCCACAGGGATTAGGAAAAGTTTAAGAACAGGGAAGCCAATTTGCAAACTTTTGCAATACTCCTAGTAAGCAATGATGACTTTCAGAACCAAACCAGGGAATGTGGGCATTGAGAGAACATGGATCCAAGTGATATGTATGAGGTGGACTTCTCTCACCTCTATGGGAAACGAAGAGGACAAAGTGAAGAACCCAGGTTCCTGGCTTAGCAGATTGGGAGATGGTGGTACCATTAACCAAAATGGACCTTCAGAAGGAGAGACAAGTCTCTAGAGGGAAGTCCAGGGAGAAAAAAAAAATGGTCCATCTGTTTCTGTACACATCTGAAATGTCAAAGGGACATCTAGAGGAAGAACTTGTAAATGCCCATCAGGAGGTCAGGATGGAGAAAGAAACAGAAGATAGGGATTTGGGAGTTCCTGGTTTATGTGTGGTAAGCAGAGTGTCAGGAGGCCATTCCAATCCCCAAAGAAAGTGTATGGTATAAATCAGGGCAAAGAACTGTCCTGGAAAATAAAAATTTTGAAGAAATAATCAGCTGGGCAAAGGCCAACAAAGATAGTAAAATCTAAAAAGGAAAGTAGAAGACCTAAGTGAGGGTGGCAGCACTGAAATCACAACAGATGAGGGTTTTGAAGAGCAAGGAGGGTTTCACCAAGTCAAAATTTCCAGAGACAAGTCAAGGACCACAATGAAGATATCAGTGACTTTAACAAGGCATATGTAGTGATGGAACAGTATAGACAGGATCGAATAAATGACAGTTGATTAAGTAGATACAGAAATCATGGCAATGCTTTCAAGAAATTTGGTAGAAAAAAGAAATAGGAAAATAGAGTGGATCATGAAAATCTATTTTCACTGTCCAGTGCCCTTCCTTTCTTCTAGTTAAGCACACCTGCGTATCCAAACCTTCATTTGGATATCTGCTATATCCACATGGGGCAGAGAATGTTGCAGTCATGGTATCCACTATAGGGTGACACGTGGCTCAAGAAAGGCTGAGTGGAGACCTTCTCTGGGAATTATTAAACTGGAACTAAGAAAGGTTGGTTGATTCTCTCTGGTGGCAATGCTGAAAAGAGATGCCCCTGAGAAATGCCCAAAGCCATGTTTCCAGCTTGGTAGAGAAAAACAGTCTGAGTGGTTGAAGCCCCACGAACAAAAGCTGAGATAAGCAATAGTAAGATAGGGAGTCCTATGGAATAGCCTTGGGAGTTTCCTAAGTTCTAGACCTCAAGGCACCTGAGCCGCCCTGGTCTGTCTTCCTGAAGCCTGGTTGCTTAGCTCTTGTGGCTTTCCCTTCAGTTTTCTGAGCCATTCCAAGTCCTTCAATCAACCCTTCAGTTTGCTCAAACTCAGATTGCTTTGCCTATCATTTACTACCAAAAACAAAAGTTCCACTAGAGAGTGGTAACTTGAAGGAAAGAAAGATTGGAGAGATGATTGATAGATGATAGAGAGGTGGATAGATAGATATTGATTGATTGATTGATTGATTGATTCAGGGAAGTAAGAATTGTTTGAAAGCACAAGGGAATGAGCTAGAAAATAGAAAGGCTAAACATACACCTAGAGAGCATGCCTGATGGACCTTCCTGAGAAAGCAGGAGGAGGTGGGATTGTGAGCCCGGGTGGAGACAGCCATCCCTCTGAGACAGAAACCAAGGACAGAAGCATTAAAGAACCTCATCCCTCTGCTACATTATTCTTCCTCCTGTCCTGGGAGACAAGGTCATTTCTGAAAAGGAGTGAAGGTTTCAGGGTAAGGGTTTCTGAGGAAAGTAAAAATAGCTTCAAGCCACTGCCAAGGGCCATGAGAATAAGAGTTGTCTAGGAACAAAAATCTAAGTCTTATTTTCCTCTTCTTTAACATTTATGTGACACCATGTATTGGTGTTTGTGAAAGTTATCATTTGTGGAATTATGTGTGAGTTGCTATGTATATCCCG
Organism: Nyctereutes procyonoides; assembly: GCF_905146905.1. Lineage (NCBI taxonomy): Eukaryota > Metazoa > Chordata > Mammalia > Carnivora > Canidae > Nyctereutes > Nyctereutes procyonoides. The sequence continues at coordinate 39,267,604 of NW_026575135.1, read as the reverse complement.
TCTCTTCATTTTCAACAAGATGAAGGACACTTACACAGTCAATTAATTATCTAAAGCTGGGGTTGGCAAACTTTTTCTGTAAAGAACCAGAGAGTAAATATTTTAGACTTTATGGGCCATATGGTCTTTGTGGTTGTAGCTCAGAAAACAGCCACAGACAAAATGCAAATGAATGGGTGAGTTCCAATAAAACTTCATATCCAAAACCAGGCTACTGGCACAACCTGATTAAAAAATAGGCAAGGGACTTAAATAGACAAGGCTAAAAAAAAAAAAAAAAAAGCATACAAATGGCCAATAAGCACATGAAAGCTTAGTATCACTAATCATTAGGGAAATGAAATGAAAATCAAAACCACAATGAGATACCACCTCACACTCATTAGGATGGCTACCATCAAAAATCCAGAAAACAAGTTGTTGGCAAGGATGTGGAGAAATTGTAACCCAAGGGGAGCCTGGGTGGCTCAGTTGGTTAAGCGTCTGCCTTCAGCTTAGGTCATGATCTTGGGGTCCTAGGATCCAGCCCCACGTGAGGCTCCCTACTCAGCAGGGAATCTACTTCTCCCTCTGCTTCCCGCTCCCCACCCCAAACTCATGCTTTTGCTCGCTCTCTGTCTCTCTAAAAAGTAAATAAAATCTTTAAAAAAAAAAAAGAAATTATACCCCTTGTGCACTGTTAGTGAGGTTGTAAACCAGTAGAGCAGGTCCTCAAAAATTTACACATAGAATTAACATATGATCCAGCAATCCCACTTCTGGGTATATAGCCAAAAGAATAGAACACAGTGTCTTCAAGGAATATTTGTACACCCATATTCAGAGCATGGTACAACATGGATGAAACTTTGAGGACATTATGCTAAGTGAAATCGGCTAGTCACAAAAAGACAAATACTGTATGATTCCACTTATATCAGGTACCCAGAGTAGTCAAGTTTGTAGAAACAGAAAGTAGCATGGTGGTTTCCAGGAACTGGGGAAGGGGGGATGGGGGGGTTTCAGTGGGTTATAGAGTGTCCGTTCTACAAGATAAAAGGATTTCTGGAGACTGGTTGTGCAACACCGAGAAAGTACTTAACACTGCTGAACTGTACACTTAGAAATGGGTAAGATGGGGGTGCCTGGGTGGCTCAGTCAGTTAAGGGTCCACCTCTTGATTCTGGCTTAGGTCATGATCTCAGGGTTGTGAGATTGAGCCCCACATCTCCCTCTCTCTGGAGAAAGAAAGAGAAAGAAAAAAGAAAAAAGAGGAAAGAAAGAAAGAAAGAAAGAAAGAAAGAAAGAAAGAAAGAAAGAAAGAAAGAAAGAAAGAAAGAAGGAAGGAAGGAAGGAAGGAAGGAAGGAAGGAAGGAAGGAAGGATGGTAGATTTTGTGTTGGGTATATTTTACCACAATTTTATAAAAAGCAAACAAAGAGGAGTTTCTGGGTGGCTCAGTCAGTTAGGTATCTGCCTTTGGCTCAGGTCATGATCCCAAGGTCCTGAGATCAAGCCCCACATTGGGCTCCCTGCTCAGTGGGGAGTCTGCTTCTCCCTCTCCCTCTGCCCCTCCCCCCAGTTGTGCTCTCTGGCTCTATCTCTGTCATATAAACAAATAACATCTTTTAAAAAAAGCAAACAGATAAATGGCCAAACTCATCCATCAGGCCATCATTTGCCGGCCCCTGATCTAGAGAGCCTGAGGGAATGATTATTACAGAGTGGAAATAAAAATTTCCCCTTCACAGGGGGTGAGTGCTGTAAAGGTCAAGCCTCTCCTGGGCCTCTCTGCCCCTCTTCTATTTAGTCTTATGGGGGCAAGGCATAGACGATTCATACATAGTCACTGAACGGAACTGCAGTTTCTCTGTGGCCAAGTCCCAGACGGGGGTAGTGTCTGGAGTCAATCACATGGGGTGGGGGAGAAGGAAAGGAGTAAAAAACATTATTTCCTCCAGAGGAAAACTGGTTTCAGTAACACCAAGGCTCTTACCCAAAAGTCAAAGTTCCAGTCGCCTATATTAAACGCATCCTATGTGCAGAGGCCCTGTAATAAGCCTCTGAAGAGCCAGCGTGGCCATAGCCTCCACAGGGCCGCTTTGTCTTCAGTGTTGTTTAACCTGTACCTAGAACAGTGTCAGACAATTTGTTTGTTTGTTTGTTTGTTTGTTTCAGACAACCTTTTGATGTGGTTTCCAGCTGTCCTATTGTGCAGCAAATGCAAGGTTTCTAGATTTAAGATAAGAAAACAAGTCACCGATGACTAGAGAGCCCACGAGGTATATGCATCGTCTTGGGAGCGGTAAACTGAGGTGGGGCAGGTAAGGTGAGGTGAGGGGGGTGGCTCCAGTCTCTAGCGCATAGACATGGGCAGCTCTCATCCTCAGGGGTGCCGTGTATGGCTCCCTACTCACGCCTGGGCTTCCTGATTTTCTTTGAACTACCTAACCGCACAGTTTTATCAAAATCCATTTCTTCAAAGGACACCACCCCCCTCCCTGTGATTAGGAAAAGACTTTAGTAAGAAATGGAGGATAACAGAGGGTCACCATACTACCACAAGGCATCACAGGGGGATTTCTGGAGCCTTCAGAACCGCCGCCCACCTCCTAGCTCTCTTCCCAGAAAGCCAACCCTGGGCAGGGAGCAGGGGAGCTCTCAAACCCACTTCCAAAGTCGAAACCTGCTCCTGTTTTACAAGGTTAAATGTTGAAAGTGAAGGTTTGATTGCGGGTTCTGTAAAAATGGGAAAGGATGAAAAGAGACAAAAATGTGGCTTTTCAGGGTAAGGCTTTTATTGAAAGCAGGTACATTGTCGAGCTCAAGCCGAGAGACAAAGGGGGCCTTGTGTAGCTCCCTCGGCCGGGTGCTGTGGTGCGGCCACAGGGGTAAAGGGAGTCAGGGAAATGGCTTCTGTGTGCCGTGGAAAAGAAAGAGCAATTCATGAGGTCTGCAAATGGGGGCTTGCTCTGAGGGGCGCCCGCAGGCCAGGCTCGGCCGGCGGTCATGTTTCACGTAAGGAGAGGAGGCCTGAGGGGAGCTGGGAGCTGGGGGAGGCCGAGGGCTCCCTGTGGCCCATCGACCAGCAATGGGAGGGATGGGCAGCTTCTCCCCCAAAGCATCATCAGAGCAGGAGTCCGAGAGGCCCCTGGCCAGGACTCCTTGGAGAGGAGTGCCCAGCAGAGGGAGGCAGGGGAGGAGAGCCTCCTGCCTTATGAGTCAGTTCTCTGGGGCAGACCGTGTGCAGCACACCGTCCAACATGGCGCTGGCTGAGGCCTGGAAAAGGAATGGGTCCCTACTGAGGTGTGCTGTGGAGATACCCTCTCTGTCACAGAAACGAATGTAAAATGTCTCAATAAGTCTTGTATTGACTGTATGCAGAAAGGATAACATTTGGGATATGTTGGCTCAAATAAAACCCATCATTGATTCCACCTGCCCCTTTCTACTTTTTAAATATGTGTCTGCTGGAAAATTGTAAATCATACACATGGCTCGCAGTTTGTTCTCTTTGGGCCTTGCTGCCCTGGAGGACACACTCAGAGGTGCAGTGCCATTCTCAGCTAATTTTCTTTCAATATTGGATTAAGGACAGACTAAGATGGAGGAGAAAACCCAGAGAAGAACTCACTCATGGTCCTTAGGCCGGAACCCCTACCTCGAGGCAGCTGATTCACATGGCACAGATCCATCCCGCTCCCGTCCTTGCCCCCAGGCCCCTCATACCTGGGTCACACTGTGTTCCCAGCACCCAGCCTGGCACAGAGAGGCCCCTATGTCTGTCTGAGAAAGGCGTATGGCTGGGATCCCTCCATTTTGTAAGGATTTTCCTTATGGTGTAGAGGGCCCTGGTGAAAAGTGTACAGCCTGAATTTGAGACCATTTCACCATCACCAGGCACATGACTCTAGGTGAGTGACTTAGAGCGGCAAGACCTGATTTACCTTTTCTGTCAAACAAAAATGCTAACTAACCATTGCTCTGATTTCTTCATAGGGCAAAGATCAGATGAGAAAGAATGAACCCCAAAGCTCATGCTGGCATTTGGAGTATGGACGATGAATGCTATTTAGTGCTGAGATTCTTTTGAATCAAAAACAAAAGGTCTCAATGTTTCCCTCCGAAGTTAAGAAACGGTACCCAGGGTGGATGGGAGGGTGAGGGAACCCGACACTGACCCAACTCCATCAGGCCAGCAGGAACTCTGGACCATCACTCGGAGTCTACTCTCCTTGAGCCACTGGAGGACTGAAATAGTCATCACAAATGTGTTCACAACGTCAGTGCTGTAAGAGCTCTGGGGACCAGCCATGGGTGAGATGGAACCTTAACTCATGGCCAAACAATGAAGAAACTAAGTTTTTTATTTTAAAGTATCAACAAAAGCCAATTTTATCGATAGAACATTGCATTTCAAAGACATGAAGTTGGGACGCCTGGGTGGCTCAGTGGTTGAGCATCTGCCTTTGGCTCAGGGTGTGATCCCAGTCTGGGATCAAGTCCCATATCAGGCTCCCTGCGAGGAGCCTGCTTCTCCCTCTGCCTGTGTCTCTGCCTCTCTCTGTGTCTCTCATGAATAAATAAATAAAATCTTAAAAAAAAAAAAAAGGCATGAAGTTAACAGGTTACTTATTTTATCCCTGCCAGCTGAATACACAGTAAGTACTGCATCATGCCACATGGGCGTTATCTAATAAATTGCCCTAGCTTCACAATAAAAAAGAGTTAAAGTACTGACCCCTACTAGCTTTTATTTTTTTTTTTTACAAAAGATTATTTATTTATTAATGAGAGACACACAGAGAGAGGGGCAGAGACATAAGCAGGCTCTCTGCGGGGAGCCCAGTGTGGGACTTGATCCCGGGACCCCAAGATTATGACCTGAGCCGAAGACAGACGCTCAACCACTGAGCCATCCAGGTGCCCCTGACCCCTACTAGTTTTTAAATCCTAAACAGGATGTAGGATCTATCTCCAAATTGTTCAGCTCTGCTAATCACTGTCCCCCAGAGGAGCTGACTCCCACTGCAGAGGGGAACCAGAAAGAAGGGAACATTTAGTACCAGATGTGGTCAGACTGTGTAGGGTCACCCAGGATGATCAAGGGTGTCTCTTCTCCCTGAGATCCCAGGACGCCCACCTCTTGCAAACCCCACTTGCTGTCCTAAGGCTGGGAACGACTTTGGTTTTGCCATCTGCCTTACAGCTTTTGTCTCCTGTCCTGAGATCATTTATTTTATTTTATTTTTTTCTGGGATAGGAGGGGGAGTATACAATATGGATGCAGTTTATGGAAAGTCTTCCTTCTCCTTCCCCCTCCCCTGGCCACACATGCAAAATGTGATTTGAGAATAAATGACAGGAAGGCTTAGACTAAGGCTTGTTATTCGATTTGAGAGCTAGAACCACTGGTATCCATGGTAAAACTGTTACCCAGGAGACACCCTAGTTTGGGAGACGTGGGCCTGCAGGAAGAGCATTCCAGATGGGAAATGAGTGATGTCAAGGGGCAGGAGACCGAGGTCTTTTTAAAACACTGGTTCACAGAGCCTCAGACAACAGATGATGGAACAAGGTGTGACACGACCTGGGCCACCAGTCACCGAACACTGGAAATCAGTCAAAGAACACGGGACACCTGCATTTCTATCAGAGAATCCAAAGGACCATGGATCTGGTAGTTTGAAGAACCCGAAAGAGCTGAATGGGTTTCCCCTTTAAGACTGAAGGATAGGGCCAGCCTGGGTGGCTCAGCGGTTTAGTGCCACCTTCAGCCCAGGGCCTGATCCTGGAGACTTGGGCTCAAGTCCCACATGGGGCTCCCTGCATGGAGGCTGCTTCTCCCTCTGCCTGTGTCTCTGCCTCTCTCTCTCTCTTTCTCTGTGTTTCTCATGAATAAATAAAACAAAACAAAAAAAAAGACTGAAGGATAAAGACAGCCCAGGTGGTGGAATGACCGTTTTCTTGAAGAATGAAGAGTTTTTAGAGGGCTCTGAACTGTACGGCCCAGAGGTGGTGAGACGGGTTGCTGGGAACAGCCGCCGGAGCCCGTGGGAGTGGAGTGGACTGGAGGGAGGGCGGGCAACGAGAAACGCTGTCCCGTGGGAGGAAGAAATGCAGGCATCCTGGTGCACAAGCATCTAAAGCCGCAGCAAAACCCACTGAAGGGAGGGATGCTCGCCACATTATCAGCCTGGAAGACACCCTGACCATCTCACAGTACGGTGGTTCTCGACCACTGGTGTGTGAGACGCCTGCTGGCCTGGCTTCATCTGAGTCACCAGGGAACTAAATAAAATCATCATTTTTTTTTCAATCTTACAAGACTGAGGACAGAATGGCTATTTTTAACAAGCTCTTGGGGGGCTTACTTTGCAAAGCTTGACAACCACTTATCTGGTCTACCCTCCAGTGTCTTTAATTAGAGGGCAGGGCTAAGGTTAAGTGACTGACCCAAGGACACAGAATCAGTTAGTAGCAACAGACGAACTAGAATCTGATCCTGTAATTCTAACTGGTAGTATCTCCTTGGCCTCGCAATGCCTCTTCAAATTTCTATTTGGGCATATCAGTTAGCTCTGAGTCATAACCCCCCAAAACATCACTGAAAACCACCACAATTTAGCTCAGAATGCTAAACAACTAAGTTGTTGGACACTTAGACATGTCCCATTTGGGTGCTTTTTCTGGTCTCAGATGGGCTCCCTTGTCCATGTGGTCAGCTACAAGTCAGGTAGGTGGCTGAGGACTGGCTGGCTGTTAGCTGGGGTGAAGTGAGGTGGGTCACATGATTGTCATCCTCTCACAGGCTGAGTCTGTTCTCTTGGCACCTGGGCAGGTTCCAAGATGGTGAGTGGAAGATGCCAAGCCCCTTGTGGCCTAGTGTGAACTACAGCATCATCACTGCTGCCACATTCTATTAACCAAAGCCACCACAAGGCCAACCTGGATTCCAGAGTTTGGGGTGCCATTCTGAAAACAGGGTTAAGGGAAAGTCTACACACTAGAAGATGAGACTCTCAAGCTAGAAGGTGAGGCTTCCAGCTGCTTGTCCAACTTGGCTTTGAGAAAACTGGCAACCAGATTTATGCATACCAAACAAGAGATTGTAGGAATCCTCTCCACTCTCCAGGGAAATTGATCAACCCAAACGAGACATCATAAAAATAATGACCTTTGTGAGCTGCTCAGAAAATGACAAGATATCTGTTTGATTTCTCCATAAGGAAGCCTCCAGCCAGGGCCTAAATCTTCCATACAGATTGTTCCTGGCAACTTTATACGGGAACCATCGGCCGAGGCCCAGAGACCTCTGAATGAAGTCTCTACCATGACAGACAGCAACAAAACCAGCAACCAATTAATGAGACGGGAGGTGGGCATGGAGGTCGCATGATAAGAAAGCCACATCCACATTTTCATAGATGAAAGTCAGCATATGACACCCACTTGGAAAAAATTAAGAAATATCATCACAAACATTTAGAAATATATCGGTAGCCAAACTAAAATGGAAGAGTGCTAGAAATTATTATCTCTTAGGAATGGGACTCTAGGGAGAAGAGAGCAGAGCTTGTCTGATTTCACAAGAAACTTTGTAAAACTACTAGATATCTTTTTTAAGATTTATCATTCATTTATTTATTTATTTAGAGAGAGAGCATGGTGAGGAGGGGCAGAGGGAAAGAGTCTTAAGCAGAAGCTGTGCTGAGCGTGGAACCCAAAAGGGAGCTCGATCTCATGACCCTGAGATCACAATCTGATCCAAAAACAAGAGTCAGAAGCTCAACTTACTGTGCCTGCCCCGGCACCCCAAAACTACTAGATGTTGTGAGAATAAAAATTTATTAAGTATACAAAACCTACTTAAATGTCTTCTCTTCTTCCAAACTTCTCCATCTCACAAGCAAGTTCATGGCTCTACTTTACATGTTTCCACACAGGATTGGTTTATTGAAATATTGGTGAATAAATATAAGATGAGAACACATTCATGCCTTTAACTATATTTCATCTGAAATGTATCTGTTTAGCTGTCTATCCTCCTTTCTATTAGGCTTTCTGTTTTCTGAGGTCAGTACAGCAGTGCGGTACCCTCAGAGGATGATCCTACGTGTGGGCAGGAGGTGGGGGGTGGTCATTATAGGTCCAAACTCTTCTTGTTTTACTCACTATCCTTTTCACTTTTTCATTTGTCAGTTTATAATTAGCCTTGGTCCTCAAAACAATTTAACTTGACCTGTAAAAACATATCCAGTTATAAAAGAAATAAGTGTAGAAATCAGGACAAATGGAAGCCTGCTTTTGAGAAGTCACATGAACATATTATTTAAACTGTGAAAGAAAGCATGTGGGGGTGGGGGGCGAACGGAAGAAAGGAAGAGGATTCAAACAGCGTTGCACTGCAGTGAAACAGCTACTTATTCCAGCCTTCTGTTCTCTCTACCAGTTGTTATTCTTAGGCATGCCCATTTAATATGATTTAATCATAGCACAATAAACATTTATATTGATTTATTCTGTGATATTTTAAGCCACAAATCATTTTCTCTGATGAGAGTAGTAAGCTGGTGAATTATGATCTTCATAATTATTTTTAGGAGGTTATACCTACATCTCATCCTGTCAATGTGCCATAATTTAATAACTCATTCTCTTGTTATTGAATATTTTGCTGTTTTAATTGGTGTTACAATGGTATCTTGTACATATTGGATATATTTTTCCTTTTGAAAAAAAGATTTCCTGTAGATAAGCTATCTATTCACCATAGATAGTTGTACAGGCCTGTATTATAGGGTCTGGAACCGGTGAATGAATGGCTTTAAACTCCCTCAAATTCTTACACTGCTAAGAGCAGTGCAACAGTGTGCTGTTCAGAATCACTATTAGAGATGAGAATTTCTAATTTATTAACATTTAAAAACATTTTTATCTTACAACTTCCATTTTTATCTTATGTCAGTTCTAGGTTCTCATACCCTCTACTCATTTATCTGTTGTATTCTTGGTGTCTTTCTCCTTAACGTATATGTGATTTATATAACATAGATATTAGTCTTTTGTCAATGTAATAATAAATATTTTTCCCATTGGTTTTCCATTTCATTTTGGCTTTGATGTTTTTAATATAATAAAAGTTTTCATTTCATTTATTTCATTTTTAATTTTTATTCATGAGAAACAGATTGAGGCAGAGACATATGCAGAGGGAGAAGCAGGCTCCCTGTGGGGAGCCTGATGTGGGACTCGATCCCAGGACCCTGGGATCACGACCTCAGCCAAAGGCAGACACTCAACCACTGAACCACCCAGGCATCCTGAAAATTTTCATTTTAAAAATAGAGTTGAAAAAAATGGAGTTGAATCTGTAGATTTTCCCTCATGATTTCTTCTGCCCATCCATTTGTTGCTTTGAGTCCCTGGAGAATTCAACACAAGCATCATTTGCTTTGTTTATAACTGAGCTTAATGCCAATCATATTCAGTTTATCATTCAAATAAACAGCCTTCTGAAACTAGGGAAGCCAGTTCATCCAAACAACACCCAGAAGCCAATTCTAAAGTTCTGAGCTAGAAATTACTCTAATTGAAGCTATGACAAAATTTCATAATGAGCATGAGTGATGCTGGGGCAATAAAAAATTACATGTTACAAAATTGCCTTTTTAAGTTCCTTCACCTTTTAAAAAATTCCATTCCCTTTGCACATTTTAGGTTCAGGATATTAAAATGTGAGACTGACCCTTGACTCGTTTAACCTTTGAATTTAACAGATTCAAATTCATGGATTCCATTTCAACATAAAATCCTATGAGCTTTGCAACCTTGGGAATGTTAACAGTAAGAATTCGAAGTGTTCTCCGAGCAGAACTAAGAAGCAGGAAAATGGAGCAGTTTCCCGGATCACGCCTTCCCCCTCCTTCCTTTCAGCTCCCACTCCCAGAAAAGTCAACATTCCAAGTTTGGAAGGAGATGAGGAGAATGAAGAGCCTGAAGGAGAAAATTTATCTGAGAGAAAGAAAGAGACAGAAGACACGGGACTGGAGGGAGTTTGCAAGCAGAGCCTGCACGGGCCAGGAGTAAGGAAGAGCCACTCAGGTGGCTCAGAGAATTTGCCCAGTGCTTCCACGGCACCCGGCCCTCCCCCCCACACACACTCTGGAAGTCTCGTGGCCCTGGCCTTGCTCAGGCTGTCCTCCCCACCACCCAAACCCCTCCCCACTGGTAGATGATACCTACTTATCCTTTGACACCAAGCCATTCAAAATGTGCTCTAGGAATCTGTGCCAGGCTCTGTTTTGTTGTTTTGTTGTGTTTTGTTGTTTGTTTTAACCAGTGAAATGAGGTAAGGCTGGAAGTTAAAAGTAACCATTTAGGAATTTTTATAGTAATATGTTAGAGTCATTATGTATTGTTGTACTCTAACCACAAAATTGGGCTTGCACTTTTTCATTTTACTGGTCTAGTCACCGATTTTTTTTATTGTATATTACCTAGGAAACTGGAAATTAAAAAGAGAAAAAAAATTAGTCCTTTATTATGGATAGTTTGAGAAGCTGCCTGAAGACTCATCTTTGAATATCCCTTCCTCCAGGAAACCTCACCATTTCCTCCCAGATGGAATGCATACTTTTCCTCCATGCTTTTAAATATGCCTGCAAATCTCTAACCTTGGACACTTGTTTTAATCACCTGTTTATTCCTTTACATGCAATAAACTAAGCTTCTTGAGGGCAAGTACTGTTACTTATCTTTATATGTCCAGCATCCAATATAATGCATGGCACACAGAAAACATTCAATAAATGTTTGCTTAATGTAATTAACTGAATGGTCCTGCCTGGGAATGTACAGCCTATATTTGACTCAGTGACATCCACTGAGCTAAAACATCCATTATTAATCAAATCCTCTCCTAACTGGCAACCTTTCTTTAAAATATGCTTCACCATTAGATACGGTTATTGGCAAACACCATATTGCTATCCTAGGAGCCAATCCGACAAGTTTCGTATGCAGAAAGTTTTAAGCTCCTTCTCTGCATTTGTCTTTGTGTTGATTTCACAGCCTAACCCTCTGAGGTAATTTTATTTCCCTGATTTTCTATTTCGAGTGAACACCTTGCTTTTGTTCTATTGCCCACATGGGAGAATGATATATTTCCTAGTGTTGCTATGAGGAATATATCATATGGTGGATGCAGAGTACATGGCATATAGTAGGCTTGAAATAAATCTTTATCTGAAGGGATGGCAAACTTAGGTGTGGTGCTATAGCCTCCTCCCCACCATCTGAGGCATACATTACTACATAATCACGGCACTTTCCTACTAAGATAAAATATACTGCACGTTCTTGTCCAGCCACTACCAACTGATGTGAAATGGAAATGTACACCTTATTTGTCATCCTCAATAGAAACCATGCATCCCCGGCATGATTCTAGGCTAATGTTGAAGTGAGTGATAATTCCAGTTCAAAAGCAGTTTTTAGCAAGTACAGGATAATGAGTCTGGGTACGCAGGCAATCAATGGTATAGGAAAGTGAGAACATACTTTTTCCAGATCTCCCAAAGGTGAAAGACAGGCAAGTAGGTCTTCTGGACAGTGGTGTTATCTCTTCGTTTGTAAGAACTAGAAGAAGTGTAAAGAGCATACAGCCAGATTAAGATGTAACCAACTAGTATATTTCCCCCAAGAGAAAGGAATCGGTAAATCCTAGTCTCCTGGTAGTTTTACTTAACAAGGTAGGGAATGTCTAAGTTAGTCTCTGGAATGATGCAAGGACACTGAATGGGTCTTTAGACAAAATTACACGAAGAAAATACAAAATGGAATTGTGATAAAAATATGTAATAAATATGCACAGCAAAAAAGACTGATGGACATCCATCAAAATAAAGATTGTGGTTTTAGAATACAATTAGACGTGATGTTTTTATTTTGGGGGGGTCTTCTATCATGCAGTTTTATTAAAAATAACATTAAGATTAATCAAGTGAGTGTTTTCAATTTCTAAATAGAAGGAACATTTAAGAAAGGGAAAATGGGGTCTCCAGGTGGTAAGGGCCCTGAAATAGAGAGCAAATAAGCAATGAGTATTTTATTGGTTTCCTGCTTCTTAGTTACGTATGGGGAGAGAGACAAACCCATGTAAAGGCAGCCATGTGCCAAAATTGTCCTGAAAACGAGACTTCAACTTTCCCCAAGAAGAGTAGGTCTTGGTACCTCAATTAGAAAACTGGGAATGATTCACCAAGTGGACTATTCATGTGTGTGTCTGTCTATTGAGGCCAGAAGCAAGTACGAACCATCTAGAATCATAGTCTCTTCTTTGCATAACATGGTTTTATTCCAGAGCGTCTGATAGAGTTATTACATCCATACACCCATGAACTGGAAGTTTGTGCATCCTCTTCAAGTACTCCAATATTGACTGTTTTTTAAAATGGCCCATTTTAATCTGACCATCACTGTAACATACAAAAAATAACTTGCAAAAAATAATAAGAGGAAACAAGAGAATGTTGTCTTTTGTTGTAATCTGTGGGAAGATATGAGATGAATGCTTTGAAATGAAGCATTTATGCAGAGAACATGGAATAGTGTGTGTCTCTGAGGAAGCTGTCTTGTTTATCTACAAGATAAGGACCATGTGTAGCCAGGTGCATTACTAGCTGTTTTCAGAAACTTGGTGTCTGGGTTGGAAATGATTTAAATACTTTTTTTTTTTCTCCTGGAGGCTGTAAGTTTTCTCCCTAATTATTAGTGGAATGTCGTATAAAAGCCAAAGTGGTGATCTCTTCTTAGGTTGCAAGTTAATTTCCATCCTGTGATACTATTTTTTTATTCATCCTCTTTAGAATAACTGCCTTAGAAGTCTCTCTCACGTTGGTTCCCAACACTTTTTAAAAGATTCTCTCCAAATCCCCTAAAAATGCAGATTCATATATAAAAAGTGCTACTACCCACCACCCCTCATTGACCGGCATGCCTTATGCCATGTGTCATTCCAAAATAGTGAATGGATCTTGTCTCCTGACTTCTGTTGACGAATGTCTTGGGAGACTTAGAGGCCCATTCATTCTACCTGACCCTGCACACTCATTTCTATTTTCTTTTTAAGATTTAATTTATTCACTTGACAGAGACAGAGAGAGCACAACAGGGGAGAAGGAGAAGTACACTCCCTGCTGGGCAGGAAGCCCTGCACAGGGCTCCATCCCAGGACTTGGGTCATGACCTGAGTGGAAGGCCAACATTTAACTGCCTGAGCCACCTGGGCACCCTCAGCACACTCACTCCTTAACCCTGTTGTCTACGCTCCCCTGCCACCAACCACCACTTTGGAATCAAACTTGTTCTTAGGATTCTCTTCTCTGATTTCAGCTTCCTTGACCATCCCAATTCCTTACCGTTGGTCATCTCTTTTTTCTGGACAGTTCCTTCTTTGGTGTCTATGGCCTTGGACATTCTTGGTCCTCCATCTGCCTTTCTGCTTACTTCTTTACCTCCTTTAAGAGCTCCTCAGCACCTGTCTGCCTTCTACATGTAGGAGCCTCCAGAGTTTATGTCTTGTCTCTCTTTTTGTGTCTGCTCCATGACCTCACCCACCATCACCCTCATTTGAATGCCTCCTTAAGCTGAGTATTTGGTTGCATCACTTTCCACCCAAGTTGATGAACTTAAACTTTAATAACCTGCCCGCACTTCAAAGTTGCCTTATTTCCAACTGAGATAATTATCCTCCTCCCCCTAAATTAGCTCTTTCTTAATTCCCTATTTTCCTATATGGCAACACAGTTCTTTGAGGGACCTAGGCTGCAACATAGAACTGTATTTGCTACCTCCCTCTTTGTGGCCCTCAGCATCCAGACAGTCAGGAGGTGTTGCCAACTCTCCATGCAGCAATGGTTTCCTGAATTCTCCTTTCCTGCACTTCTGGTTCATATCCTTCTTCTATACAAAGAACTATTACAATGGCCTCTTCCTGGTCTCTGTGTTCTCCACCACAATGATCTTCTCCAAAGTGTGGCTTTGATCATGACATATTCCATGCTCAAGAACATTCAATGGCTCTCTATTCTCCAACAATGTAAGAGCAAACTCTTCTTGCATTCAAGCACACACAGCTTTCTAATCTAGTCTCCCCACACCCCTATGTGTACCTCATACTGTGGTGAATTTACACCTGTGTATCTGTTGTCTTCTGGACATTCCATGTTTTATACTTTTACTCACTCTCTTGCATCCATCTCAAATATCCTTCCTGGTTATTTCTGTTTCTAGAAATCTTATTCATCGAGTAGACTCAGTTCATATTCTTCATAAGCCTCTCCTTATCCTACCAGACCACACACCTGTCTTTTTCCTTTTTCCTTTCCTATTCTGCTTTGTAGTATAGTTGTTTGTATACTTGTTTAGCTCTCTTTATTAGACTGGTCAGAAACATGTCATCAGAAGAGAGGGACTTGGTTAGCAGTCTAACTGTTACATAGCTCCTTTGAGCCTTGGTATCCTCGTTCATAAAATGCAGATGATGATATAGTGTAATGATGATTAAGACCTTGGGCTTCAGAAGCAGGCTGACCTGGATGATAAGTTCCTGCTAAATATTGTCTATTATTATGATTGTAATTAATTCCTTCATGGGTTGTTGCACCAATTCTGTGGGGTAAAACAAAAGCCCCCCTCAAAGGCAAGTTATTATCAACTCCGTAAAAGTAACGTGGAATACAGAATAGCTAGCAGCTCTGGGATCTAAGTCCCTGTGCATAATTTGGTGTGCATATAATTATAAACAATAACAAGCTATATAAATAAGGTATGATCCTATTCTGTCTTCATCTTTTAACCTTCTGAGGTGGTATGACAAAGTATTAATGGTAGAGCCTTGGACTTTCTCAAATACCAGGACAAAGAATTCTATGAGTCTCTGTTTCCTTATCTGTAAAATACAGCTAACTGTATCAGCCACAGACATTAAATAAGGTAAATTATAAAACTTAGTACAGTATTTGCCATAAAACAGCTGCTCAATAAATGTCAGATTCCTTTCTCTTATTTCCTCCTTTTCCCAAAAGTGCCTCACATCTAGTATATACTTATTAAATATTTGAAATTAACTGAACTTAAAAATACTGAGCATTTGGGGCACCTGGGTGGCTCAGTTAGTTAAACCTCTGCCTTTGGCTCAGGTCATGATCTCAGGATCCTGGGATCAAGCCCCACATAGGGCTCTGCACTCAGTGGGGAGTCTGCTTGTCCCTCTGCCCCTCCCCTGGACTCATGCTCTGTCTCTCAAATAAACAAATAAAAATATTTAAAAATTAAAAAAAAATACTGAGGATGTACTTAGAATATATGTACTTTCCACAGGGCATTAGTGTCTTATAACAGCTGACTCCTGGAGAAGCCAGAAATAATCTCTTCAGAGGTTTAAAAATATATAATTAATTCTTTATTAAAACTGAATTCTATGAAAAGGTTTTAATAAAGACAAAAATTACAGCAAGAATTATAGGGAAAATCTGGCACAAGGTAGCTCCACAGCTCTCTCTATGCCCAGATACTGTAATGGTCAGGCACATGTAGAACAAAGATCTTCCCTGTTTTCCTACAGGATTCAAACAAAACAAGCCTCAAAGCAAATATATGGCCAATTTTTTTCTTCAAAATAAGTTTACACTTACGATAACCTATTAAGGGGCTTCTGCATTCTAAGGGTTTTACATGTGCTAATTTATCTGATCCTCAAACCGCCACATGTGGTAAAGTACAATTATCATTCTCATGTCAGAGATTATGAAAATAAGGCACAGGAGGGTTAACTGTTCAAGATCACACAGCTAATAAGAGCCAGAGCTAGGATTAAGAAACTTGGCTCTAGAGATCTTCCTTGTAACTATTACACACAAATGATACATTTAGTGCTCCATTTTAGAAAGCACTAAGGTAGAGATTCTCAAGCCTAGCTATATAACTGAATCACCTATGGATTGATACACGGATTCAGATTCCCAAGTCCAGATCAAGACAGACTGAATCAAACTCTCCAAGTGATATCTGGCTGTATGTGGTTTTGGAGGCACCACTGGGAATTCTTTAAGGGTGGAACAGAAGAGTGCTAAGGGTTGACATCCTGATTCGAGGGCGGGAAGGGTCTGTTGTTCCAAGAAATCATGGAAGAAGGCTCTGGAGAGCCTCATTTCCTATTGTGGGCCTCATCTGGGACCAGCAATACATCTGAAGCCCACCCCAATTGACCACAGGCCATGTTCTCTGAGGCGGAAGTATCAAAGATTCCACAGCCTGGGTAAGGTTCTGAAGCCACTGTGCACAGTACGGAAGGCCATACCTGGCATTCTTATTGTGCCCACGTACATGTCCCATTAGAACTTAAGCCAGCCATAGGGTGATGCCAGCCAGGTCCCTGGAACATTCTCAGACCCCAGACACCCACTAACTGTAGATGTGGCAAGATGTGCTCCTCGGGAGGGCTGCTGCCATGTGAGCCTTCTCCTCCTTGATTGTCTTTTCAGCTTGTTAGCTGTCAGTGCCTTTCTGGTCGTTGGGTTTATCTCAGGGGGTGGGGAGTGGGATGGGAAAGGGTACTCATTTCTATATCGCTGCTGCTGGCAATAGGAGGCAAAGTTGAGGGTAACTGCCAACAGCTTCCCCTTTCTCTTCTTTTTGTTCACTCAATCTGTCTGGACCAATGCACAAGGAAAAAAGACAGACAGAATGGCCCTCCAAAGTTGCACTCTGTTTTAAAGCTGATAAAGGATGTGTTTCCCACAGCTTAGGAGAAAAATATATTATCAAGTGCCTAAGCAATTAAACAAATGGTATTTGCAAACATCTGCTGTCCAGAACTGTTGCCTGTGTTCAAACAAAGCCTCACACTGTCTTTGGCAAACCAGGGTGAGAAAAGCTGGGTGCCATTTGCTAAATGAACTCTTCCAGATTACAATTCTGTGGCCTGAGGGAATTAATTCAAATCCACATGGGGAAATTAATTCCCAAAGAGGTAGTTATTCCCTTAGAGAATCAAAGAAACGAGGACCCAGAGTAAAGTTGGCAGTAAGTCAATGAGTGTTTTATTACCCTCTATAAACCATATTTATTATTTATGTCTAAATCACAGAATCCTAAAGTTAAAAAGACTCTAAAAGGAGAATGAGACTTTTTGGTTGAAAATGGCTGCTAACAGCACCAGTGCTTCCCTGAAATTTGTCTAGATGTTACCTATGAATATACGACCAAAGATGGAAACTTGCAAGTGCATCCCTGAGACAAACAGCCAAATGCACAATCTGGGGGAAAGACAGCACTAGTGGTTAGGAAATGCAGACTCTAGATCTGAATTTTGGCCCTACCTGAATTTTAGCCCTGGCCAGCTGAGTGGCCTTTATATTCCTGCCTGGAAAGATGAGATCATGGGGACAATTTCATATGCTTGTTCTAAGGATTAGAGAAGATAACCTCTGTAAAGCTCTCAGCACCATGTGTGGCACAAAGTAAGTATCCCACAATCATTAGCTTCTAGTAGCAGAATTTCATGGCTGTTATTGTTGTCACTGTAAAACAGAATTTTCCCCATTGTCCTAGAATCATAACAAATGAAGAAAGTAATGGCAGAAAATGCCCTAGGTTTACTGAGAGGTGCCCATTTCGGTCTTCCCCACTTCTATCTCTAGTCCTTCAATTAATAAAGGAAGAACTGGCAGGGAAATGTGGCCTCTCGGTGAATCTTTTTAGAGAAAGGGGATATACTCAGCCTCCCTTCCCCAAAGGGGAGGGTAACTGACATTTGTTCTCCTTGAAACTAAGGAAGGGAGACCCTAAAAGAAATTCTAACTAACTTTGGGGGTTTCCAACCCCCCCCCTTTTTTTTTTTATTAACCAACAGATTAGTAATCTTTCCACTGAAAGCTGGCAAGGCATTGGGCTAGCTGAGTATCTAATGTGTTCTTTGGGCTCTGGGAAGTGAGTAGGAAAAGATGGTGAGCTGGGCCTTGAAAGGATCAAACTGGTCAGCGGGTAATTTAACTGCCCATGACAACAAAGTCTAACAGTCGTAAAGGAACGCAATAATACCTACTGTACAAAAGTGTCAAATTCAGAAAATTCAACATCTAACTGAACATTACTAGATGCATGACAAAGCAAGAACATGTAACTCATAATGAGGAGAAAAGTCAGTCAATAAAAACAGATGCAAAAATGTCAGAAATGATGGAATTAACAGACAAGTCTAAACACAGATTGTTTAAAACACAGCTGTCATAATCATGTTTAAGTGTTTAAAGGAAAACATGCACCTCATAAAAAGATAAATGGATGATACAAGGAACTAAATGTAAATTTTAGAAATAAAAAATAAATCTAAAATGAAAAATTCACTATATAGAATTAACAGTAGCTTAGAGACTACAGAAGACCATGAACTTGCAACATCAAAATTGAAACTTTTTGAACAGGACAGAGAGAGAGAATATTAAAACAAGCAAATAAAACAGAGCCTCAATAGCCTATGGAACAAAACCAAGTGTTATAACATATATTTAAAAGTGATGGGGTAGACAAAATATTTGAAGATATAACGGCCAAGTTTAAAAAATGTTATAAAAAGAATAAACTCATAGATTTAAGATGTTCAATAAGCCCACACAGGATAACCACACGGAAAACCAGACCAAGACATATCATAATTAAACTGCTGAAACCACATATAGAGAGATTATTAAATGAGACAGGGCAAAAGAAAAAATGGTACTTTGGGCAGAGGGGGGAAAAAATAAAGGACTTAACAAACTTCTCACCAGAAAATACGCATGCCAATAAATATGCATGCCAGAAAACAATGGAATGGAAGGGCTAAAAGTGGGGTAAGAAACCCCTCTAACCTAGAATTCTATATTCAACAAAATGTCCTTCAAAAATGAAGGTGAAATAAAACTTTTCCAGACAAACAAAAGTTGAATGAATTCATTACCAGCAGGCCTGAATCACAAGAAATGTAAAAGGAAATTCTCAGACAGAAGGAAAAAGATATACATAAAACCAAGATCTAAAAAAAGGATTGAAAAGCACTAGAAATGGTAAGCAGATGGGCAAATTTTAAAAATATTTTTCCTACTTTTAAATTTCTTTCAAAGATAATTGACTGGTAAGAGAAAAGTAATAACAATGTTATTGTGAGCTTTGTAACACATGTACCAGTAAATATATGACATCAACATTCAAAAGGAAAGAAGGAAATGGAAACAAAATGTTGTATGATTTTTGCATTATACATGAAGCAGAATAATATCTGAAAATAGACTGGCAAGTGAAAGAGGTATATTATAGTTCTGAGAGAAACCATTAAAAAATTCAAAGGGGTACAGTAAATAAACCAATAGTAGGGAGAAAATGAAGTATTAAAGAAATACTAAGTTAATCCCAAAAAGGCAGGAAACAGAAAACAGGACAAATAATTTTTTAAAAAGTAGTGAGATGTTAGACTTCAAAACGACCATAACGGTAATTATGTTAAGTGTAAATGGTCTAAATCAGGAGTTCTAAATCCATGGGTTATGGCCCCTTGGCAGAAATCAAGACAAAACATCACACTGTATTGGTAATCATTGTATTGTTTATCCTCATTAAATCTGCAGGAAAAAAAGTCAGTCCCACTTAAGAAAACCTTCATGAAGCAGTAAAAATTACTGATATTATTAAATCATGATCCTTCAGTACACCTCTTTATATTAAAAAAAATCCCTCTTTGTCTCTAATAACATCTCTTGGTATAAAAATCTCTTTTTATCCAATATCATTACAGCTATTCTAGCTCTCTTATGATTACTGCTTGCATGATCTATCTTTTGTAATCCTTTTATTTTCAGGCTACTTATGTCTTTTATCTCTTGTAGATAGTGTATAGTTGGATCTTGCTTTTTTTATCCAGTCTGACCATCTGTACATTTCGATTGGAGTTTTTATTCTATTTACACTTAAGTGATTATTGACATAATTGGATTTATATACAAATTTACTACTTGTTTTGTATATCTTACATCTTTTTTTTCCCTTCTATTCCTCTCCCACTGCCTTCTTTTGTCTTAAATATATATTTTTAGGGTACCGTCTTAATTTCTCTACTAATTTTAAATTATATTTTATTGGATTATTTTCTTAGTGGCTATTTCAGTGATTAGAATCTCCACTGCAACTCACTACCATCTACTATGAATTAACACTAACTTAATTCCAGCAAAATAAAGAAACTTTGTTCTAATAGAAGTCCATCTCCTCTCTTCCTTTGTGCTATTGTGTGTGTATGTGTATATATATCCATATCCATACATATATGTAATCTATATATTTTATATACATAAAATCTGTTATAAACCAAACAGTATGGTATATAACCAGAAAGCTCTAGCAATTATAAATCTATACTCATCTAACAACAGAGTCCTAAAATACATGAAGCAAAAACTTGAAGAATTAAAAGAAGAAATATACAATTCAACAATATTTAGAGAGTAATACTCTAATCTCAATAATTAAGATAAGACCTTGACAGAAAACCACTACAGATACAAGACTTGAAAAAAACATATTAACTAACTTGCCATAACTAACAAGAGAACACTACCCCAAACCAGAATATACATTCTATTCAAACATATTTGTAACATTCTTCAAAAGACATCATATGCTAGGACAAAAACAAACAAAAAAACCTCAATAAATTAAAATAATTGAGAAACCATTTTCCAACCACAGCAGAATTAAAGGAGAAATCTACAGAAGAAATAAACTTGAGAAATTTCTAAATGTTTGCATAGAAAACAAAAATAGAGAAAACTAATGAAAACAAAAGTATATCATTAAAATGATCACAATACTGCCAAACCTTAAAGTAGAATAACAAAACAAGAAGAGGAAGACATTAGTAAAATTAGAAATGAAAAAGGGGGCATCACTACTGACACTACAGAAATTAAAAGGCTTCTAAGGGAATACTATGAACAAGTTTATGCAACAAATTAGACAACTTGGATGAAAAAGACAAATTCCTAGAAAGACATAAATCCCCAAAACAAACTTAAGAAATGGAAAAACTTGAATAGACCTTTGATAACAAGTTAACAAACTGAATAAGTTAATTAAAAATCTTCTAGCAAAGAAAAGCCCAGGTCCATTTATCTTCACTAAAATTTATCAATTTATCTTATGTTTTAAAGATTTTATCTTTTTGAGAGAAAAGAGAAAGAGCAAGAGAGAGATAGCATGAGCTGGTGGCAGGGTGGTGGTGGTGGTGGTGAGCTTGGGGCAGAGGGACAGAAAGAGAGAGAGAAGTAGACTCTCCGCTGAGCAGGGAGCCTGACACAGGACTTGATCCCAGGACACTGGGACCATGACCTGAGCCAAAGGCAGACACTTAACCCACTGACTCATCCAGGTACACCTCATCAAATATTTAAAGAAATACAACCAATCCTTCATAACTGCTTCAGGAAGTGGGACAGATAATACACTGAGGATTATTCATACAAAAGAATAACACTCAGCAGCAACAACAAAAAACAAACTGATACAACATGAATGAATCTCAAAAACATTATGCTGAGCAGAAGCCTGTTAAAAAAGAAATGGGACATACTGTATAATTCCATTTATGTGAAGTTCTGAAAAAAAAAAAAACATGAGCAGCTCTTGTTTCAAATGGGTGGGGGTTATTTAAAAATACAATTTCTTACATGAAGTCTACAATTCAAAAATATTGGTGAATGCTTCTGAAATTTTTAACAATAATTAGAAGAATTAAATGCATGCAAAATACCTCCAAAAACACAAGTAACCTTATAAATCAGATATGAAAAAATAACCTATCCCCAAAAATGTTGTGTTGGTGACACTTTGTACACCTAAAAAATATAAACTTAGTCTCCCATTACACATTACAAAAATGAAAGTTTATAGAAACTCCTCACTTCCTTTGTGCTATTGTGTGTATGTGTACATATATCCATATCCATACATATATGTAATCTATATATTTTATATATTTTTGAAATATATAAAATTCCAAGAATTTTGGAAGATAATTTGGTATTTCCTATCAAAATTAAAAATATGCACATCCTCTGACTTGTCAGTTTTACTTCTAGAAATCTACCTAAAGAAATAATAGCAAAAGAGCAGAAAGATATTGTACAGAAATATTTACTGTAGCATTGTTACTAATAGCAAAAACAATTTTTTAAAAGGAATCCATTTGACGTCCATTATAGAAGACATAAATAAATTTAATAAATTATAGGAAACTGCTATAGGGAAATCTATAGAAAAGTTAAAAGAATCCAATAGACTATTATATCTTGATATGGATGATCACAAGACATATTATTAAGTTAAAAATTCAAACCACACAAGAGTTAGTAGAATCTCCCTTGAAAAACAAACCAACCACTCATGTGATAGATCTATGTGTATATATATATACATATATATGATAGATGTGAAGGAAGGGTTGTGAAAGGACAGACACCAAATTATGGTCAGTAGCTACCTTGGTGGAAGAGTGAGAGTGGGGATTTTTCACATTTTGTTCCTGATGGTGGGAATTGCTATGGAGAAAGAAACAGAAGAGATGAGAGGAACTATTGTGGGGAAGTTTATGTAAATTTAAGAAACTGATCAAACAATACAATATTTTTCATGTTTACACAAAGTATAAAAACATGAATGGGATAATAGGTTTCAAATTTATAATACTGTTTACCTTCAGTAAGGAGAAAGAAGATTCTACAAGGACTTGGGTACCAGAACATGGGGCTGACTGGATGCCCTCTTAGAGCTTATCTACCACAGTGATCACCCAAATAACTGATATTATTTTTCAAAAATAAAAAAATGCACATGGCAAATGAATGGCAAAAATTAGAGTACTTTGGATAGATTGGTATTTTCCATATTGTGGGCACTTTTCCATACTGAGAATATATGAAATGCTTTCAAACATTTAAGAATTCTCTAAATCAGAAATAAGTTATAAGAAGTACAGACCACTCCAAAAAACTTGATATCAGGTACTTCTAGTTGCCATTAAAATATGAACCTACTCAAAGGAATGAGGCTATTTGGCCTATAGTTACATAATTTATAGAACACATTTCATTAACTTGATGGTCATTACTTACTCATCAAGGATTCGTCATTCATAGTTTCAGTGTGGAACTATAAAAGCTCCACGTCATATTAGACCCCTAATCAGTTTTTGCCATGAATCATAAGAAGTAGGGAACATTTTTAGTTATTAAAAAAAAGTAAATTTCAGGGGTGCCCAGGTGGCTCAGTCAGTAAAGCTCCGACTCTTGGTTTCAGCTCAGGTCAAGATCTCAGGGTAATGAGACTGACACCTGTGTCGGGCTCTGTGCTGAGCACAGGTTCTGCTTGAGATTCTTTCCCTCTCCCTCTCCCTTCCCCTCTGCTGCTCTACTTGTTCATGCCCTCTCTCTCACTCTAAAATAAATAAAATCTTTTAAAAATAGTAAATTTCAGTATTAAAAAGGATAAATATAATCCAGACCATGCCCAATTAAACAACTAACAACATACTTAAGTGCATATGTATGGCAGCATCTGAGTGTTTGGATTTGTATATTCCAAGTTCTCTATTTCCTGAATTATTCTGGCATTTTTTACATGCAAAACACATTGCTATTTGAGCGTTTGATCTAAGCAGAGGCATTTTTTTTTTGAAGAAGAAGATAGCTAATTTGAAAAAAAGAAAAACTAAACAAGAAGAGGACATACAAAGAATATGCTGCAACTGATACAATTTTTTTTAAGTTAGCTTAGATGTATTTTTTTTTCTTTCAAACATATCCTGTATCCTTCCTCAGTCCTGTTTGCTCAGCTGGATGTCCACAGGGTCCAATTTTCCCTCCAATTGCCCTTGCACGCTAATATAATTGCTGCTCGTATGGGTAATTGGTCAGCCTAAAGCAGCATTTGTATGGATTTGTTCATCTACAGTATCTGGCAGCTTCTCAAATGGTTTTGCAATATTATACTATCATGCATTTTTAGTTTTTGTCTTTTTATAACAAGACTAAATAGATGTAAATCTTTAAGGATGCTATATTTAGCTGTTTCAAAAGTAGGAATACAAATGCAAGTTCTATTTAAGCAGCTACTGTTCCTTTCCACTTATCAAATAGAGTAAATGAACTTGAGTCTCAAATGCATGTTTTGCCCTATCTTCCTTTCCTTCTTCCCTAGACATAGCCAAATTAAGTAGATCCAAACAAAATTTAGCTTAAAAAGGATAATAAGCCAGCTTCACTTAGTACTGCCCTTGATGAATCAGTAAAAATGATTAATTTTATTAAATCTTGATCTTGGAGCACATTGCTAATATTCTGTTTGACAACATGGGAAGTACACATAGAGGATTTCACCTGTATTCCAAAGTACAATTGTTATTCTTGAGGAAAAGCACTGGTGCAACTGTTTGAGTTGCAAGCTGAACTAGCCATGTTTTTTATGGGACACTATTTTTTATTTGAAAGAGTAACTGACAAACTATGCTTTTTCAGATGTAAAAATGTAAAAAAATGAGAACTTTTTTTTTCAAAAATAAGCAAAATACTCCTGTCACTTCAAGGAAAACTAGAGACAGTATGTGGTTACCAGTGATAAAATTCAACTTTTTAAGAAAAAATTAGGATCTTGAAAAACATAACATATTACTAGGAGTTTAACAGATTTCCAGTATTTACTTCTCTGATAAGGTCAGTGGTAATATTTTTTTAAATTTAATCTAATTAATATTATAGAATGAACAGTGCAACACATGGAAGATCTGCATTATTCCAGTATTTTCCAAGTGACCAATGAATGGTGTCACAAAATCATGGAGGGGTCAAGAGAGCTTTCCAAAGGGAAAAAAGAGACCAATGGGTTTTAATATAACAAAATATGAAAAGTTTTTTGGGGAGAGTCTGGAAGACGGTGGTGTAGAAGGACCCTAGGCTCGCTTCATCCCATGAATACAACTAGATAACTATTGAATCATCCTAAATATCCCAGATAACCAACCTGAAGCCTAGCTGAACAAACTCCACAAAAAAGTAAAGAAGAGGCCACATGGAAGAAGGTAGGAAATGCACAGACCCGGTTTGGAAATCAGCTCCTGGCCATTGTGGTTTGGGGGAGGAGAGCTGCAGTTGCAGAGGACGTCAAGGGACAGACTGACGTACAGGGGAGTGCACAGAGAAAATAAGTCCAAACAGCAATTCACTTAGGAAGTGAGAAGGCCTGAATTTTGCTGAGTTCTTATAACCAATGGGGCTTAAAGCCTGGAGGGGTTTTTTTATTTTTTAATTTTTTTAAAGATTGTATTTATTTATTCATGAGAGACAGAGAGAGAGAGGCAAAGACAGAGGCAGAGGGAGAAGCAGGCTTCCTGTGGGGGGAGCCGATGTGGGACTTGATCCCAGGACCCCGGGATCATGACCTGAGCCAAAGGCAGATGCTCAACCACTGAGCCACCCAGGCATCCCAAACCTGGAGTTTTGAAGATCAGCCAGCTTGGCTCCAACAGAGCCAAGAAGCAGGGCAAAGAACCCACAGACATACATCATGGAAACAGCCATCTGAAGAGTGCCTTGGGCACACTGTGGGGAGGTTATTTGCTCATCTTGGAGCATGTTTCAAAGAGGTAGCCTTCACTGAGAGACTTCCTAGGAAGAAAAGAACTGGCAGGGGCCACTCCCTTCCCCTGCTCCTCAGCATAAGCACAGAGACACCTGTGGCAATCAGTGCAGTGTAGACACTAGCTACCTTACTTACACCAAGCCCCCCCCCCCCGCCCCCCGCCACACACAGGCTCTGGGAGAATCACCCTTCCCAGTTAAGCTTAGCTCAGTCCCAGTGTGATGAGCCTCTTCCCTCAGAAGACCTGCCCAAACCTCCGTCTATACCACATCTCCCCAGCTTGGGAGCTTTGTGAAGCCTTGGTTCCATCAAAATGGCAACAGTTTTTATTTCTTAAGCAGACCAGAGCACATCTATTTAAAACACGCCACATTCAGGCCAGGGAGCAAACACTGCCAATAATGGGGAAAAGGGAGCCAGCAGACTTACTGAAAAGAGAAAAGAGTAAAATAAATTAAATCACAAATAAGTGAAGGAGTAGCAACCGACACTATAGAAATACAAACTATTATAAAAGATTATTATGAAAAACTATATGCCAAAACTTGGACAACCTAGAAGAAATGGATAAATACCTAGAAACACAAAAACTACCAAAACTAAAACAGGAAGAATTAGAACATTTAAACACACTGATAACCGGCAAATACATTGATTCAATAATCAAAAAACTCCCAACAAACAAAAGTCTAATACCAGATGGCTTCAAAGGCAAATTCCACCAAACATTTAAGAAGAGCTAATATCTATTTTTCTCTAATTATTCCAAAAAATAGAAAAGGAAGGGAAACTTCCAAATTCATTCTATGAAGCCAGCATTACCTAATTGCAAAACCAAAGATCTCACTAAAAAAAAAAAAAGAAAGAAAAAGAAAAAAAGAACTACAGGCAAATATCTCTGATGAACATAGATGCAAAAATCCTCCACAAAATACTAGCAAACTGAATTTAACAATTCATTTTTAAAATTAATCACTGTAATCAAGTGGGATTTATTCCTGGGTTGCAAAGGTGGTTCAATATATGCAAATCAATCAATGTGAAATATCACATCAATAAAAGAAAGGATAAGAACCATATGATTATTTCCACAGGTGCAGAAAAAGTATCTGACCAAGTGCAACACCCATTCATGATAAAAACCCTCAACAAAGTAGGTTTAGAGGGAACACACCTCAAAGTGATAAAGGCTACATATGAAAAGCCCACTGCCAACATCATCCTTAATGGGAAAAAACTAAGAGCTTTTCACCTAAGGTCAGGAATAAGACAAGGATGTCCAAGGCCACCACTTTTATTCAACATAGTATGGGAAGTCCTAATCACAGCAATCAGACAACAAAAAGAAATAAAAGGCAACCAAATCAGTAAGGAAGAAGTAAAATTTTCACTATTTGTGGATGACATGATACTATATATAGAAAAGCCAAAAGACTCCACCAAAAAACTGCTAGAATTAATAAATGAATTCAGTAAAGTTGCAGGATATAAAATCAATATCTAGAAATCTGTTGCATTTCTATGCACCAATAATAAAGCAGCAGAAAGAGAAATTAAGAAAACAATCCCACCTACAACTGCACCAAAAATAGTAAGATGCCTTGGAACAAATCTGGGCAAAGAGATGGAAGACTAGTACTCTGAAGACTATAAAACACCGATGAAAGAAACTGAAGATGACACAAAGAAATGGAAAGACATTTCATGCTCACGGATTGATAGAACAATTGTTAAAATGCCTATACTATCTACACATTCACAATGCAATTCCTACCAAAATAATATCTTTTTTTTTTTTTTTTACAGAACTATACCAAACAACCCTACAATTTGCATGGAACCAAAAAAGACCCCAAATAGCCAAAGCAATCTTGAAAAAGAAAGGCAAAACTGTAGGCATCGCCATTCCAGACTTCAAGTTATATTTCAAAGCTGTAGTAATCAAAACAGTATGGTAATGGTACAGAAATAGACATATAGATCAATAGACCAGATTAGAAAACTCAGAAATAAGCCTACAATTATATGGTCAATTAATCTTTGACAAAGCAGAAAAGAATATCCTATGGGGAAAAAGAAGTCTCTTTAACAAATGATGTTGGGAAAAGTGGACAGCAAAATGCAAAATAATGAAACTGGACCACTTGCTTACACTATACACAAAAATAAATTCAAAATGGACTAAAGACCTAAATGTGAGCCCTGATAACACAAAAACTTTGGAAAAGAACATAGACAGTAACTTCTCTAACACTGGCCATGCAACATTTTTCTAGATATGTCTCTTGAGCAAGGAAATCACAGGCAAAAATGAACTATTGAGACTTCATCAAAATAAAAAGCTTCTGCACAATGATGAAAACAATCAACAAAACTAAAAGGCAGCCTATGGAATGGGAGAAGATTTTAGCTAATGACGTATCTGATAAAGGGTTAGTATCCAAAATATATAAAGAACTTACAAAACTCAAGAAACAAATAATCCACTTAAGAAATGAGAAGAAGGGATCCCTGGGTGGCGCAGCGATTTGGCGCCTGCCTTTGGCCCAGGGCGCGATCCTGGAGACCCGGGATCGAATCCCACGTCGGGCTCCCGGTGCATGGAGCCTGCTTCTCCCTCTGCCTATGTCTCTGCGCCCCCCCCCCTCTCTGTGACTATCATAAATAAATAAAAATTAAAAAAAAAATTAAAAAAAAAAAAAGAAATGAGAAGAAGACATGAACAGACATTTCTCCAAAAACGACATACAGATGGCCAACAGTTGAGAAAAGATGTTCACCATCAATTATCAGGGAAATGCAAATCAAAACTACAATAAGATATCACTTCATATCTGTCAGAATGGCTAAAATCAACAACACAAGAAACAACAGGTGTTGGGAGGATATGGAGAAAAAGGAATCATCTTGCACTGTTGGTGGGAATGTAAACTGGTGCAGGCACTGTGGAACAGTTAAAAATAGAACTACACTGTGATCCAATAATCAAACTACTGGGTATTTACTCAAAGAATACGAAAACACCAACTCAAAGGGATAAATGCACCCCTATGTTTATAGCAGCATTATCTGCAATAGCCAAGATACGGAAGCCTAAGTGTTCACCAACTGATGAATGGATAAAGAAGAGGTGGCATATATACAACGGATTATTCAGCTATAAAAAGAATGAAATCTTGCCATTTGTGATGACATGGATAGAGCTAGACAGTATAATGAATGCTATGTGAAATAAGTCAGAAAAGACAAGTATCATATGATTTCATTCATGTGTGGAATTTAAGTAACCAATGAGCAAATGAAAAAAGAGAGAAACCGGGATCCCTGGGTGGTGCAGCGGTTTGGCGCCTGCCTTTGGCCCAGGGCGCGATCCTGGAGACCGGGATCGAATCCCACATCGGGCTTCTGGTGCATGGAGCCTGCTTCTCCCTCTGCCTGTGTCTCTGCCTCTCTCTCTCTCTGTGACTATCATAAATAAATAAAAATTAAAAAAAAAAAAAGAAAAAAGAGAGAAACCAAGAAACAGACTCAGACTCAACTATAGAGAACAAACAAATGGTTACCAGAGGAGAGGTAGGTGGGTGAAATAGGTGATGGGAATTAAGGAGTGCACTTGTGATGAACACTGGGTGATGTACAGAATTGCTGAATCACTGTATTGTACACCTGAAGCTAATAAAACACTGTATGTTTACTAAATGGAATTAAAAACTTAAGTTTCTTCATTTTATTTCCGGTTCCACATTGCAAGTAAAGTTTTAAGAAACCATCACTTAATGAGTTTTTGTGTAGTATCAAAGAAGAATATGCATAGCCATTTGAAGAGACTATTAAAATGTTCACCTTTTTCACAACTACACTATTTGCATGAGACCAGATTTCTCTAGATACTTCAAACAAAGTAACAATACAACAGATTAAATGCAGAAACAGGAGATGTGAAATTTTTTAGAAAGGCAGATACTAGAGCTTTGAAAAAAATATATAAATTCAAGTCTCTAAATAATAATCACTTATGTTAACATGCAATGAGTTTATTATTGCTATTCCAATAAATAAGCATTTAAAATACTTCTTAGTTTTAATTTTTAATAATAGTCAATAGTGATTAAAACGACCTGCAAAAACAAAAACTCTTTGAGGTCTGCAGTAAGTCTTATGAGTTTAAAGGAGTCCTTTGACCAAAAAGATATAAAATCATTGTAATTTAGCATCACCAAGGAAGCACAAGTATTGTAAATGTTGCTTAGAATCAGAACAAAAGAAACTGAAAAAGAAACAAGATTACAGTTTAGAATCTTTGGTTTGTCAGAATGCAACAATATTTGCCTTCAAAGTTTGTAGTTTTATCTGCAATTCCACCGTGTCATTTAAGTGTAAATCCAGAATATTTATCAATATAACCTTTCTGATAATAAAAACGTAAGAATTTTAAAAAAGTTAAGCCTATATCTTTCCATCTCAGGGCAGCGTATATTCCTTCACTGTTTCTAAGACAAACTGATTGGTCGTCTCACATGGTATTTTTGACCAATCTATATTCATTAATATACACTTCACTTCTCCTTTGTGACTTTTATGTGGAAGTAGTTAGTTGAGACTTTGGAAATTTCTCAATAAAAAACTATCTAGAAACCATGAGACTATAACCCCATGGGAACAAAGGTGTTAAGTAATTCAATATCCCTGGCTCTAAAATGCCTAGATGTACACTTAAGTTTTCTGCATTATATGTCAATTATTCCTCAAAGAAAAAAATATTTCTATAATAGTGTCCGGCACAACAAGTGTAAATAAATTGGGTGACTGAATCTAGCCATCTGGGTCATCTCTAACACAAAAAATGACTGTGAATATTGTGTTTGTCAATTTCAACCTAGGATGCATACCTAGCTCTTCTTGATGTGTAATGAATTTTGAGATTATGGTAGAACAATATCCTAAAAAGGCAACTAATTATCAATAATTGTCCAAATTGCATAAAACTAAAAAAAAATGGCCTATCATACACACTTGGTGCTGGAATCTAGAATTTGGGTTGATTTTAATAAAGAGGTGGGTGAGGAAAACAGTTCTATGTTTTTAAAAAATATTTATTTAAAAATAAGATTTCTAAAAATACAGTACATAATACATTTCAAGAGAAGTAAAAATTCCACAATTTAAATTAAAAACAATCTGTAAAGAAAAACAGAAATATTACATGAATAAAAACTAAATCGCTAAAATTATTTTTAAAAAAAGACAGTGTTCTTAAGGTAGATACATGGTTTTTCATTTTAAGAACCAGTGGAGACTTTTCATTTAAAAAGTACATCTCAGATACACAGCTCCTGCTTGTCATAATCTTCCCTATTTTCAACCTAGTCTTGAATCTTTCAACTGTTATTTTCTTTTTTACCAATAGCACTAGAAATGTTAGTGAAGATTTTCTTTAAATGCTCTTGAGGGATCAGACAAGGTAAAACAGACAATGCAGCAGCAGAACAGTCCTCAGATTTAAACATATTCACTGAATGAAAAAAATACCTGCCATTTTTAAAAGCAGGATCTTTCTATGGCACTTGGAACACACCACCATTAAAAGGTGTTTTATTTTAGGGATAGAACACTACAGACAATTAGAGGTTGATACAAGTCCCCAAATATCACAGATTTTGCCCATTCATTAAACTTGCCAGTCAGATTTTTTAAAAACCTACTCTGGGGACACACAGCTCATACAAACATGGTCATCAGTGCTCAAGCCTCCCAAAGCCTACTGCCATCTGCCCACCCCACCCTGCCCCCATCATATTAGCCTAGCAACTCATTTATCTGAGTATCTCTGATAGTACAGGAGATTCTTCCTATCATAACATCTTAGTTGCTCCATTCTACCTGTGCTAAAGTAAAACTTCTTTTTAATATTTATCTCTGAACAACAAATTATGGCGAACTATCCACTAACAAAAACTTGAACAAGTAACTGCATTCAAGCACATTAATTGAAATAATACATAAACAAGTCAAAAAAAGCTCAGAACCAATATTGTAGCAACAGAATCTAGGAAATATATTGTTGACAATTAGAGAGAGACTATTGGTTCTTCCCATTTTGCTTACAAATTTTCCTTTAACCTCTAATGACATGTACATATGTATTTCTATGTATATTAGAATGATCCTAAGTTATATTTCATTTCAGTTTCAGACTTGATCCTTTTTTTCCATTCAGAAATCACTGCAAAACCATATATTGTATCTACATTCAAGGAGAGATTTTCAATTGATTGAAAATAATGCAAAATATTCTCAAATGTGATTGTCTACTTTTCCAATACACCAACAATGGTCTTCTTGCCAGAAATCTTACCATTTCAGTTGCAGTTTTAAAGACACTAAACAAGTGTCCTGAAAATTTGTGGAAAAAAAATAAGGAACCAGATTAGTGTACATAGCAGTACAACATTTGGACAATTACCAATATTTCTAAGGGTATTTTCTCACATTTTTTGTAAAATGAACCATTAAACAGAACTGGTTTTCAAAATAATCTTACTCTTTTTATGTACAATAAATAACATCCAGACCTCTTTTTTGTGTGTGTTTTGGTGAAGTTCAATTTTCTATTAATTATTTTGCTTAAATCAAGGTACATCAATCTGCATTTCCTCTTAGGAAAGTGTGTGTGTATGCGCGCGCACGCGCAAATGTGTGTACACATAAATTTCTTAAGGTGTTCTTTAATTGTATCTTTATTTGCAAAATACATAAATGGCAATAACATTCTTTAGTGCCACTAAGGGTCAGGTACACCTCCACCCCCACACAGACACAGATGCAGGATTCTCATAATCAGAATGGGCCCTTCACTTTTCATTTTAGCATATTGTTTCAGCATTCATTTAAAGGGCTCAA